>NC_134372.1:46473663-46775650 GCF_035582795.1 Mycteria americana
AAGACTTGAAACCTTAATAGTTTTCATAAAACCAGAATTATTTTCCAGACATCTCTAACAAACAAAGATAGGGAATGGCAGAACTGAAGTACTATCAACAAACAGGAGCCAAATTAAAGCTTAAACATCATGCATCAAGAATAGCCCGCTACTTTAGAAGTATACGGTGTTCTAAAAATCCTATTGATTCATGCTAATAAAGGCCATGTCTTAGAGAAACTTGAAAGCATTATATTGACTGATGACAGTCACACAGAGGTCTCCATTTTCCCCCCTTATTAATGGTAGCCTATATATGATTGGTAGGAATTACGGCACTTCCGTTTACATCCCGAGACCTTGAATATAGGACCACTTTGTTAGTCCAAAATGGTCAAAGTGACCATTACCAGGTAAAGAGACTCACACTGAGAGAGTTTTCAGATGAAGCTATGTATGTCTAAACCCTTTAAAAAAACCTCTCAGTCCTATCTACCAGGAATCAGATAAACATATTCTGCCTAGTAAATCTTTCTGATTCTTAAGCCTTAATGCCAGAACTAGGCAGGAATAATCCAAGAGACTAGAAATGAAAACAAGTATATGCAGATTGCAGTGTAGGGATCCCAGAGCAACAGTTAAAATAGCTAGCCAAGATACTCATAGGACACAGTTAAGTGTGGGCTGCATTCTCTGGTTGTGAAACAGAACAAACTGAAATACAGCTCTGGTGCCTGGATTTAGTCGCTAACAATGCAGTATTACAATTTCTAGTAGTTACACTGTGTTTTCTATCCACACCTTGGGGTTTTTTGGCTTGTTTTTTTTTTTTTTTTACAGAAAATTCCCCTCTCTTACTAGAATGTGGCTAAGCCATGGATGAAGGTAGTCACATACTAGAAAAATACCTTAGAAAAGAATAAACTTCACCTCCCTTAAAAGCAATTCAAACTTAACCTAACCTAGATATGGTCCTCTTTTCAGCCACTTTAAGTTATTCTAATCTTTCTAAATTTTTACAGTTACGGTTACAATCTATGCCAATTAATTTCAATAGCACTTTGGGACATCAACCACCCCTTGTGGTCAAGACTTGTAAAAGAATAGTCAAGTTTCATGAAGCCTACATAATTAGCAGCTAGAACATGAACATAACTAAGGAAAGCAGCTATTATTTAATCAAAAATGGGCATATAAAACTTTTAAGAAATATTATTGTCTAACTTTTTCTCTCTCAAAAAAGGACCCACAAAAAAATATGTACAATAACCTTTCAACTACACCTTGAAGTGTACGAAGAGCTGACAGCCAAGCAAAGTTATCACACACACAAAACACCCAACAAATGCTCTAAAGAGCCAAACTTCTAAAGAGGTAAGTGGCAGTACTGCAGAAACAGTCAAATACAGTGCATTCGCATGTTAGTATTTTGTCAAAATATTTTTTCACCAGCAGATTCTGGTTTTGTTAACTCAAATTTAGGGTAAATTAAACCAAATTCACAATACCAAAAGTACTAGCTTTTTCAATTTTTTGCTTTTTCCCCCAATTTTATCTTTTTGTTTAAAAGTCAATACTGAAGTAACTTGGAACATTTTTTCAAACAAAATGTCTGGGTTTTTTTTTTCCACCAAAGGACTGTTTAGAAATCCCACTCCTTCAAGACCTCCTGCTGCATAGATGTTCTGAAGTGTTTGAGAGGAATCAATGAATTAAAACCAACCTCTCGATTCTGAAACCTCCTATAGAACACAAATTTGGAATTCCTTCCAGCTAAGGTGCAATACCTCAAAAGAAGACATATACAATTATTTTTCCATCGAGGCAAATTTTCAGCTGCTCAAATCAACAAGTTACCTTAAATCAGAAGACATCAAGATTCTTTAAAAAAAAAAAAAATAATCAGCATTTGCGTATGCCACGACAAATGTGAATTTTAGATCAATTCTGCAAGCAACTCCTTCAGCATACAAATGAAATGGCATAAAATTACTGTATTCATTTTGTTTAACTGTATTAAAGACAACCAAGAAATTTTTTAGCACAACAGAAAAAACCCCATATACCTCACAAATGTTTTGTATGTTATTCTGACATCATGTCCTTCATTTGGGCTATCCTAGGCTATTCACATAGTCATATCTGATGTAACCTGAAAAGACATCATCAACAAACTGATTAGTAAAGCACCCTTGCTTCATCAGGAAAATAGCGTCAAGCACAAATAACATACACAGATAGCAGTACTTTGAAATACGCTGCATGTACTTACAGCAAACAAGCTTCTGATCAAGAGGAAAAAACTTTTAGATTAAGCTATCAAACAACAAACTAAAAAACTCTAAACAGTGTTTCAAGTAACGTTATATCTGTCTTGTCCATTGTTTTTTAAGATGAGTTGGATATCCAGATTTTAGCATTACAAACTAATGTATCCAAAGACCTACGTCTTTTTCCTGTTTGCCACTCCTGTATGACTAAGGGAGAGAGTATGCAAAAATAATAATCTTACTTGATTGTCTTCAGAGCTTACAGCAAGGTTTTTGGGAGCAGGTTATTAATAACAAGCATGCATGCCTACCACTCACTATTTTTATAATTGTAAGGTAAGATAGGAAAAAAAATGGTTTAACTCTAATTATTAGATCAAGCTATGGCCAATTAAAAATAAAGAAGCTACTCATTCCAGAATCTGTGTATAAAAGAAAATGGCCCACAACTATCCAAAGGCAACATGCACTTAGAAAGTTCTCCTTGCTAGAATTCCACCATATAGGCAAATAATTACCACACAACTTATGATATACAAATCAGTATAAGGACTGAAATGCTAGCACAAGCCATTCTAACCGTGCTTAATTTTACAATACAAATGTTCCATGATCTTGAATCACAGTCCTTCCCTTTCACAAGGACGTAATACTCAAATCCAACATGGACTGTGCAAAGTAAGAGAGCATCAGCAAAGTAAGAGAGCATCAGTAGTTTTAAAAGTGTGGAAGATTCCTTTTTTGTAATGAAAGAAGAGGAGGAGGAACTTATTTTATTTAGAAAACCAGGTACTTCAAAGCTTGAAAATTTTAGCAGTTAACTTTTAGAAATCACCACATGGTATTTGGAGCAGGACTGCAGCACAAAAGCCTGAGTTAGATTTCTATTTGGGGAAGAGAACAGAAGAGGTGTGGGCCTGAATTTCTGAGTGGAAAAGTTAGTGACCACATGCATGCTACACAGAAAGCGCTGCTGCACTGGTTTCTGGCAAATACAGTTGGGACGCTTGTTCTGCACAACAACATTGACTGCCATTCCCATTCTCTTGCCCAGTCCTACTGCTGCAAACTACAACATCTGCTTGGCAATTAACTCCCTAATACGTGATCAAAGATTTTCTTGCTTTGTTTTATATAGTACAGAACAAAATGGCTAGCTTGGAGTAGGAATTTCAAATTTGTGTCTGATTAAAGTTGGCTAAAGAAGTACCTAGGTTTATTTCTTCAGTTGTTTTATTTTCTAATATTTAAAATAAGCTTTGTGACATGGAAGCTTCACTCTTTTATTTGGATGGTTAATTTAAATTAATATATTTAGAGAGTAATGTAAGGATTCTGACATTTAACAGCTATAGAAAATACGAAGCCACTTACTTCTAATGGAAAGCTTCTGAAACTAGCTTGTTACAAAAAAATATTCCAAATGCAACATTACTGATGGAGTTCTTCAGTATACCTCTTCAAATTTTCCCAGTTCAAGGGGAATTATACCAATGAAGACTTCCCCTGAAAATGAGAAGGCTCATGTCTTATTTAAACAATCTTGTATATTCTATTGCAAGCCTAAAAGGTAATGCAAACACTTATTATGCACATATAACTGCATGAAGCTACTGATTGCTTTCTGTTTTGCTTTATAAATACATTTTATACTTTTGTTAAACAAGTTTTCACAATATTGTGAAATCCACAATCATTAAGTTGTCACTGGCATGGCATTTTGTAGAAGCTAAGTAGAAACACACAAAAAGACGACAGGTTGAGTGTACCACATTAATTTGCAATGTCACCCACCCATTCTCTGAGTCGAAGATGACAAGCAATAGAATAGACATGCTAAGCCTCTGCAGGTGAAATATTGAAGTCAGAGTAATAATTTGAAATTGTTAACAGAGAATTCATTGACAAGACAGGGACATGACTTGTTCAGTCAGTTCCCTAATCCTAAATGCAATTCTGTGCAAAATGTCAGTGTTTATTGTAGCCTCATCAGTTATTGGTTTACGTGGAAGTGTCACCACAGTTCAGCTTTTGCAAGAATAATAGATTTAGTCATTCTCATGTGACTTCTCCCTCCCCTTCCACCTCCTCTGCTCCTGTATGTTGTTCTCCTCTCCAGCTGCCCACACCATTATCCCCCACCTTGGTCCCCTTCAAGGGGAAGAGGATCAATGTTTGAAAAGCACTTAGACTTTATGAAGAGCTAAGCATCCCCACTGAGATGCTCACAGCTTTCCTCTAGACTATTAATTTATTTGCTTCAATGTCTGTCCTAACCAAATTTACATTGAGTCTTTGTTGTATACCTAAAGCACAAACCTCCAGGACAAAACATGACACTTTAATCTCTAATATACCAAGCAACAGTTTTTAACTTGACTGTTTAAAAATCTTTACCTACCATTGGAAGATAAAACTAAATTATTCAATGTTTCATGCAAAATGTCATCTGTTTGCACAGGTGATTATATTAAACCTAATCCAATGCTGTTCTACTCTCAGGTGTTATTTGAAATTCTCAGGTTGAGAATGTCTCACCTGACCTGCACCTCATTGTTAATGAAATGCAGGCCCAAAATGCAGATATATTAATGGAACAAAAAAAAATTTTGAAGAAGTTACATTACAAACTCATGATCACTGGAAAGATGGTCTTGTAAAATGACTGTGCCTAAGATGTTTTTAGTTTTCTAATGAGGCTAAAGAAGATCCACTGCAACAGCAAATCTTCCTTCTCTAAGTTTACTGGAAGAAGGTTACCAAGGGCATTAGGAAGATGAACGATACAATACAACTATTGTATCATGAGGCCCCTGCGCTGTCAATTAAATTAAAAAAAAAGGGCACTTCAGGGTTAAGCACAGTCCTCTTCCCTGCTATTTTTTGAGGAGGAAAGGAAAAACATTGTTGTAGGGAAAAAAAAAATCAATCTAATTGTTTTTTCTTTTTTCTTTTTTTTTTTAAAATAGTTATACAGGTAAGAATTTATGTACAGGCTAAAAATCCATCAGATGTCAAAGCCTAAATCTTTTTTGGTCACTTTTTCCTTCAAGCTGTACAACGGACAGTTCCTAAGATTCCTCATATTTCAGTCACAACACAGTAGAGAATGCTTTTATTTCAAAATTTCTGATTGTGTACTGATAAGTCATAGTTGTAGGGACACTAACAGATATCGCACACTAGAATAATAATCCCGCAGTGTTTACGTACGATGGATTTAAATCCTACCTAGAAAGCACAGCATCGACGGCAAATCAAAATCACAGAACTGTAGTCTCAATAAAAGGTTACAGTGTAAACATTAACTTCAATGACTGCAAAAATTTTAAGGGAACCAAATGGGCAAATCTACTACTGCATTCAATTCCATAGGCAATTTGGACTATTCATTGCTGACAGATAAATATCCATCAGATGATGTCTAGATGTAATCACACCTAATTTAGGTGAGTAACCTACGTTTTATTACAGATACATACAACCTAAACTGCAAAGCCATTAAATAAGTAAACTGTGGCTTGCTTCAACTTCTCAGTGACTGGTCTAGCAAACAACCTCACAGCAAACAAATAAAACTACTCCAATAACTACATCAACCAGTAACTGTACTGAAAACCCTTTAGCTCATCCCCAGCAGCAGCCTCGCTCTGTACAAGGGAACTCTGCTAGGTACCAGAGCTTCAAGGCTGAATTTTCTCAGCAACCGTAACACACATAACAACTGCTAGAGTAGCAAGTATTCAGAAGAACCAGTCGGTCAACTACAATCCCAATTAGCCATGACAGACTCAACTTTTGCTACCTGTAATTACAAAGAGATATGCGCAATTCCAGCAATCTGGGACATATGTAACACAGTGCACACAACTCTGGAAAAGAGCAGCTGAAATAGCTTGTGATGGCAACCCCGATACAACCCCAAGTGTTGTTATTAACTTATCCCCAAATCCATCCCACATCCTCAGTGACATAGCTCATCACTTCTCTAAATCCTTGTTGCCTTTACTCTAACTTAATATATTTTGTACCATATTTATCGCATGGATTTCCTGCTTATGCCTTGTAGTCCTTCTTTGTACTGACCCATATCTGCTCTATTGCAGATGAACAGTGACACTTTACATTGGAAACACATAACTCGTGATGCTTTTTACATACAAACACCTGGCAACAAATTCAAGAGACAATCTTCAGTAAGTACATATTGAAGACAGTCAAGTTTTAAACTATTGTAATGATTCTCCTTATGCCAGTTTCTTACTAAACAGCAAGTGCCAGGCCATCAGAAGACACTGGAATTGTTTCTTTTCAGCTCTGAAAAGGGCATATGCTGCTTCTAAATAATCTCAGAAAAAGGGTATATAGAAGAAGTACTTAAGCACAAGTATGGGTGTCTTACTGGGAAGCTGGTCATCTAATTACTTAGGTCTTTATGCTGGTAGCATCTTTATAAACATCCTCAAAAACGAGCAATGAGAATTCAGGGTAAAACAAGTTATGCAAAATGAAAGAAAAAACCCTATGCATGTCTTCAGAACACATATTTATAAAAAGTATTGAAGAGCTTTGCTATCAGCAATAAACCCGATAGGTTTGTGATACTAAGTCACTTTTCCATAAGCATGAGAATAACATCCCAGATGTTCGGTAAGGTGTCTTTTCGATAACAGATGTTTTTCCCCCACAGATGTGGAAGTCAAAGAAAATATATTTCACAAGACTTTGGTGTGCAGCAAAGATACACACTATCCGATACACGAAGAGTTCACTGAGCTACAAGAGCAAGGACAGAACACTTCCGGATTAAAGAACAACCTTTCCTTGAGAAAAGGACATGAATACAATCTATGGCTGGGCTTTGTATCTTACCTCTTCTGGAATAGGGCCACAAATTCAAATTCAGATTAGACTCCAGAAAGCTAGATGCTTAAACCAGCATCAGTATCGTTATGTGGAAACTGAAAATTTTACTCCTTTGCCAACGACAATTGGATGAATCACATTCTACTTCAGAGTGTAATTTTTTAATTCTAATTTTTACATTCATCAATATACGCTATATCCTCACACTCAATTAAAGATAGCTTGGGTATCAAGTTTACTGATTGCATTGTGATATCAGGCTGGTAAGCACATTTTTCTGTCAGTTATTATACCCATATCCATATGTGATTCTTCCTTCCAGGTTCCAAAAAGTAATGTCATAGATCAAAGCTGCACTATTTTCACTGGCAATTTTCACTATCAATTAAAGGAGTGTGACAGCTTTTGTTTCAATGGTTCCTCATATCAGACACATATAAAGCCTCACAGTTCGTCTATAGTCTTCATCTTCACCCTTTCAACTGCTACAGAATTCTATCAATTTACTTCCCTTAAAAGTTCTGTCTTCATAAAAGGCATAAAAGAGAAATCCATCAGATACATACAATACAAAATATACTGCTTTAGAGCAAATCCAAGGGCGTTTGAGAGGTGAAAGTATTAACAATTTCTTTCAGCCACAAAGAGCTTTCAGCTCTTTAACTCTAATCTAAAACTGCTAAAATTTCACATAATTTTCTTCTACTAATGAATCAGTATGGCTCTACTTTATCTGTAAATTTTCAAAGTCAGAGAGCATCCACTTCAAAAGATCTCATTTAAGTCTGTTGATGCGAACAGTTCAACCTAATTATGTCTTCAGCAAAGCGAACAGTTACATCACTGTCATTCAGCGTCCCAATACCATTATACAACTATATAGGCAGTATAGAAAATAGCCAATGATTTCTCAATCCTTTTTTGACGGTGCCGATCACATACGTGCTGTAGAAATCTACCCTCTCGCTTTTCAGAGTGTGAACTATTTGCACTCCCACTTCCTCTAAGGGCTGTTCTTCCCTCCTGGAAACAAGGAAAACTAGCACCACATAAATCAGCAAAACTCCCTAGAGCAAGTTCCAGGCCATTACTGAAAAGCGTGATGTGTCAAATGGTTGCTGTTCCCTCCCCTTTCAGCTTCCCACGGCGGCACCTGAGACTCTGCAACACAACTGTGCTGGGGCACAGGGACACTTACTTCCATGCACTTGTTTCCATGGCTGCTGACACATGATTTTTATTTTTTTTTTAAGTAACCCGAAAAGAGGAAGGAGCACAATCAAGACCTAGAAACACCCCATTCAGAAGTAACACCAAACACCGGCAGGGACGGCGACTGACGGGTCGCCCAGCCCTCAGCCCGACCTGCCCCAGGACAGGAGGCTGATCCCCGCTAACCTTCCCCGCTCGTCCTTCGCCAGGGCTTCACCGGGCCACCGCGCTCCTTCCCGCGGGACCGGGCCTCTGCGAGGGCTAGGGGGAGCGCAGGGAAGGCCCGCGGTGGCCGGGCCCGGGGAAGCGGCGGCGGGCGCCCTGAGGGGAACCGGCTCCGTGAGGGGAAGGTGGCCCGGGGAAGGAACGGGGGGGGGATTTACCTCAGCGGCGGCGGCCCCGCTGCCCTCAGAGCTGCGGCTGGCGCCGTGCCGGCGGCGCGGTGGGGCGAGCCGGGGCCGAGCCCCCGCCGCTGGACCGCCGTCGCCGCCACCGTGCCCGTCGCCGGGCGCTCCGCGGAGCCGAGGACTCCCGGAAGCGGGAAGGGCAGCGCCGCAGGAGGCGGAAGCCGGGCGCCCCGCACTGCGCAGGCGCCGCGTCGGGCGGGGCTGGCCCCTGGGCGGGCTGCGCAGGCGCCCACCAACGGAGGGGGGGCACCACCCGCTGTGCGCATGCGCGCCCCGAGCGGGACGTCCTTGGCGCCGACTGCCCGGCCGGAGGAAGGTCCGCCGGTGCGCATGCGCGCGGCGCCGCCAGCGGGCGCTGTGCAGCGCCGAGCACCGCCGCGCCTGAGGGCCCGAGGCGGGAGCTCGCCTACATCCAGTATCTGTACCCCCTCGGCCGCCGCAGCTAGACGTTTTTCCCCTCAGGTTTTCAAAGAATCATGCTTTGGGGCTAAAATTGTATTCGTAGGCTTCTGAGGTGATACCTCGGTCACAAGTGGGTCGCAGAGTGAAGATGCGGGGCCTGCTGACAGGGCGGCCTCTGCCCCACGCTCTCCAGGCAGCTCCCGGGCCGTTAGGGTGGGCACGGCCCACGCCCTGCCCGAAGCCACGGTGTTATTGCTTCCGCAGGGGAGCAGACACCCGAGGCACGGTCCTGCCTCCATCCCCTTGAAGTCTTCAGCACCAGCAGCGTTGCAATCCAGCAGCAGCACATCTACCTGCCCCTGCGATAACTGACTACAGATCCAGTGGGTTTTACTTCAGTTCTTCCAAGAAAGGCTTTTGCTCTATGTCTACACACATTTTCATGGTGATACTTCATTACAGTCCCTCGTTACTTCAGGGAGTCTCAGGAGGGTGATTTGGCACCTAAGTCAAGAGCCTGTTCTGTGGCTGTTCACTAAATTTGGTCAACCTAGGCTTCACCATCGGTAGTTAAACTACACAAACTGTTTTATGTGGAAATACTACTACATGACACTCATTCAGAATTTCCCACTGTGTATTAGGAAAAAGATATACCTGGTAGCTTTAAAAATGAGATGCAAAATAGCAAACCTTGCAGTGTGTGAGCTGATGATACATTTAAGACGCATAAAGATAAAAAAGCTGAAGGATGACAAACAAATTATGACAGCTCGGGCATGCTTCTGCATCCTGTTTTTTTCTTGTAGCATGAACACCATCTAGTGGGACACGGGCAGCAAGCGCATAAGGGGTTGTGCGTGCTGTAAGTACCATAAAATACAGCTGCCCACGTGTCTCCGTGTGTTTCTACTTTTTTTTTTTTCTTTTTGCATTTCCTCCTGCTTCTGTGCTGAAATATTAGGGACTTCAGAAGAGCTTGCTTTTGTGCGTAGTCTTCTATTTCCCAACAGCTGGGTTTCACATGTGACAAGAAATATGTTAATTGAATGCCAACCTCTCTGCTATTAAAATGAAAGTATGTAAACATCTATCGACACAAAATCATAGGGCCTGATCTTTTTCCAAAACTTCCATCTCCCTCCATGTTTTCCCTTAATATAACTTACATGGCGTTTATCCACGAATAAAAACGAAATGAAGAAAAGCATTTTTTCTTGGGTACATACTTATGGGGGTGCAGTGCCGATTATAGCGAGCTTAACCCTTGAGAAAACTGAAACACATTGCCTTCCTTGTGCTTGTATCTCAGGATGGCTGACAGATGACAGCTACCCCGAAGTTACCAAAAAGTTAGGTACTGTGTTGGGGTTTTTTTAACAGTATCAATTAGACAGGACTCTGCATGTTGTCAAGCCCAGGAGGTTGGATACTTCAGCAGTTCTCACACGTGCTTTGTCAATGAGAGCTTCTAATTCAGTGGAAGTTTTGCAATCGATATTGGTGGAACTGATGTTTAGTAACTTGTCACCACAGTGTAACTAGTGCGTTTGTCCACTGGATGGTGCATCATTTATTTCTGCAGCCCTGGGGCAGCCTAAACAGTGCTGGTCAAACTGGCCATATGACATTGGCAAACAGCGTATCTCCAGATGCAAATGCAGGGAGAAAAGGTGTATAGACAAGGCACCTATTTGACTTTTTTTTTGAAGAAACATCACATATAATGACTTTTATATAGGCTGAAACCAGGAAATTCTCTCCCTGATCTCAGCTTTCTTGAACTACAGGCATGTCTGGGTCTCATACTACAGATGTGAGTCTAGCCATTATTTCTGGATGTAGTTCTGAAAATCCAGTTACATTTGCAGCTCTCTGAGGAGGAGAGGCCATGATGCAGTTTTTTTCTCTTGGCTTTGATTTCTGCTCAAACACTGCTAGAGAGATTGGATAGCTTTGCACAGCAAATACAGTCAGTGCTCACAGTCGGAGATCTTGAGAACCAGTTTGGACTTCAGAACTACACTTAATCAGATTTTGCAGGCCCTTGATTTCTGAGGGTGCCAAAGTATTTTTTCTGATGGAATATAGTCCTAACATACCAATTTCCTTTGCCAGGCAGCTGGATTTAAAAGAGGCAGTGCTGTTTAAAGTGTTCACCACGCAATGATAAGTTTGATGGTCAATATTGCAGATGCTTAAGAGCAAGTTAGCAAATTTATGCTAACCAGAAATTCTGAAATTCAGCTTGCTTTGTTCTCGGTATTTTTAGTGCCGTGCATCAGTCGCACATTCCTCATTTCCTCCTGAACTCAAAACCAAACAAATCAGTTGAATATTTTCCTCCCCACGTTTTTGCTAAGCATGTGGAGCAGATCTTAGACTTGTTTTAATATGCACAGCGTTGGTTTTGCCATGCTAAAAACATTACCAGACATGTCAGGACTTTGGTTCTTCTGCAAGTCCTGCTGGTTTGGAACCCATTTCCACAGCGAACAATATTGCCAAGATAAATTGTTTGCCAGAGATAATTTCAAGTCCTCAAACAAATTACCTAAGAAATGTTGAAACATAATGCTGCACGAAGCAAATTGTTTCCATGCTTCCTGTCCTCGTAGGAAGGAACAGAGCTTATCTCTGCTATAGATTCCATAGAGACAGCCACAATACCTTAACTGATGCGTTGTTTAGACTATGGGAGTTTTTGAATACTTCACATATCAGAGGAACGTATAAAATATTCATGCCCCGTTTATCCTCCCCTCAGAAATGCAAATACTGAAATTCAAGTGATTTGTATAAGGACTCCAACAGGTTGGCAAAGTGCAGGAAAGCTGCTCGTGGATTGCATTAGGAAAAAAGGAAGAGTTTACAAGAATATGTCATTTGCCATAGGCCCTTACAACTCAAGCAGACTAGGGCTGCCGAGGGTTTAATTATGCGCATGGTTGTAAAGTCCCAAAGGTTTGTCATTTGTGTGGATTTTTCCGCATTGAGTATTGCTTTGTGTCAATACCGTGTTTAAATTTTAACTAAAAATAAAAGCTGTTTTTCATAATCCATTCCCTTTGCAGCCTTTCTCTGTACTGAACCATATCTGCTGTGCTGCAGATGCAGGGTGGTAACATTGTGCCACATCTCCTATTTTTAGACAGTTTTCAGTCCCTCCACGACACAATCTGAAGCAAGAAAATAACCTTATTCTTTCTCTGGCTCTCTGCCTACTCTATGTGGTTAACTTTTAAGACATACCCCTTGAATATTAACTGAAGCAATGGCGATTTACAGAAATAAATGTCTGAACCTCATTGTCTTAATCTCTGGTGCCTTCTGCTTTTTAGCTCCTGCCCTTCTCCTTTTGATTTGATGTCATCCATGGATAGCAATAAAGCAATACAGAAGTTGTGCCTGGTCTCAGAAAAGGGGAACTGTGTAAAATTGAGGACGCTTTTTAAGAAGAAATTAAAAGGAACATCTAAGACACTAAAGGCTTTTGAAGGATAGATAGAAACATGATCATAGAGGCAGAGTAAGTGCACATCAGGATCAGAAAAGACTAGGCAAAGGGCAAAAAGAAGCAGCAGGGCCAAGGAGGTTATTAGAAAGAAGTTGCAAAGAAGAAAACCGAAAGAACCGTAAGCACTGATCTGTTAAACACCACAGCAGAGGTGGTTTTATAACCAAATTGAGGGACAATTGAGGCAAGGCATGAAAATGTACAATAAATGCTTTTTCAAGGAACAGGAAGTCCACTGAGAAGTCTGTAGAGCTATCAGGGAGCCAAAACACTCAGAAAACAAAACACTCAGAAAACAAAAGGAAGCATGGGTTCCGAGAGCCGCATCTTTCTCCAAAGCGAGATGAGCTACGCTTCAACCACTCCTGAGAGGTTGGGTTTATTTTAGTGTAGGGAAATGAGACTAAACACTTCCTAATTACAAAAGGAATAAAAAGATCTGTTGTGCCGCCAGCTGAAAGCCTTCAAAAATACGGCTTCTAGAAGTGGTACCTACAAGAGACGCTGAAGGGATGCCCGCTGCGATTTTTTTTTTTTAATTTTTTTTTTTTTTTTGGTGCCTTGGATGAAATGGGCTGCCAAGCCTTTGCCCTGCCCGGTGGCTGGGGCTGGCAGCGGGAGCAAGCGAAGGACCCACTGCCGCCGAGAGCCCAATAAAACAGGGTCAGAAATCGACAATGGGAACGGCCATCCGAATCAAAGCGCGGGGGACACCCACAACCTTCAGCCTCTTGCCCTCATACCCCCCGATAGCCCCAGGGGGGAGACCCCCAAACCCACCTCTTCTGCACCACAACACTCAACCCGGAGGATTCCCTAGAAACCTGGCTGTGCCTCTCCCGGGGAACTGCCTGAACTTCCCTTTCAGCGCTTCCATACAGCTGGGCGAAACGCGCGCCGAGATCACGTTTCCCGGGAGACAAATTTAAAAAATTTAAAAATAATATTAAAAAAAAAATAAATAAAAGGCTCCAATGCGACTTCCCAGAGTGACCTCAGCGCGCCGACAGCCGCGACAAGCCCCTCGCGGAAACGACTGCCCCCGGCCCCGCGGCCCCGAGGCGGGGTTTGGCGGCGGCCGGCGCCAGCGCCGAGCACCGCGCCCCGCGCCCCGCGTCCCGCTCCGCCGGCGCGCCCCGGCCCGCGCTCGGCTCCGCGCCGCGATGCTGGCGCTGCTGGCGCTGCTGGCGGCCGCGCTGCTGGCGCTGCTCGGGGCGCGGCGGGCGGCCGCGCCCGGCGCCTGGGCCCCGCTGAAGCGCTGGGCCCTGGGCTGCCTCCTGCTCTTCCACGGCGCCTGGAGGCAGCGGGCGGCCGGCGGAGGTCCCGCGGAGCCACGGCGGCCGCGCCCGCTCCGCCCCGACCCCCACGTGAGTGTCCCGCCGCGCCCCCGGCACCCCAAATCCTGGCGCCCGCTTCCCCGGCAGCGCCTTCCCCGGGACCCCCTTCCGCGACTCCCCCTTCCCGGGCACCCCCGGCGCCCCCTTCTCCCTGCGCCCCTGGCACCCCCCCGTTGCCCTGGGACCCCGTCCCCAGCACCCTCACCCCCCAATCCCTGGAACCCCCATCCCCTGGGCCCCACGTTCCCCCACAACACCCGTTCCCCTTGGACTCGTACTCCCATGGACCCACACCACCTCCATCTGCAGAGCCCGCATCCCTCAGGGATCTGCACCCCTCCCTGCAACCCAGCACCTTGCATCCCCCCGGGACCTGCATCCCTCAGGGATCCCCATCCCCTGCATCCTGGTGCCTGGCACCCCCCGCTGCCTGACCCCTGAAGCCTCGGGACCCACATCGTTTCCCCCCCCTTCAACACATCCCAGGGAGGGCAGGGTGGGGATGTCGCCTTGGCTGTCCCTTGCAGGGAAAAGGATTGCCTCAAATCAGACCAGCTGATACCGGTGGGAAAAAGCAGACACACTGTGGGACACAGAAGCCTTTTATTTTTGCACACTTGGCAAATTGAATCTAGTTTTCCAGGTGTACTTGTTTGCTTAATAAATAATAAACCCCTTATATACAACCTGTACCTTGCCTGTGTTCGTGTACCATCCTGTCCAAATACTCACTGTGCCTGACAGGGAGATTTGGGTGGGCTTTGCTGTATTATTTGGTGAGAGGGGGAAGCAGAAAGGCTGATAAGACGGGATTTCCCTCGGTTTTCCTTGCCTCATCAAGATTCGGCTAGCAGATGCCAGCTGAGATTTTGGATCCTAAGTCATTTTTGTGAAAAATCAACTTCTTGCTAACATTTCCTGGAGCCTTCTGGGAATCCTGAAGTCGTATTATTTAACAAATGCTTCGAGGCTTCTGCTTTGCCTTTGAAAAAAGAAGCTGTTCTCTCCAGCTTTTCCTATCTAATTAAGCTGCTGCTTGGAGCGTTTTGAAGTGTTTTGCCAATCTCGACCAAATTTGATAGGGCAGGAGTGACACCACTTCCAAATCAAACTGACATCCAGGGTGGTTTGACATATAGCCAAGGGGTCTGTGATTTCCTCTCTGCTCTCTCAAGCAGCAGCGCTGGAGCAACACTTACAAGAGAGGTCTAAAAACAGATCTGGAAAATACTTCCAGAAATGTCGTCTCTGAATTTTTGCATTGGCATTCAATAGGCTCATTCTGTGTGTATGTCCAGACTCTGTGGCCTCAAAATCCCCCCTTATCTGTATGCAAACGGGCAATAATAATCTGATTTTAGTATTTTTTTGCATTTTATGATGAATAATTTTTCAGAAGCAGAACTTCATCCATGCCCAAAAATGCATACATAAATCTTAATTTCCACATTTAAACTTTTAAAACTTCACTTTGAGTGAGTTTTGCACAAATACACGAAAATATACGTCTGAATTTGAAGTTGTGGACTTCTGTGCCTAACAGTTTTTGAGATTTGAGATGTTAACTGGCCCTATAGCAGCCCAGCTGCTAATCATGTTAGTAAAGTGCTGGGTTTCCTATGGCTTGCTTTCTTTCTCTTCCTTTTTCCTTTTTAGTTCTGTGTTTCCCCTAAGTATAAGTCGTCCCACATACAGTTTGGAGCTAGGTGGGGAAACAGCATGTTTGTGGCTCAGTTTCTTCCTTGCGGACGCTCTTTTTGAGGACACATTTCATAAGGATTTTGGTCAAGGGAACTTCTCATTGCAAAATAATCATCATAATTCAGGATAATATTTTACCTTGTCCGTGGCTATCATGCAATAATTATGTTCCCTCTCTAAAACTGCTTCTCATCTGCTCCCTCGCTGCTTTCTGTGTCTGGCCTGATGAGGAAACGGGCAAACAAGAGAGGAAAAATGCTTTTGTGTCAATGAATGATGTGAGCGTTGTATGCCAGATTAACTAAATGTTTTCTGAGCACGTGGACCGTCCCGCCTTACAAATGAGGCTTCACTGCTGCTAGCAAAACTCTCTGGCTGTTTGCTGGGGTGCCTGCTATTAAACATAAAAAGTGAAAGTAAAATTTCATTCCTGAGAAGAAACCTATGGAAAGCAAAGAATTACTCACCTTCTCCCCCTCCTTTCCTGCCTCCAGCTGGAGCTGAAACCCATTTCCCTTTCCCTAGGCGCTTGATTCAGTTTACTTCACCGGCTTTGCAGAGACCGACAAGACCTTTGTGATTGCTCGTCTTGCCAAACGTCCTAATGGCATCTGTGAGATGTGGCTCTTCCTGAGGGTGGATGGAATAGGAGAGTTTGAAGTAAGTGGTGGATGTGGGATGACATTCGAGAGCGGTGCGTACCTCCTATCTTGAACCTGTGTTAGGATCCCAAGCAAAAATTAATGTTCTCTGCATCTTCACTACATTCGTATCCTAACAGTAAGACATTGGTGCTTTGCCTAAAGACAGTGGTAGAACTGGCCAGATTACTGGTTACGTCTAATTTTTTGAGTAGGTATCTGACACTCATTCCCTTTTTCTCATAATGTGCACAAAACATAGCATTTTTTCTAAAAAATATCTTGGTAAGTCTCCCAGGAAGAATTTGAGCATTCAGTCTTTCTGATAATGTGCAGCATGTGGTTAATAAGTTACGTTGCATGGTTATGGCTGATTTTTTCCCCTTTTTTAATAAGTGAATGCTATAAAAACCATTGTGGAATTGCCTCTTTTCAAAGAGAAAGGAAAGCTTTTAGAGAGTTGTATGTATATCTGCTTCATTCTTGCTAAAATGAAGGCAATATTAATCATATATTTTACCTGTGGATTTTCTTTTTTCTTAATAGCTGACTATGTAGTAAAGAAGGAGGGAAGATCTGACATAAATCCCTTTGCACTCAACTAACTATCTTTATGTTCACAAATTTTTTTTTGCTAAGTAGTTATGACCAGAAAAAGCGGGAGACATCCTAGTTGCAGAAAGCCAGAACAGAGAAGACTGATGTGCATTATTTGGTTTTCTAAAAATATTTAGTATAATGATACTACTTTGTGGCTTTGTCATTTAGAACTGCCAGCCAAGTTCGGGACCTTCTTAGATCCTTCCCTACAGCAACAGGCATAAGCTCTCTTTTAGAAAGGTGGCAGCTTTAAGAAACAAGACGTATTTTTCTAAAGGCAGCTGAAGAGTTTTGGGAGCTTGCATGCACTAGAAATTTAAATTATTTTAGAGGTTCATCAAATTCAGTCTAAAAATAAACTTTACCCCAAAGCCCTGCATCAGCTCGGCTGTAAACTTGGCAGAGTCGCTAGCATAAGGAGCTGAGCTCTTGCAGTGCCCTCCCTTCACACAAGTAATTCAGTTGTATTATCTGAAACAATAATATATTATCTTATAACTCAGGTGGTTTAGATGCAATTTGCCTTCTCTAATAGTCTGATTACCAGAAGCAGGTAGAACTGAAAAGCCAATTCAACCAAATGTTCCTCCTGCAGAGGACCGTCAGAGCAGGAATTCACCTGCGTTGCATCCCCACAATTGAATTAAGTGAATATTTTCCTTAAATGTCTTTTTAGCACCCACAACATCCAAACATGATGGTGAGTGATGAATCTGAAGAGATTTGGAGTGGAGGAGGGCTCACTATTGAATATGTAGAGCCCCAAACACGCTGGAAAATAAGCTTCAACGGATTACTCAGGTATGGCAGCACTCTATAGTTTAATTTACCTACACTCAAGACCAAAGCTTTTTGAACGCTATCTGGAATTATATTTAACCGACTTGAACCAAAAGCTATTTGGTAGCAATAGCACGCATTGATTTTTATGGTAATATCTAGTAATATCTGCGTCCAGTGTAGGGTTGTAATATAGCATTACTATTCTACCTTAGCACACAACAGCATCATACTTCTGCAGTGTCTACTATTGCATCCACTTCCAAACATGTAAGAAACATTCTGCTGTTTGTTTAGGACTGATACAAAATCGTAGTGCTTTGCCTTACAGAAAAGGACCCTACCGACAGCAGTGGAGTGAAGAGAAAGGCGAACTTGTACCAGTTAAATTCTCTTTCCAGTAAGAGCGTTTCACTTTTGCTTTGGGATGTATAGTGAGTTAATGGTTAGAGATTTGATTACTGTTTTCAAAGGGTCATGTGCACAAAGTAACCCATGAAGCCCTTGCTTCTGCTTACTGTTTATGGACTTGATTTGTCTGATAAAAAATGATTTGCTGTCAAAGTAGCACAGCATTTCTGGAGTAATGCTGCATTTGTACCTCTGAACAGACTACGTGAGGGAAAGCAGCACACTTTTGCTTGCGGCTCTGCCCTGCCAGCTTCCCCTCCTAGGTAATCTGTTGACTCTTGCAGGCTGTTATTTCTCTTCTCAGTTTCCTTTTGTTTGCTTCCTTGAAAAGTAGTAACATTTAAAATGACAAAAATCAAAATTTTCTAATAATGATAAAACACAAAGGTTACCATTGTCAGAGTAGCAAGTGCACAACTTGGCCTAGTATGACTTGAAAGCTAATAATGTATTTTATTTTTTCCCCTCTTTTCCTAGTTGGGAGAACTTCACAGAAGTCTTTAATTTTAGTGTCGACAGTCAACCCAGCACATTTGTACGTGCTTTTGCCCAGGAACCATGGACCATCGAGTTCTTCCAGAGGGTCAAAAAGTGAGAGGCGAGATTGATTTCTTCTGGGGTTAATAATAACTTTTCTACAGATCTCTTCAGGGTCTATCATATGTGGTTTTAGACGATTTTAGAAGGTGGGTTTAATTTGAAGTGAGCTAATAAAGGACATGGCTCCTGTTGAGTGTCTCCTGGTTCTCTCCTGGACCTGGCAACCTCTAAGGAGGATCCTGCACACAGACAGGGTCTTCCTGATGTGTGGGTGGAGGGACCTGCCCACAGTTTTGGTGTGTAAAACCTTGAGCATTAGGAGTATTTCTTATTCTTTTTTCATTGCTAACAACCTAATTTAGGCCTCTTCCAAAACCAATGGTGCAGGTATATCTAAGCAAAGGGTCGAATATAATCACGTGAAAGGAGGGCTAAAGTGGGCGTTTTAATTACTATACAAGCTTTGGAGAGCTGAAAAGACAGGAACAAAATATGAGTATCAATAGTGTGTTGTTTAATACACGTAGAGAATATGTATATGGTCTGACTTCTAAGCAGCAACTCTTTGGTAGCACAGCATTTTTTTCAAACAAAGGGCATTTTTGTAGTCTGTTAGGGTGGGAATTTGCTGCTGCTTCATTCTCAGGTGTCTCATAGACATTATGTAGCAATAACTGGGAAATGTAAAAGTGGTTACTAATGTGTAAAATCTGGCATAGCCATGATCCAGATGGTCTGAAATCTCTCCTTTATTTTGGGATGTAAGTCTGTCAGATTGGCATTGGGGCCACCTTGATTTTGCCCTGTTGATTTATGTTTGTGTTGATTCACTCTTTCCTTTCTCCCAGACAAAGGGAACAACATTTCCGACATGAGCAGTGGGGCCAGTCTGTTGGAGAAATTGAAATAGAAAATCATGAGAAAACTAAACTTTCCCTCAAAGGCGTTCGGAGCCACTCGTACGGTAACAGAACCAGAAACAATTCACTCACTTGGCTACCTTCACTATAGGTGGTACTGGCAGGACAGTGGGACTAAAGATTATCTTTAAAAATAAACAATTTCATGACTGGGCATGAAGTTAAGACATTTCAGAGGAAATACCATTTTTATGGCTAAACTTCACATGTCATAATGCTCTGAATCGAGGCCTTAACAGTTACAGTTTCTAAATGAAGAAGAAACGTGATGTTCCTAAGACACCCCCAGTCCTGGGATCACTCCTTCTTGCTCTTACAGCCCCCAAAGCTGAGCGACTGTGGCAGAGGGGCTGAGGACCAAACAATTTGCCTTTCCAAATGCTGGAAGCCTATCTGAGCAAAGAGCTTCTTTTATCCTTGTTATCCATCAAAGGATAGGTACCAGAGTACCTAGACCCAAGTAGGCATTAAGTCTCCCTGAACCACAAATCCCACCTTCCTCTCTTCACCTCATTAAAGGCTGATGCTCCTCAAGGCATCAATATTCCTATTTAAGGGGGAGATGGGATATAAGCTCACAGATGAGTGAGGGCCAGATGAGTGCAGAGATTCGTGATGGAGAGAATTTGGTCCATTCATGTCTCGTGAGCTGCTGCAAAGGCATTGACACGTTTGGAGCTGTTAAAATGTTTTGTGACATTTTCCTGGATTTGGTCAGTATGTAGACCTGTTGTCAGTCTGACTTGACATATTACTCTGCTCCCCTTTCCATTAGGCCTTGAACTAATGGAAGAAGAGGAACAATTCCATTATTGTTTTTGGGGACATGCTTAGCCTGTTACCAATTACTGGAGAATTTCTCTACTCAAAGTTAATGCCAAGTCAGGTACCATTATTTCATGTTTTCCAGCAACAGTTAACCTTAGATTGGGTGATTTGGGGTTTTTTTTTGCAGGTATCAGAAACTGGTCTGAGATTTATCGGTATGTCATGATTTTGGCACGCTTTGAGGTAGGTATTAACATGCCAATCTACTACTTAACCATGAAGATGGAGGTGTTCTGAACACCTCATATTTAAATACCCAGAAATAAGGCATTAGGAGCACCCATGGTGCGCAATCAGAAGTGCTAACTGCTGCCATCGTTAGTGTATGCAATGTTGGAAGCAGCTCTCAAAAGCAGAGCCTATGTGTAAAAACTGAGATTTTGCTACGCTGGTTGAACCCAAAGTTGTTTTGGTAATTTGAAACTGTTTGTTTTGGCCTTTTTAAGAAACAAATAGATAGGCGGCGTTACAGGGCACATTCTCAGCTGCCGCAGATACCCGGCACTCAATGGAGTTGATGCAGTGCTGATTCACACTAATTGAGAGCCCGAGGTGTCTGAAGGCATCCTAAGCCTTCATGACAGCAGTCAGCAAATATTTCTGCCTGTGCTCGGCTCTAATCTCTGCTTTGGCCTTGTGGCTATGCCAGAGGTGTGTCTGCGCTGTGGCTGCTGGGAGCACAAACCCCGGGGAAATGCTGAATGCTGGCGTTACAAGCTGGCATGCAGCCCGAACAGATGCTATTGGAAAGGCATTTCCTTTGCCAACACAGGCGTAAAGAAATCTAAACTGTCTGTTATAGGCAGCATTACAGGAGTTAAGACTGAATTCAGAATAAAAATTCTTTTCCCAGATATATGTTGGCCAGCACAAAAACACACCTTGGAAAATCCCGCAGCTGTGCAGATCCAGTAGCTGCTGTGATTTAATGTATGCCTCTGTTCCTTTTCATAAGACTGCGCTTTTGCACTGTAATGTGTATAGTCAGGTAGTAGCCTCTCCCTTTTCTTTGTAGTTATTCGGAACTCAAAATAACTGTGGCCCTTTCTCTCCTAATTAAAAGCCACCGGACTGTTTGTTAAGAAGGAATTAAAGTTTATCACTGATTGAACTTTGGAGTCCTCAGACCCTGCATGTCTGTACATACATAACATCACAGCATAGGCTTATACTTGCCTCAGAGCAGCCCAAGTGGAGCATGAAGGGATTCAGACTCAAGAATGGAAGAGAAATGAATAAAAACATGAGATTCCAGTTCCTTCTTATTTAACGTTTTTCTCGTATGCTGCTCTCAGGCATAGAATAATATAGGTTAGGAGAGATGTCTGGTCAAAGCAGGACCAACTTTGATAAGTTGCCTGTCAGTTTTGAACATGGCTAGCTGACATCTCTGCATGTATTGTTTCCCTCCTCCTCTTACATCCTCTTGCTGTGGACTTTCTGTTGTCCTTAATGTCCTTAATTTGTCCTTAATGTGTCTGGTTTATGTTCTTGGACTCTCATTTGCAGCCAGATTGTCATGGAAGATGTATTGGGAAGATTGTAAAGTATAAAGTCATAGCACACTACATAACCTGAGTTATATCCAGTGTTTTCTTGGTCAAGTCAGCGTATGATCCACACAAACACGTCTGCACAAATTAGACTGCTTTTTCTTCATTGCTGTCTTACAGGATGGGACTGCGGCACATTTAACAGTTATTAATATGCCAGCTACCACAACTAAGTAAGTCACCAAGGAAGTTTACGCTGCTAAAAACATAGGTCTTAAAGGTGGCAGAAGTTGCTCTGCAGGATGCCTATATGCACATTCTTGCTTTGAACTTCTATAGCCCAATTTCCATCCACACCCTCTTGCTCTCCACTCCCTCCACCCAATTTTCCATTTGCAGTTAGTCACAAGGACAGCTTTTGCTTTCAATTACTTCCTTCCCATTCAATTACTGTTTGACTGATGCAGCTGCCCGTCTTGCTGTCTAGATGATTTAAAGGGACAAATTGAGCACTTCCAGCTGTTTAAGGTGGTGTGTCTGTCTGTAATGGGGCATTACGCAGGGAGCCCTGCTTTGCTGACTGGTGCTGTCTGCATCCAGAAGCTTAAGGACCAGCGTTCGTGGCCCTGTGACCAAGTGGGACCAAGTGACCTGCCTGTCCCGCCTGCCCACCACAATCCATCCTGCAAGCCTCATCTCCTTTCCTGGATGCGTGGCTTCCCCCGCTCAGCATTTGCAATATGCCCCGATATAACCCTTTTTATTTATTCCCGCTGCTTTCTAGGGATGAAGGCCATGCTCAGCGTTGAGCTCCCCTGGAAGGCCAACGTGCTGGTCCATTTGAGCTTTGATTGAACTTTAATTCTGCTCCATTTCTTTCCCCTTCAGCCTCACTGTAGGTTATGTCTTTTTCCCCGACGGGAGGAAGGCTGGCATCGAGTGGTCCAATGCCTCGCTGGCTGAGATGGCCGATGATGGTGTTATCAAGGATGAATACAGAGTCAGTTTTACTGCCGGTAAGCTAAATGTGGCCTGCCTATATCTGCCTTCAGCTTTTTGGCATGCAGTTCATTTAGCGGAGGAAAGACTATGCAGTGAAATTCCGTGTGATCCTTGGAGCAAATTTGAAAGTTAAGTGCATCATCTCACACCCTGAGAAATTTGCTTCTGTGCTTAAGTCGTATGTGTGGGGTGTCATCGGTGAACCGATGCGTGTGTCCACTGCAGGATCAGGGCCACAGGCAGCTGTGTCAGAGGGAGAGTTATAGTTTCTATTTGTCGTGGCTGTTGCTTATGCTAATCCAGATAAATGATAGGATTTTCACTTGTTGGGTGTTAAAACGTAAGTTATGAGGTGGATTCAGCTGCTCTGAAAATATGGCTTGATCAAAGATTTTACTTAATTTACAAAGCAGACAGGAAAACTTGCTCTTTAGAAAAGCATAAGAAGAAACCATATGCAAAAATAATAGATCTTGGGATTTTTTGAGATAAAATACTACTGAAGGTTGGAGACATTCTTCCCTTTTTACTCTTACCGAAGGTGGCAAGGACTTTGATGTTTCTGCAATGCTGGATAAGCAGGCTTGCCCCGTGGTGTATAACGGCCTGACTGGAAGCGGTGTTTTCCACGAGTGCATTGCAGATTTCCGACTGAACGGGTTAACGCAAGGCTGGGGCTTGGTGGAATTTTATTACAGGTAAAATAATGACAGGCAAGAAAAGGTAAAGAATTCCCATCCTCCTATATTGACCTATGTGGCTACAGCTCCATAGATATCTGAAGCATAAATGCACAGATTTTTTATTTGATATAAAGAAATGTTCATTTAATGTTTAACGTGTTTATTAAATTGACAAACAAGATATATATTATTTGAGAAAGAATGATTGTGCAAGCACTTCATACGTGCAGACAAACCATGGGCACTTGTTCCGTTGTTTGTTATGTAGGTTTATGTAGGATTTTATATAGGTCTCCATATAGGTTTATGAGTTGGTGGATGGTCCATTCTGGAGACGGTCTTACTTAGGCAGTCTGTTGCTTTATAAAAATAATGAGTCCTCTGCCCCAAACAGCAGGCTAACCATTTACAGAGGGAAATTTGCTCACACAAGTATTTATCAGACAAGAGCACAGAAGAGATAAATGTTCAGAAAATCAATACAGGAATGCCTCTTCTAGGGGAAAGGATTATATCAACAAAATATGTGCTTCTCAGTGAAGTGCTCTTTCTCCTGCCACGTGATTGTCACAGTCTTTTACTGGAGCCTTTTCCCTATTGAGTCTTTTCTCTCGTGAAAAAAAGGCAAGTTTGGTTGTTTACATTTAGTTTGCTTTTAAAAATAAACACTAATTCTTGGCTGTCAGAGGAAATGCCATAGGTGACTTTCAGAAGACTGAGAGCTCAGCTTCTTCTGAAAACCAGACACGTTTAAAGCACATAAAATAGGCCACCAAACCCCCAAATGCCCACTGCTTGAACTTGAAAACTCTGGCCTGTAGCTGCTGCCAGGTACCTGCTCCACTCCCTTCACTGGCTGTCAAAACCTGCACGGTGGAGGAAATGACCCAGCAAGGAAAGTCTCTGCTAAAATCCAAACAAGGCACCCTCTGCAAGTCCGGACAGTCCTGGACGTTTCTAGATCCACCCCAGGAAGGCTTCATTTGGCAATGCTGACAAAATTCCCCTAGGCTCCCATCTCGTATCTGCTTCCAAATCAAAACCATGTTAGAAATTAAAGGGTGGGTGTCTGGTTCTTCCCCCTGGCCGCAGAACGCCAACTCAGCATCGCTGCTTTTCTTGCAGGGACGAAGCCTCCCAGCTGGTTCCAGATTTGCAGCTTAGTTCAAAAGCTGAAGGACCCGACCTTTCCTCCTGGCACCCTGTCACCGACGGCTCTCCCCCATGAGCGTTTGCAAGCTTGTCCCAGTGACGTTAGCCAGCAGCAGCTTTCAAAAAAAAATGTTATTCCCCGCAAAATGCAGAGTTCTGAGTGTGGAACTCATTGTCACAGAATGCTGCGGAGGTTGAGGGTATAAAAGGATTTGGAGAGAAATCAGACACTTTAGTTGTGCAACTCTTAGTGGTTGCTAATCATGGTGGTCTGGAGTCCATTGAAAAGAAACCTCTGAACAGCTGATTGCAGGAAAAGTGCACGGGGAGGGATTGCTCTACGCTCTGTCTTTTGGTATTTTTCCTAAACTGCCAGCTGCTCCCCACCATGAAGACTAGGATGCTGGGCTACGTGGATCTCTGACCCAATTTAGCAGTTCCTCTGTTCTTTCAGATTCGTTTTTGAAATAAAAGCTCTACCTTTCTGAACCCTCTGGTTGTTACAGTCGTTAAAACGTAGGAAAAAGCTATTACAGGAAAGTACACTGCGCGGTGCTTCATTTCCGAGTGGGGTTAAACCACGACGTCTTGTCCATAACTGTATGAGAGCTGAACTGGAAGAAGTACGAGAAAGCACATCTAAATGAGGTATCCTCTAGGAATAGCATTAATGGCCAATGAAATAAGTGACACAGACACATTTTTCCCTTGTCTGAAGGAAAGTCAGGGTCTGGTAGTCTGATTTAGAAGCCAATCTGAATTTCTCATCGTTCACTTGAACTTAGATGCCATATTAATCACAACATCCATGTTAGTCACTGATAGCTGCTGGCCCAAGGTAACCTACAGTGTATTCCCTACCTAGATGCATCTTGCCATTAAGTACTGAAAGTTAAACATACTTAGGATATGTCAAGGAAAAATAACTACGTGGAAGATCTGGACGGAAGGAATTAAGGAAAGATGCCTCGTTCTCTATACCAGGCAGCAACGCTACCCAACTGCTAGCAGCATCGTAAGGATATGTTACAATAGGACCTCCACCCCATTTAAGAAAGTAGTGAAATCTGGGTGCATTTTTATATATTTATAATCTCTGCTTAGGTTGACACTGGAGGAGACCTTAAGAGACTTTAAAGAAGACTTTCTCCTTTCTGAGGTGGTTCTTACGCCTATTACTGTAACAGTGTTATATGCAGAATAGGTGCATGAATGTAAAATTATTCAGCCTATATATAGCACAGCAATGACTGCATGTTCAAATTTGGGATGCATTACTGAACAAGGCTGGGATGATGCAAGCAACAGCCTGACATGATGTAAGAGGCTGATTTTATCAGCAGTCTCTTCTGCAGCTGTGCAGTAGGGTAGAGAGATTCCCACCCCCTAATTTCTAACGTTGTCCCTGTTCTGTGTTTGTGCCTGTGAGCTGTACCCCACCCAACACACAGATCTGTGGTGCAAGTGCCGTGCCCCTCCTTGCACCCCAAACCATGAGCTGTATGTGCGAAGCAGACTTACTATTGCATTTCTTTTGGGATAGTCATTGGTTCAGAGCTTTGGGTTTTAGCCGGACTTCTATAAATACTTCTCTAGTTACAGTGGTATTAAGAAATGCATTCTTGTGAGCCTTGCACAAATTTAAAGATGTCTTAAATCTGTCTGTGCGCTGGAAGTCTCAATGCACCGAAACAGGGAGCTTCTAAATTACTCGAGACAATGGTACTTTGACAGAAGGGAAGGCCTTATGCCTCTTTTGACACATAAGAAATCAGTCAAATAGGTAATTTTAGAAAGGTTAGGAAAATAACTATGTTATACATCACAGTTTGTTCCTACTAAGTATGTGGCTTGTTTTGCTATGATCTCAGGAACATCTGTTCCTTTTTTCTGTGGAGTTTTTGTCATCTCTTTCCTTTTTTTTTTTTTTTTTTTTTCCTTGAAGACTAAAACATTAACATTTAGAAGAAGGAGTACAGGCACATAATCAAGCAAGGTCTTTGGAGGTGTCGGAGAATGTAGATAATGAGAAAAATTGTTAATTATTACTCTGGAATGATAGAGAAATTGCTGTAAAAAAATTCCTTGGCCAGGTCAAAAATTAAAAATCCATCTCATCGAGGAAGGTATTGGTCTGGCTGTTTCTGGGCTACAACTAGGGATGCTGTGGGGCAAATGGCAGGTATCTGCCCCGACTCACAGCTTCTGAAGTTCATGTTCCTGCGGTGGAGGAGGCAGAGGAGGATGACGTAGCCTTCATCGCTCTCCTTTTGTCCTCTTTACTTGTTTCTTTTGGTACCAGTGGATGGAGAATTAGAGCACTCCGGAGTTCAGTTTGGAAAAGTTCAAGCAGGGTACAGAAAATGATTAATAAAGTTTCGAGCTGGCAGGTTTATTTGCCAGGTGATGAACTACTGGTACGGTATTTCAGCTTGAAGGACTGAAAAATTGACTGTCAGGGGTTTTCTCCCTGGATTTCAAATTAGTTTTTAGTAAGCTTGTGTCCAGGACACATGGAATAACTTATTTAATTTAAAATAAATCTACCAAGCCCCACACTTTGACCATATGAAGTGGTCCTTCTCTTGCGGCTCCTTTCTCGGTGGAAAAATCCATCTTGGGAAATGCTTCTGCAGCCCAAAAGCATTAATTTTGAGCAAAAAAGCAGTAAATGGAGGTAAGTCCTGGCCAGAAGTGAAATGTAGCATATGATCTGCTCTCGTCCAGCATGAAGGGAGGCAGCTGGAGCCTCGTCGGGATGAGCTGCTTTCCAGCATCTGCATTTTGCACATCTGGGAGGAACTAAACACCTGTAATTCCTGCTGCTGTCAATGGGCCAGCGCCTGACACGGCAAAATACTTGCACAAAATCCTTGCACGTCCCGCTGGAGCTCACATGCATGTTGAATTTCAAGATTCAGGCACTTGTAAAGAGGTCATTTAAAGGCTGTCAGCCCCAAACTAAGCATTTCCCATCAGTCTGGCCTTGGCTACTGATGTCTAGAATGGTAAATATTTTACTAGGCTTATTTATTCTCCTTCCTTTTTCCAATCTTTCATGTATTCATAGTATAGATATAAAGGCCATTTTCAGTGACGTTGTATTTCACTGGCAGAAAGAAAGGAAGAAAAAAATCTTTTTTCTGTTTGGATTTATGTCCTAGCTTTACAGTTGGTGAAGCAAAGTGTAGCCCAGGGAGTTCTGTAATTTATCAAAAAAAATGCACTATATGGCCGAATTATCTCTGCAAAGCAACCAATTATTTCAAAAGTAGACTTTTCCCTCCATACGAACAAGCTCAGCAGCCAAATGACTCAAAGGCATTCCAGACAAAATGCCTGATAAACACCCACTCCTCCCATTTACTGGAACCCTGACTGCCTCACGCTCCCTCTTGTTTACCACAAAAAGCCGCATCAGTCTTTCTCCATCCCAAATTGCTCTGCCCTAAACTGTGTCTTTTTTATTGTTGCTGCTCTCCTAACATACTGAGACTCAGAGCTCACGTGTCTGAAGCAGGGCTTCCAAAGGGATCTGTTCTGGGGGGCTTTTTGGGTGTCCCCCCCCCCCGTTTTGAGGTATTTTCCTTTCCTGGTTGAGGCTGTAATTAGTTACAGCATTGATTTTTGCTTGTATTCAGCACAAAAAAACCCTTACTAAAAACACAGTGCAAGTGAAGTTCATTCTAATCTGGCCATAAAATTTTACGAGGGATGTAAATCAAAGGGAGGAGTGGCAGCTAATGCTCTGGAACAGTTGAGCCCTGTTCAAGCTTTCTCAATAGAGTTAAATCCCTCCAGGAGCAATTAGCCTAACAAGCTGTTTGGTCCACTTATAAATAACGTCACCGATGGAGACGTCTGGAGGTGTCTGCTCTGTGCGCAAGAGACTTTCCAAATATGCTGAGTGGTAAATGACTTTTTTTTCTTAATCCACATCAGGGGGGTGGAGATGCATATCTGATATGTCCCAGCAGCTTCGCTCACATATTTATCATGTTTTCCAGAAAAGATATAGAGGGGAAAGTAGGAGTGCCGTGCTCTTCTGGTGTGTCCTCCTACATTGCTTGGTAGGTGTGCATGGGACAGTATGTCTTAAGTGCTGATCCCAAATGCTTTGGTCAAAGTAACTTAGAAACGGCCCTGTGCACGATAAACCTGGGAGTGGTTCATGGCTGAAGTTCTTGTCCCTGTGACATCTGAGACTGGTGAGGGACTTCTGGTTGCTAACGGTGTTAGAAATGTGCTCTGCAGAATGAGGTCCATCAGATGCCATTTGAGCAAGAAGACGTTGACAGGAGTGAGGGTCTGGGTGCAGCCCATGGCTGTGCCAGCCCTGGAGGGCTGGGGCATGATGGAGAGAAGTTTTACCTCTACAGAATGGCTTTTCTGCTCTTATTTGTCTGGAGGGACACAACGAGGTGGAGATTTCTTTTGCATGTGACTAAGTGACTTTGGTTTGTGCATTCAGGGGCATCTCTGGCACATCTGGGCCCCATCACCTCAACTAACTCTATGGCCTCATTTTTCCCTTCTGCTTGACAGCTAACCTTAGTTTTCCCACCCATCCCATTGGCTTGAAGCATCTTCTTCGTTTTTTTTTTTTTGTCATCTGTTTGTCTTTTCTTTTCCTAAAATACATTGTAAATTTCTAGCCTTTGTGGTCTTATGATGATGGAGGAACCTTCTGCAGCACGTAGAGAACTCACCCCATAAAACTGGCTTTACAAAATGCGAATTATATGTTTTTAATTGCGAGGATAAATAACTGCCCATATCCCTTTAAAGTTCAACTTTTCAAAATAGGGCTGAAAGGGGCTCTTGCCAATCTCTGCCAAAGCATGAACTCCACCATTGGTGAAAAAAACACCCACACAAGGAGAAAACAGCACTGAATAATTACAGGAGTCTTAAGGCGGTGCCTTTAACCATCAAAAATGGAGAGTTTCATAAGCAAATAAACCTCAGCACAGATGCTGCCTTGGTTTCAACCCTCATATGACTCTGTCGTTTGAGTTTCTTCACCGAACCCAGCAAATTAACATGTGTCAGGAGGCATGAATGCTTTTGGATGAGAGGATGAAAAGGATGGGAAAAGGATGAAAGTCCTTTGGTGTCATCCTGTTTGCACCTTGAAGGGACAGACCTGCATTCTGCTGAGGGCATCCAGTGCAGAAAAAGTGCTGTTGTGGGCGACTAAATATGCTGATATCTGGGTGTGAGTGAACATGGTGATTATCTCTTTCAGAAGGAGTGCCACCATAAAATCTAAGTTGACTGAGGCCACGTCTGGTGAGGTCCCATGGCTAGGGGAATAGGATACAACACATCCAGACAGGACTATGCAGCTCAACACCAGTAGGATAAAAATTGGCCTGCCTAGAAAGCCCAGTGAGCCGAGGTGCTAGGGCAGGGCCAAGAGCAATGTCATGGTTGAAGGCATGGTGCCAAGCACAAATCTGTGGTGACATCGGCCAATATTGTGTATGTATCTATAAAAGAGAAAAAGTGACCATGAGGACATCTGGGTGCTGACTTACACCTTTGTGCAGGTCAAAAATGCTGTTCATATTTTTTCTCTACTCTTAAGGCCAGGAAAGTAGTAACTATTCAGGCAAGGAGACAATGATAGTTTTGACTCTCATCACCCCTTTTCCTTGGAAATTGCAGTTTTTTCCTTCTGCAAAATGACCCACATTATGCACGCTTGATACATTTTCATTAACTTTTTAAACCTTCCTTTTGGATGAAGCACGGGAAGTTCCACTGTTTGTTGCTTTTCTTGTCAATCCTAAATGTCCTTTGAGTAAGGGCTGGCTAATCAGTTGATAAGGGATTAAAAAATTCAATTACAGGCCCCCAAAGTTTAAGAATATTTAACAGCCTTTTGCAGAGATGAGTGGGAAAAGCTCTGAGGTTACACAATACTCCGTGCTGCTGGTTGTCTTTACTAAAGCATCCAGATCTCAATGTTTCCTTTCCCAGTCTTGTTTCTGCTGTTATTCTAAGGCACGTCGGCTTCTACCACATGTTTATAAGCTGATAAAAGCATAATGCCAGGAATGTTTTCCTTCCTCTATTAGATTAACAAAATAAGTGACTTTTCAGATACAGCCCTGTTTACCATACGCTCCACATCAAAACAATGGTTGTGACTCAATGTGGTAACTCACGGAGAGGTGAGAAAATAAAGAGTCGCTCAGCGTAAATGCCAACGTAAGATGTAGCTGTGCATCTCAGTGCTGATGAGAAATGTTCTGCGCTCCTGACGTGCTCTCCTTGCGGGAGCTGTGGTATCGCACCAGTGCTTTGCTGGGCTGGCAGCCCCTAGCTGCGACAGGAGGGGTGACACCATGTTTAGTCCAAATATCTAAGAATAGGTCCCATCAGACATGACTGAGTTCTTCTGCAGTCGCTGTTGAGTAATTAATAATTGTACGTGTCAGGCAGCTTTCTGGTGACATGGGGTTTGACTCCCATTAGGACAAAACCACCACACAAAACACTTTTCATAATGAAGAAGGGGTATTTTAAATGATCTGTAATGAGCTTTTCCCAAAGCCATAAATATGCTCCTCTTGATCTGTCGTGTACTTAATACAGCCATGTGCTGTGTGAGGCTTTCAGAACACCGACATAGGGAATTTTTGGGGATAGGGAAGAGCCTTGAGCCATCAGAGCCAATTACGCTAAACTCCCAAAATACATAAAGCATTTCATCAAGGGAGATCAAAGTGCCTTTCATGGGAAGGAAGAGCTATGATCTGTCTTTTACCCATGGGAAAACTCTGGGAAATAAATTGTCTGGCCAATTCTATAGCAGCATTCTTTAAATGTTAACCCAAGAGTTTACATTCGTCGCAGCTTCCCCTATGCCCTCGCAGCCTCTTGTGACCTCTGCCCAGACCTACAGCAGCCTTTACGCATTTTGGGGTGGGACACGGAGCAGGCAAGATGAAGAAGGGGGGAAAGTCTGCAAAAAGAAGTAAAACGCAGTCAAATCCACAAATGAAACAAGGTAGTGCCCGCTGTAGATACCCGATGTGTCTTGCATCACGTAAATGCTGTGCCATCACCCCCAGTAAAATAGTTAGAAATGTGACTGCAAAGAATGACAAAATACTTTTGCAGAAGTTGTGTTGCATGTTATTGGTTGGAAATCATTGCTTTGGACTGGGAAGAGCCCAATGGCTATGAAGAATCCTCAGTTTTAATATACATTATGAATATACCATGATGATAATACCAAGGGTTTTCCTTCAAATCACTGCTAGTCTTTGGGTTTTGTAGTGATGACTGGATCAGCTCGAGCAGCACAGTTAGCATTATCTGGATATTTACTGGAGCACCTTGTTCCTGGATAATTTGGTATTCTGGAAAGGATGGTAAAGCACTGAAATGAGTGATGATTGGCTCAGTTATCCCTCACCTTAATGAACTGTGGATAAAATGTTCCTTAAACATTATTTCCATGTTTTTACATTTGTCTCGGAGAGATAAGGACATAGTGGCAAAGCATGCAAAAGAAGTCCAGCTCTACACACAAACAGGCATGGAGTGATGCTCGCAAGAAGACAAGAAGACTCAGGATCTGCATTCACATTTACAATCTCCAAAACACAGTATTTTCCCATGGACAAGCCAGTCCTGATATAACTAGAACACTAAATGTTTCTGCTGTGTGAAGTGGTTAAGGAGTTTGGTTTCAGCTTGGATCCTGATTTTGGCCAATGCTAAGCCCTTTAAAGGCTCATGTAACATTTGGGAAGTGCTGGAGCACAGAGAAGCTCTGCTGATGTTTGAGGCTCTTCTGTACCTGGTATAAGCTGGATGATGAAGACCCATTTCTAATCACGTCTTTCTCCCTCAGGCTTTCTCAGCTTCATTGATGAGCTGTGATTCTGCACCCTCTTTTACATGGACCTGACTGAGTCTGTCTCCAGGAAAAAATATCATATCATTACATGGAGATTCTTTTCTGCATTTATTTTATTTAAATCCTTCCTCACTTATACCAGACACCTGATTTAAATGCTATTTTTTAGCATTATTTAGCAATATTTCATAGAAAATGATGTCGTTTATAGCACTTTTTTGGCTCACACTGACTGAGGAGCAAGGACCCTGGGCAATTTTGTGCAAATACATGGACGAACTTGTGCCGGGAGCAGAAAAGCACCCACGTGTGTTCATTGCCTTCCACGTTAGCTGGAGCTGTGTTGACACAGCACAGTCATTCCTGGTGGAAAGCTCCTCTGCATCTATCAGTGATGCAGTCCCACAGAAAAGCATCACCCTGGCCGCCTCTGCTCGCTTCACGTTGCTGCTTTCTCCTTTCATGAGTTTGGGATGGTTTTGCTGTCTCTCACCCTTCAGTCTGCTGGGACTTGCCCTTCCAATTTGTCTTCTCGAACGACTCCAGAGGGTGTTTCCGGGAGGACCTTGTCTCTTGAATTTGTTTCCCCTGTCCGATTCACAGAGCCTGAGCTTGTTTGATCTCCCAGGGCCAGCGTTCTCTGGGGCTGCATGAAAGGGAATAAGGAAGAAGAGTTCACATATGCTACGCAGAAATCTCCATATTTTAAAGGGTATCCTGTATCCCCGCTGGAACATTTTTAATGGTCCACAAATCAGGAAAAAAAAAAAAAAAAGAAGTTGAAAACTACACTTAAGGCATTCATTGTTCAAAGTCCAGATCTTCTGGGGGCTGCCGTCTTCGTGAAGGCTCCACGGGGCCGTGATCTGAGGAAGTCTGTGCTGAGATCCGACTCCGAGACCCCGCTTGCCCGGGGCTGGGTGGGGGTGCCGAGCCTACTCTCTCAGGCACACAGTGTTTATCTTTCAGGGAAATGTTTCCATTTTTGGTAAAGGAAGCAAGCAAAAAGATTTCCAAGGAAGGATATGCAAAGGTATTAGCTATGGAGATTTATGCCCTGCTTATGACAGCCAACAGGGATTTGGTGAAAAGTGTGTTAGAAGAGGTAAAGACTTATTTTATTCCTCTCTAAAACTCCTAGAGCAGAATTCTGCTCTCCTCGTGACATCCTCTGATGAGACTTTAACAGTTACCAAGGCTGGCCAAGCCAAAAATGGGTGCTGGGATTTTCAAAAGTGCTTGGTAAAACCAGCATTAATTCAGCGTGTTGCAGCTTCTGTCTTCCCTTCCTGTTCTCCACTCGTACCCTCTGCGAATGCCGGTCACCGCGACTAACGCAGAAAAACGAAGAGCTCCAAACCCAAAGTCTGCTGTCTCTAAGTGAGCTGTGTAATATGTGTCTGTCGCTTTAGTCTTTGGTCACAGGGTGGTAAGAGGAATCGCCAGGCGTTGAGAACGCTCCAGCTTTTCAGCAAGGAGATCTATTTTGTGGGAATGATATATAGACTGGGTTTTGTTCTTACCTGTACTCCGAAGAGCAGTCACCGAGACGGAAGAAACAATATCCCACAAGAAGTAAACGATGGGACCGACCAACAATGTGCAACTTATTGTTTGGAGCAGCAGAAAGAAACATAACCTTTTCTTGTGAAATTGGGAGAGTAGATTCTCCAAATGTCATCTATAAATACTTTCAGAATATGTTTGTTCTACAAAGTCTTCTTGGAATGAGATTTACATATAAAAGTGCTTGCGCTGTAAACATTTGGTGATTCTTCTGCTTCCTGCTCAGTAACTGACTAAAGCAGAAATAGTTCGTAATTATACAACCAAAACGTAATTTCATTTGATTTCTGCATGTTCTGAATCCAAATGTACTTGCTATAACTATTCTGCAAAAATAGGACAAATATTTGTAAGGAGGTCAAAAATCGATATTAATGTTTCAATGGTAAAGTTGTGCAAACTCTTAAAAATCTTGGCAATCTAGAAAGGTCAACAGCTTGTAGGGAATTCCCTGCAGTAGAGAAATTGCTAAAGTAACTGCGCATTTGCTAAGATAGCCTCTTTTGCAAATATCCTCCAGCACATCAGAGGTCTCCATTTAAAACTGTTAAAAAAGGACTTTTTAAAAAAAGGACTGTTAAAAAAGGACACTTTTCCCATACTCCCCCCAGCTTGCAGTGCCAGCAGTGCCACCATTGACTGGCCGGTTGTTTGGTACCAGATAAGACGTTTTCACAGGGAAAAATACCTTTTCCCCTGTTTATCTACGGGATAAGCAAGCAATACTTGCTCTTTCCCTTAGCTGCTCTCAGAAGCCGTAGACTAATGTATATTTTTTCTGCCCAGGGAGAGCACGGATGCAACCCCTTGCTGCCACAAATTCTTTCTTTCTCTTCTTTGGAGACAGTTGCAGATGTCCCGTCCATCCTCCTCCTCCTCCTGGCTGAGGATGGCCAAAATGTGCTGGATCCAGAGGGGGCACACATGGGGGTCCCCATGAGCTGGTGAGGGGACATGGGCATCCAAACATCCCTCTCATTTCAAAGCAGGAGAAGAGGAATACGTGGAAATATCCTGTGATTATACAGGGCTCTAGAGACCTCTCGTGGACAACCACATTTGTTTCCTCCGTGTTCCGTGTTTTAGAGCTGGGTTGCACTTATTTCCCCAGCCTGAACCCAGTTTGGTATTATTAGCAGTCCGTGGTGATGCAAAGGCTGATTCTGGTCCTATGGTGATGATCTAGCAAATACGATTTTGAATATTTTAATCTACTTTCTCACTTTGCCTTGTTCTGCCATTTATTTTTATGTTATGATCTTTGCATTCTGAAGTGGTATACGGCAGTGAAAATCATTTAAGTTCACATAGCTGCCTTATTTGCTCTTGACCAAAATGGGTTTGTTTTTTTCTTAATATTTTTACTTGTTAGACAATATAGATGCTACAGGAGGAAGAATTAAAACAGCGACACTAAACTTTATTCCTATGTACTTATTGTTGATCAGGAATTATTTGGAATGTGCTATTTTTTCTCATCCTAAAAACCTATCAAGATTCATCAATTTTGTTGACTTTTCCCCCCCACATTTTTTATTGACAATTTTTTCCTCTGTCGCAAAGCAGAAGATTTCCATCAACCAGAGAGAAATCTGGCGTTACTGAACATTTCTCAGGCTGGCAGGAGGAGTTCAGTGGTTGAAAACCACCGCTCTTAAAGAAGAAATAACTCAGTGATTGAATTTTTATTTACTGATGAAAAAAATGCAAAATTTTTCCCTGAGAAATGTGTTAACCTGGTTGAGTCCAGGGCCTGGGAGGTGCCTCCTATGAGACGAGTGTTATACCAAAATCCACGTGTTTTGTACCCATCTGCCAGTGCATGGATAAATTGCTTTTTCTTCAGAGATTATTCGATTTTTTCCACAATCCACCTCATTTTCCAGTTCCATCCTTTCCTCACTTAGGTGAATTATTGGCGACCCTTGATGTTTTCACTTAATGAAAAGCATAAGGAGAAATGGCTGTTTTCTTCACTGCCCTGGCTTTGCATGAAAGTGCCGTAAAATTAAAGGCAGACAAAAAGTTTTATATTAAGGAGATATAATTAAAGAGTGCACTCAGTTCTCAGTGCTTATCTCCAGCCTCTGTGAGCAGCCCACTGTGTGGAAGTCAAAGGCAAGGTAATTTTTCTTTTTAATATTGCAATAACTCTACGCTATTTTAAGAGAAAATCTGCTGACAGTTTTGGACAGAAAGCTACATTTCAAAAAATAAATTAAAATCTTGGCAGGAAGTGCTTGATTTCACAGGAAAAATTTTGATGTACCAGAGAGGTGAAAACCAAAAGAGCAGGGCATATTTCAGCTGAATACGCTTTGATTTTTGCCAGGGGAAAAACACAGATTGGGTGCTTCCTTTTTAATTCTTTTCTGTCATTTTTCTGCAGGGGAAAGGACCCGGCAATACTTTTTCATCGTCCTTCGTGGCTTTGGTTGTAGGCGCAAAGTGTTAATGGGGGAATTGGGAAGAAGAGGATAAAGCTGTTGAAGTTCTGAGCTAGCTCTCCTTTGCCCAAACCATGCCAGGAATGCTTTAAATACTGTGCCCTAAGCAGATTTTAAGTGGATCTTAAAGCGGATTTTAGAGGAAATTTCTCTCTTCAGTAGGTTGCTCTACTCAGCTCCTACACCTGTGTAATTTTAACACCACTTTTTAATTTATTCTTGTGCCTGTGCTGACTGTAAACCAGCATATCCTCACAACAAAATTCTGGGCGTTTTTCAGACATCAGGGAAAGACTGGAGCAATGTGGTAGCGGGATTTTTTTAATTGATTTTTTTCTGGTTTTTCTCCCTTTTATTGCAGTCCTGGATATCAGCTGTACCCAGGCCACACATGGATCTGGAATCCGAAGTTCTTGCCCCATTTTGCTCTCTATCTTTGCCTAAAGCTTTCTCATTTCAGTTTGACAAACCACCAAGAAGTTTGAGTCTGGATATTATTTTTTGTGGTACATCTTATCGGTCAATTAGTGTTTTAATTTAAATGTACAAGTGCCTATCTCTCCGTTCACAGTTATTCTGCCTGATATAAAACAATTGTTTGGTTACAGACTTCATGAATCAATGTTATCACGAGTCGTGAAGTATCTTATTTGCTTTGTGATATGAATGTTTAGCGTATTTTTAAATTCTATTTTCTTGGTTCTTACTTTTATGTGCCATGAAAACCAGAGTGATCTCAGCAGGCTATTTTCCTGTTGTTAAGCCCTGAACCCTAATCTGAAGGAAACAAACCCAGCTCCTCTTATTTTCAAACAGATAAGATTTGCGAGGTTATTAATCACAGGTTCAAATGGCTACACTGGGAATTGAAAATGATATACAGTTTTATATAAAACTTGTCAACATTTATTATAGAGACGGACCATCCGTCCAGTGGGAGCCTTAGAAAGTCATTATGTGTCTGGTGTATGATAAAGAGCGATTTAACTGCATAAACACCCATGACATCATGCTGAACTTACATGTTCTTTCATCTGCCCCTAAATGATACCGTTTCTTTTTGGCTATTGCCCTGGGCTTTGATTTTGGATGGGGGAGTTCTTTCTTCTCCCGTGTATCATTTAATCTATTTTTATATATATATATATTTTTTAAATAGAGCAAATAGCCATTGTTGGGTTTGTTTTTCTCAAAGATCTGAAAAAGCGTTCTGGCTGGATTCAGAGGATTAGTTCCTGGGCAGGTGTAAATCAACATTATCCCACAGAAGCTGGCTTCCGTCAGACAAGGGTTTAGCTCGTGGTGTTTAATCTTGGTGAATTTGTACGCTGGAAAACATGAAATTATATCCTCCCCCACATAAACACATCCTGGTAGGCACTGAACACGTTGAAAGAAGATAATTTTCAGATCGTTTTATTTCCTTTCTCAGCATTGCTCCTCAGACATTAAACCTATTTCATGAGTGACTGATACGTTAGGGCTACCCAACCCACTGGCTATGCCAACAATTAATGACACAGATAACTTTAAAAGGAGATTAATTCCTTTTTGCTGTAGCTGCCATAAGCATTATGAGTGCTGAACAGTCTTTCGCTGGAAGGGCTTTCAGCATCATGTGTAACATCACCATTATGCTGACAAAGTAGGTTAAAGCCCTCATAAATATCCCATCAAAATCTTCCAGTGACCATTTGGCGCTGAAATAAACTGCCAGCATTGCTTGAAAAGGATGATGTGTATACATATATGTGCAGAGGTACTTTGCAGAAGCTCGTGGTGGGAAGGGACCCTTTGTATGGATGCCATGGTGCAATCACAGCTGCTGCGGGACGTCCCGGACACCCTCCCCATTTACTGCCAAGGACTGTGCTGGAGTAGCTGGTGATAAGATCACAGTATGCAATAAACCTCCCAAGTCACTTCCAAGGGATAAAAGATGGGAAGTGAAGTGTTTTAAGTGCAGCCAGATTGCTGTCCTAGGCTGGGGAGGGAAAAAAAAAAAAAAGCAATGAAATTGGAATTTGGAAAAGTGGTCTCTGAACTGTGTAAAATTGTGTTTGGCATTGAGAAATTAAGTTATGTGGAGACTAATAAATACAGCTTTTTGCAACTGGTGGTGGTGCAGCCTTGAACTGGCATCCCCAGGGCTGCGGGTGCTGAAGGGCAAAGATGTGTCAGAAGTGAAGTGGAGAAACCGAGCTAAGAATCTTGCAGAATGACAAAGGTTTCTCCTGTTCCTTTCTGTGATTCCTCACTCCAAGAGGACAAAGTGCAGGAAGACTGCTAGAGAATTGGTGGGTTTTCCCTCATGCGTACAAAAAGGTGGTTGTTAGTGCAGAGAGGAAGAGCAATGTGTCTTGCAACGAAGGTGTCAGGGTGTTTTTTGCAAATTCACAAAGGAAAAATAATAACAGATTATTTTTTTTTAAATCTCCTATTTAAAAAAATAGTCTCCTCTGACCACCAGCCATTCTTCCTTTATGTGTGTGCTTATTAAACACCATTTAAATTGCTGCTTGGAGCTCCTGTACTCCCCTCCCATCCCTAATAGGGCTTGTGTCACTTCTAAGTAGAAACCTCTTCAGAAATCATCCTGTATCATCCTTCAGAGCAAAGGGTAGTCTCCATTTTCCATTTTTTTCTGGAGAAAACAAAGTGTTTTCCATTGCCCTCTGAACCTGATGAGCATCTGGTCCCTCTTCCGTGCACACCTGCTGCAATGGCAGAGTGCTCTTATAAGGTTGACTATAATCTGGCAGAAAATATGCCCAGTCTTTAAAAATCTCAAAATATCAATAAAAACAATGCAAGGAGAAGAAAGAAGATCTTATTGGAAATGGGATTTCCACAGGGCATTTCTCTGTCTTCCAAGAGATGGATGCTCAAGTCCTCTGAGATCACATACAGAAGTCGTCCTCGGGATGTGACCATGGTGTAGTTAGCCGTAACTGTGTCAGCTTTGAACTGGTCACTAGCTAAACTCCAGAATATATACCCCACATCTCCGAGGTTTTAAAGCCTGCCCTGAGCTTCCCATTGCCATAGCTAAGCGTAACTGAACTCCAGATGTGAAACACTAGTGCAGAACACTGACAGCAGAGCAGCTCTTCCCTGCAGCGTGGATATTCGGTGTAGATAATCCTCCCTGCAGCCATCAACTGAGTTTTTCCCGTTACTGCTGTTGTTAAAGTATTATACTTGCTATTATTTGGAAAAAGACATTTTCATGAGCTGGCTGCTCATGAAGTCTCTGGTCTCATAAGTAGCTCAGATGGCTGTATCTAGGGATAACATTTTTGGGGAATAGGAGTGAATTGCATGAGTAAAGCACCTACAAATGGGTTTTATCACAGTCCACAAGCTGCGTTTCAAGGGAAAAGCATGTATGTGAGAAGAGATGTTTTGTTAAGGCTTTCTGTTACTGTTTACTCTTCCTGTAGGTAATTTCTGCTGATATGTGCATATATTTTTGAATTTCAAGATTTTTGTAATGCAAAAGACAACTGGATTATTGGCTAAAGCTGATGCTGTAAAATGCTCTGGTCTTTGGTAGAAAAAGGTTCACTGTTTATGCAACTCTAAATTCTTCCTTTTAAAATAAAATTTACAGCCTCCTGAAATGGCTTGCACAGACCTCCCAGGCTTTGATTTCTCGCAGAGTTTTTGAAATGCATATTAACCCTGAGACTGGTAACAGACTGAAATAATTACACTCAATGGTAGGTGTTAATGCCTTTGACATTGCCTGCCAGTTGTCTTCATGCTTGTGAGAAATTTATGTACCAACTGCCCAGCATTTTACTGCCAAACTGTATTCTTTCCATTCCTCTTAGGGATTACTCTCCATGCCATGGATCTACTTGTTCCCTTATCATAGCAATTCTTCGAGTCCGATTTATTTTAAAGAAGAAAACAAGGTGTGGGCTACAAATTGCTCAAATTGTGGTGAGGTTTTCAGAGAAGGTTAATGTGCAGCGCCAGGCACCCTGTGCGGACATGGCATTGCCTCATGCATTTGCTGTGCATTGATTGCAGGACAGAGGAAAAGCTGAAGGTAGCTGGGGTGTGCCGTAACTTCAGGCAATGTGCTGAAAAGCAGGCTCCAGATCTGCTGAGACATGGATTTGGGAGGACGTCTAACAACAGCAGCTTGGTAAACCTCCACCTCTCAGTCTTTGTCTTGGCTAAGGAAGATGGTGTGATTGGTTTTCCAATCCCTGGCTTAAACATTAGCTGTCCCCCTGCAAAACCATAATGGGTATGAGAAAATTCCGTGTTTCTGTGGAGTAAACTCAGCTATGGTGGCACTTGGTCCATCTCCCAGATGGAAGTCACAGTTAGCACACCTGGAGCCTCACCTCTCCTCGCTTGGTCTTATGAAATCCATTTCTTCTCTCCACAAACCCTACCTCCTCCTCCTCCATTTCAGACTTTACAGCTTGATAATGCATGGGTTATCTCAGTGTTTAAAAACAAAACAGACCAAGAGGAGGCTGAAGTCCCTGTGCCAACACACGATGGTCTAGATGTATCTCTGCCTTGTGGGATCCTCTGCCCCCAGACCCCCACAGTAAGAACTGGGGAATATGGAGCTGAAGACAACTCAGAAATAGGCTTTTGCCAGCTTTTCAAATGCTGGAGCCTAAACCTGCCTCTTGAAGGTCTTCTGTGGCCTTGGAGAGGGGACGAGGAAGGTCGGCCTGGAGGGAGGCAGGAGGGGGACAGGTAACAGAGGATTGAAACCTTCACCCCAACCAGACTGTGCGTTCACGGGCAGCGTTGACTTCCTCTCCTCCGCTTGGTGCCAGGTCTGTGGTAGCTTTATAATGGTAAAACGATGAGGATGTACTTGCTAAGGTGCAGGTCATGCCCATTGCCTGTGCTTTACTGGGTTTTAATCTGGCCTTTAAGTAAGAGGTGGATCCAAGGTGCCACGGCTGCGTGTCCTCCACCCGCTGCTCCCAGTGGTCTCCCATGGCAGGGGGTGACATCAACCACAGCACCTCCCAGGCACAGACACCGCTGCGGTTTTATAGCAGGGTGGGACCACACGTCCTCTCTGATGTCTAGGAGTGCTGAGCCAAAAAGTCATGACATGAAGCTGTATGATTTCACCGCCCTTTTGTTTCCTGGCACATGAGTGTGTGCACCATGGTACAGGAGCATGTTTAACCCGCACACATCGGGCGATTTAATTCTCTTCTTGGTGCTCTCGCAGTGGTTTTGCTTTCAAAAGGCAAATATGCAACTGCAGTGGAGTAATTTCCAGTTTGATCATCTAAATAGGGACAGGGAAGCGATGCGTTCATTTCCAATAAATGACTTTAAAGGGAAGGTTGTTCATGCCGGTAACCGACCTTCAACATAGACAAGTCACCTCACTTGGAGAAGTCAGAGCTTGATGAGGTTTTGCATTGCATCCCGATTCCAGAAGAGCTGAAAAAGCTGCTTTTTAGTCCATGAAAACCAGCACTGAGGTGTGGCAGCATCTGCCATCGCGTGTGCCAGAGTTGCAGAGTGCAGCATGAGGCACTGATATCTCTGCAGGAAACGTTGATTTGTGCTGGGCAGATTGGATCTGGGCTTTATTTTTCCAGGTGGTTGCGGAAGAGGCTGGTTCTGTATGTTGTGGTGATGAATGCGGCGATTTTCCTATCAGGTTCTGACATGCTAAACTCTTCTGGGTGATGCTGAGGAGACTATGAGAGGATTTAAACACCTAAACAATACAATCATCTGCAGCCAACACACTGGGCTGTCGATACCGATGCTCAAAGCGAAAGCGTTGAGTGAGAACTGAGTGACAAGTAGCAAAAAAAGAGGCATGGAGAAGGAGGAGCAACATCTCCGCACTTTCTGGACTCATCAGAAGGGATTTGTTGGGCGTATGCGAGTGTCCCGTAAAGCAGCATCTGCAGCCCAGGTTTATCGCTCTGGCGTGTCTGAGGACGTGCTCTCCAGGAGCCTGCCTGGCCCCAGCACGGCTGTGTGCAGCGTACACAAACTAGCTGCAGGGCTGGAAAATACATACAGCACGGTGGAGCATCTGTTACCTTCCACAAGTGTTTCACCAACTGCCTTACGCCTTGGTGACATCTTGTTTTGACCATTAGCTTAATGAAACCTCATGGACGCCTTGAAGATCGTGTTCTCCTCTCTAGGGGTACCCCGGTTCTCTTTTCTCTTTTTTTTCCTGTATAGGCACTTTTCTAGTCACACTGGGATTTCGTTATTTCAGTGTCTACTGTTCAGGTACCACAGGTAACCCAAACAATCTTTTTGTAGACTATTTCCAGAACTTTAGATTTGTTTTGACGTCCAAAAAATTTGATAACAAGTATTTCATACGTCTTGCCTTTAAATTCATCAGAAGCGAGGAACGGGAAGATTGGTGGAAAGCTCTTTCCCACTTGGTCCAGGGAACTTTGAAGAGTTTTGCTAAAACAGTAGAGTACTTCAATAATGTTTTCAGCTACACTCCATCAAATAGTAAGGCTAAACAGGGGAACGGCCAGACCTTTGAACTATTTTTGTGGCTCCTCATCACTCACTTCTGTGCAGAACTCTCTCATAACAATGATCCCGAATAGAAAGGCAGGAGACATACTTAATACATGAGCAGTGTTTCCTGCCAGACCTCAGCTGATCTCAAAGAAACCGTAAATGATCCTACATCTAGGCAGAACCACGGGTTGCATCGCAGTCATTTTATTTTCATTAATACCTTAGTTGGGTGTAAACCCTGAGGAGGTCCTTTGGCTTAGACCTCTGCGGAGGATGCAATACCGATGAAACCTCCCTATGGGTTGAAAGAGACCCTGTGAACCAAAAGCTGTGGGTTTTACATTAAAAAAATGAGAACTATGCGCAGACTCATTTATCTCCCCCTGCAGTGAAAGTGCCACAGGGATTCAGTTCCTTTGAAGTCTGAGTTAAGAGAGGAGCGGGGAGGTCGATATCTGGGGGAAGGCATTGCTCCAAGGAGCTGTCTCTCCTGGGTTAAGAACAAAATAGCAATGGGTAAGCTGGTAAGAAGCAGCTCTTTTTGGACGTGGGGCCCACGGGGTGGTCACGCAGAGCTGAGAGGTCTCCAGACCTCCCATCTTACTGTGCAGGAAGCTCATGTAGAAAACCATGGTGTCCCAGCGTCCACCTTCCACCTCCCCTGCCAGCTTAGCACCAAACTACCTGTAAGCCTTGCTGGAGGAAGGAGACCCAAAATACTAGCGAGTCTTTAGCTGAGTTTACAACCCTCACCCTGAGGTTGGGAGAGGCAAGTCCCCTTTTGGGCACGTGGGAGCTGGAGGGCGGCCGCAGCCACGCTGATGGCAGAGCGACCACAGCCCCGGCTGCGGCTGGGTGTTTCGGGTCCGGTTGTTGGCCGGGAGTGGGAGGCTGCATCTCTCTGTTTAATACGAGATAATCAGCTTTTGTGGGATGCAGGCTAGCAGGGCTGAGCCCGGAGAAGCAGTCGGCACCGCTGTGGCATATTTCCTCTTGCAGATTAAAAGCCCTTTCTATAACCTCAGCAACACCCGCTGCCAAAAGCATTGTTTTACAGAGTGCTGTAGATGCTGCCCATTAAACAGCAATTAGCCTGTGCTGGATGCATAGCCCGCTCTCTCTCCCAGATGGCTAGTTATTAAGATATTTATGGTTAATACAAATTTCCCCTGCCATAAATCACCGGCCTTTATACCTGCAGGGAAGTCATGGCAATCAGCGACCCCGCTCAGTCGGCCTGGCCAGCGAGCGCTGTCTTGTAAAATAAAGATTGTAACAACTTATCATCATCGTAAAAACAACAGGAGAGGGAAAAATCCCAGTGCTGGTATCTGATAACATGCTGTAATCAAGCGCTTGCATATCCTCTTCGAGGAGGCTGGTAAATGGAAAGTTACACAGGTTCATTTGTCACTCGGGGACTTCTGGACAAGGAGCCAAAGCCTGTTGCAATGAGATGGGTGGGAGGATGGAAGAGCAGTAATGGGGAGGGCTTGCAGGAGGACCGCGTGCCGGCCGGCGTGGGGTGCACCTCGCCCAGCATGGGGAGATGCGGGAAACGTCGGATTTAAGGAACTCCGCTGGGAACTGGGACGCCACCCTCTGGGACGTGCTACTGTAGGTGCTGCAGGCTAAAGTTATTCCCAAATCAAGGTTGTCCTGAGATGCGTACGCATTTTCTACGCAGTTTATACGCTTTGAAAACCTGAGTTATATGTATGTCTCAAAATAAACCCTCCTCAGCAGTATTAGGTATGCACGTGGCACATTGTTTTACTCTTGTGTTTGGCAGTTGGGTGTAGAGCGGTTACGAGCAACGTGAAAGTATGCCGAGTATTTCTACCTTTGGGGCTGATCTCATTTTTACCCTGTGACTTTGGTGTTATCAGAAACTAATGTTCACCTCGACACTGACCCGTTCTAACCACAGATCTCCAGACCAAGGAAATCACGCTCCCTTTCTCCCCTTTTTTTAACCTATCTGGGAAATGTTAACTCTGTGAAGTAACTTTCTCTAACATGCCTTAGCTGACAGCAGACGGCAGGAGATGACCCAGCCTCCTCCGCAGGTGTGCAGCTCCCAAGCATGCTTTTATTTCCCATACATAAGACACCGGTGGCCCCGCTCATGTTACTGCCGCAAGCCACATCGCTTTGTCTCTGGTCCTTCCCTTCAGGTGTTTCCTCTTGTTACTTAAATAACGTGACAAGGGATTTCACGTGCACCTCGCATAACAACATGCCTTTTGAGCGCTGCTGAAGGCAACTAACCATCCTCGCATCCCCCATTACACCTTCCTGGTTTTGCAGAGGAAAATCCAGACCGGCACAGTATCTTTGCCTTTTCATTAGGTGCTCTGGATTGATACCAGTAGGTTTAATCCCTCGCAACAGCCCTGCTAGCACTAGTATATTTTCTTCCAGTATCAGTTTATGGCTGCTTTAGTATCATCTGAGTTGCGTGCCCCGGTTAGTGTGTTAATACAATGATGAAGGGATAGAAAAATCAGCTTTCAAGGTCTTGTGCTGAGTACACAGGAGTTGTCGCAACCGTCTGGGGAGAGTATTAAAATGCAATGTCAGTAGATGGCACTATTTTATACTTTATGAGGACACAGTACAGGTAGGGAGGGAGTGGTTAAGCTCAGGAGATGTTGCAAACACAGATTTCCTCTTTCTCACTCAATGCCAAAATGCTCCGCCAAGATCGGTGCAGAAGAGGTGAGGGGTTTGCTCCGCGTGATTTCCTCTCTTCCCTTTGCTTGTACTGAGCCTTTTGTAAAGGTGAAGGTTTAAGGACGATCTCTGTCGTTTAGGGTTCTTGGGATGATAAACTCCCATTGCCATGTGAAGGCAGAGATACGTTCGTGTGCTTACTAAACATCTCTAGCTAAATATGCTCGGAAAATATTCGGATCACTGCAAACCCCTGCGGATGGTCTCATTTGTTCCCAGAAACTTGCTAAAATTGGACTAAAAGGGGTGACATTTTTATCCCTCTGAGGCCCACAGTGGCTTATGGAGTGATAGAAAACAGCTTTTTTTTCAGCTGGACTGGATCTAAAGCTGATGTAAAATGGCTCTGGGTGTTTTATACCTTGGCATAAATTATTCCATGATTATTACTGTGTTGTAACCTCACTCGGGAAAACTGGAGGAGGGAGGAAAGGTGCAAACTGGGGCAAAATGGGACTTTTCTGGTATCCATTGTAAAGCAGAGATGCTAACAGTCTGTCTCCCCAGACTAATTCTTTCACCCGCTGCCGTAATGCTGGGATAATCCTGGAAAAATCCACCAGGTGACTCTGGTTGGAGGTTGGGGCACAGGAGCAGAGTTTGGCCGCTGTCTGTCTGTCTGTCCGCAGGAGCCGCTGCCACCGCGGTGGCACTGGATGCAGCCAAACGGTGCCGCGGGTCTGCAGCTGAAGCCACCCAAGGGACCGACTCTGCTGTTTATTGCCGTTTCTTCGGAGTCGGCCAGGGTTTATTTTGGAGGCTTTAAAGGTCAGAGGGTTCAAAGTTCAAAAATGCTCATCAGAGGTAACATATATTTTGCCTTTAAGTTAAAAAAAAAAAAAAAGGAATCTGTCCTCCACTGCTAAATCCCTTATATTAGAAATTCCTGTCATCGTCTGACAACGACATTTTTATTCCCTTTGGTAACTGATTTTTTTTCCCTTTCCCCAGAGCCTCCTTTGTTTTGATTCTTGCCATTTACTACTTTTCTTTTTACTTGGCATCTCGGAGAACTGTCACCATTCCACTAGCGTGCTGCTCTGTCCCTTCGTACATATGCTGTCTCTTTTGCTGTACTGAAAACAAGTAAGAGTCGTGCCTAAAGAGCAGTAAAACCTCCTGGTCTTTGCTAAGGCTGGTCAGCAGACAGACTACACTGTGCCCATTTACACCCAAGCCATTTCCCCCTCTCTGCCCTCCCACCCGGTCCCTTTCCGTTGCTGATGCAATGCTAGATTTGTAAAGAATCCTGACTACTATATTGTTTTTATCTTGAGGAACATCTAAATCACTTAGAAGTCTGTTGGCTGAACTCAATAAATAAATAGCAGAAAGCTCACTAGTAGCAATGAGTTATGGCTTTTCTGTCACTGCTACGCGGGGTTGTATACAGCAGCTGCACTAACAGCAACCCCTCTATTAGCATATGTTTCTTTTAATCCAGTTCAGAAGAATTAAAGCAGTGTTCCCCGCGTTGGGGAGCGTGGCGCTTTATAAACTATCCGGATTAAGGTCTGCCCAGGCGGCATTTTGCTGCCGGTAAATAGTCACAAGGGTTTGTCCGCGGTCCCTTCTTGCTGCGTGCAGGGGAGATGCTCAGACCTAATCACACGTGCAGCCCCACTGTGATTTGATGGAGCAAATAATCTGGGATCATGAAAATCTCCAAGGAGTTGGCAAAGCCCGAGCCGAACCAGAAAGTAAGCAATGCCCTCTCCTGCCAAGGAAGTCAGCCCAGCTTCATGACAAAGGAAAGTAGAGTCATGCTTGACGCTCTGAATTTCTTTCCATGTCTCTCTACGTGTGTGTCTATAGTCATATAGATGGAAATGGTGGTACAGATATCACTAAGTCTGTAGCGTAAAGTGAGCACAACAAATATTTATTCCCACTATGACGGTACACACAATTAGATTATATAAAAATAGGTATGATCTCTATCCTAGCACATCCACTACATATATTAACTATATCATATCTTTAAAAGTCATTCTCCACACGTCTATATACGACAGAGATCTAGTGTAACGCATGTTTGGATTATATATTGTGTCAAAATACACACAACGTCTGTGATTTAAGGAAAGAAATAACTCATTATTCACTTTTCTTCTCTATACTGGTTACAAAAAACTGGTTTTTAGTTATCTACATTTTGAATATGTTTTCTGTGCCACTGAACAATAATGGCTTGCTTTTTTAAAATATTCTGAATTTTTGCCATGCAAAAAGCGTCCTAAGATATAAAATATTCATTTTTTTATCCAGGATAGCAGCATGACTTGATCCTGTTCTCAACTTTTGCCAAAGCTTAGAGTTTTAGGTTCCTTTACAGGGTTTTTTTTATTACAACCTCATAAAAGTATTTACAATATTTCATTATATTTTAAACCAAAAGCACCGAGAGAAAATGCTTTAAATAAAAATGCCTATAATTTTCCGGTTCTCTTGTCATTATCTGAAAACCTTATCAGAGTTCCTCATTACTTTAATGGTACAGGATTAAGGGTTATGAAGAAGCATTTAGGGTTCTGCAAATCACTTTGATTTCATTGTATAATGTAACAGCACTTCTCTTTGATTTACTACTCAGTTGTTTGAAATAGCCTATGGTATTTATCGGTCTTGGAGGAAACTCTGTTTCCTTGAACAATTAACTACTCAGACTAAAGTTGCATAACTCTTTTCTTTTATTCTTCTTTTTTTCAGAACATTTGTGGATGAGAAATAACGACGTTTCCACTGGATCCTACCTTGATGTTTACTGGAGTAGAGATGAGTATTTTTATTGCAAATTTTCTTGCAAACATTTTGATTGTCTAGACATTTTTCCCCTTTTTAAAGGTTAAAGTAAAGGTCACTGATCATTATTAAATTGGGTTTACTTCTATATTTTTGGTAATTTTCATTTACTCATTTTGATTCTCATTTTTCATTCGCTTTTCAGTTCAGACCTGTTTTCCTCATTGCCTGCATGGATTCCTCAGTTTCCTCACCGAGGAGGGTGTTTCTCAAGTTAAAAAAAATGTTTTGAAATAAAACACTCAGATTCAAACAGAACAATAACATTTCTGACTATTACAATGCTCATAAAATAAAATAAAAAATGCAAAGAACTCCAAAATCACCCATATAAAAAAACCTTTTAAAAATGTTGCCATTTTCATGGCAATTAATTCTGATCTTTCAGCTTTTCCTATTCATTAGCTACTGAAGAAAGAGTCCTTTCTCCATCGAGTTTGCCAGCTTCTGCAGGAAGATGCCCTGCCTTGAGGTGAGTATGGTGGTATAAAAACAAAAAGAGGTGGCTTCTTGGCTTATATTTCTGTCGGCTCAAGCCCTGGCACAAGGTTTCGGAGCTGTGCCTGGCTCCTACCCTCTCTGCAAAGCGATTTCTTCCTCTTGGGATTCAGACTCCTCTGTGGTCTGCACTGATGCTGCTGCACGACCTGGGTATTAGGAACGCCGAAGCCACCCCGAGTTCATGGGTAGTTCAGTGCGTGCGGCGGCACGCAGGGCTTCAAACAAATTGCTGGCGTCGTGTCTGAAATGTTTCAGAGTTCCCCAGTGCAATAAAGTCCTTTAAGCAATTTAATAATTGAGGATTAAAATAACGTATCTGTGGTTTTGCTTTTACTAGGATGAGATGAATGTGTAGCTGGACCAGTTCTTTAATTCCCTTTGATGAATATTTCCCATGGTATGCACTAGCCAGGTAAAATTCATTGTCAGTTTGGAAAGCCTTTATGTAAGTGCAGATTCACTTGAGGTTCAACTCTTCCCAACAGGATGATCAGGAATCGGCCCTGACATAACTGTGGTTGCAGAAAATGAACACTATGGGATATCCCCACCCATAAAGTGTTGATCAATGCAACATCTCTGGAGCTGAAGATAACCAAGTGGGGCAGGTGGGGACAGAGTACCAAGAGGTGTAGGAATGCCTCTGAAGCCTGGAAAGTGGTGAATATTGTTAATAAGGCAGGCATGTCCTAACAGGCACAGGAAATTTGGTATGGAGGAGAGGGTGCTGGACATGACTCCCTTCCCGGTCCATTTTCTTAGGGCGCGAGCTCATGCTCTAATTCCTCCACTTCCAAACTGCGTGGGGAAGGCATCCATCATGCAGTTGTGCTTTGAGTCCTGTAAACTACCGGCTAGATATACGCCGTGAAACAACTTGAAATGCCAGTGTGATTAAAACACAACTGGTAATACTGATTCAATAGTCTGTCACCTGGCAAAGATACCATAAGAAACAGCCGTCCGAAGCTTTCGAAGCAGCTATCTACAAAAGGCATCGTAGGTATCTCATGAAAATTTTTTCCCTTGAAAAATAAGGAATATAGAACATCATCTTAAATCCAGCAAGACTGCTGTCAAAAGCATATAAACAACGTAAGAGTTTACAACCTACACTGAGTCTAGCTTTGTAAGACTTGGAAAAGTTTAATCCCATGCCTGTTGTTTGGAAGTCTCTTTGCTGAATTCACTGAGCTCGGATTAGTGTCTGTTAGTTTCTAGCTACTAGCTTTACAAATTTTCAATGGTTTCTTTTTAATATCCCTGGTCTTGTAAGCAGAGAAGTAGCATAGGAACCATAATATATCATGTGCTATATTATACCAGCAGTATAATCCTGTATTGCTATTGGGAGATAGCAATATACTTAAGAACTTAAGGAATCACAGAACAATTTTGCAGTGTAATCAGTGCTACCAAACCCCCTCTCCCAACATTTTTTTGTTGGGGGGGGGGGCAGGAGGAGGGAGAGATTTCAAGCTAATTCCTTCCATCTGGGCTTCATTTACAGATTATGTGGGAAAAGGCAAGATTAATACATCGGAGGAATGAGCACGCATTAATTTGCCATCTGTGGAAGTAAACAGGAAGCCCAACACGTTGTGCCTTAATGCGTGCTTATTGGTTTAGTGAGGAAAGATGAGTTGACGCCATGGGTCTTATGCTGAAAATATTTTAGTAAATTCTAATAAGATATTATAAACAAATGTCAGTCCAAAGCTTTTCCAAAAAGGGGAAAAAAACCTTGTCCTTGGATACAAGAGCAGCTGATAGGAGGGAAGAAATCCTTTGAATGAATTTGGCAAGATAATCTCACTTGTTTGAGATTATATTTCTTGAAGTTTGGTTTTTTTTTTTTTTAATTTTCTTTGAATTGAGCATGTAAATGAACCCTCACGTTCAACTTTTGAGCTTCTGCTGCTCCTTTTAAAATTTAAAATTGGCCTTAAGGACTGACAATGCTTTTAAAGCATAAGTTTAAGAATAATCCTATTGTACCGGGATGGCTGAGTGAAAGAGGGATGAGTTTCTCCCCTGGCCTTTTCATTTCCCGTGTATCCATTAAGACTGGCCCAGACCACCTCCGTGAGGTGTAACCTGGAGGTCTCCCTGCTTTGCTCCCAGGTGACGGGTTCCCATCTCTTTCCACGCCTTCACTCCCTGAAATACATATCCCTATCTTTCCTGAGCACATTTGTCTGGAGAGGTGGAAGCTGAGTAGTTAAACAGAGATGACACTGATTCTTCTTTCCCAAGACCCGTAGCTTAACTCCCACCTTCCTCTCCCACGGCAGGGGGTGGCCACTCCAGCCCCGCTGCCCTGTAACCGCAACCGAAACGCCGCGATGCTGTTTCCCATCATCTGCCCGTGCAGGGTGCCAGCAACACCCCGTGGCAGGGCAGGAATGGAGGTTCAGCAAGATCCCGCTGCAGCATCACACCCATGTAAAATCGTGGAGGGGTCCCATGAGGTTGGCAGCATTTCATTTTCCTTAGGCTAAAAAAGCCTGCATCAGTCTGCATTTGCTCCCAGATTATCCAAAGGATGATTTTTGTCTGTCCGGGAAGCAGCTGTCACACTGGGTTTCATAAATACTCCCAGGAAGAAATACTCCGGTCTCTGCAGACAACTGATTCTTTCAAGTCGGGAGTGTTTATTTGCTGTCCCTGATTCGAGACAGCGATCAGGACTGCAGACAATAAATGTCAAGCCTTGGCATTCATAGCTTTATACAAAATTCATTTGAGAAATTAGGACAGGTTGCTTTTATGGCTGGCTACACAAATGGCACAGTCCCTCCTCGTTTTAACCTGTCTATCCAGCTCTCGGGATCCGCTGTGGACGTGGGCATTCCCATCCAGCAAGCTTTGCGGGGTAGGATGCTCCTCGCACTTGAACAGGACTCCCTTCTTTCATCCCCATGCACCCCTCGTAGCTCCTTGCCCAGGAATCTGCTGCAGGGACGTGCTTGGTAGTGACACGGCGTGAATTTCTTTTTTAGGTGTGAGGCTCCTCAAGACTGCTAGAATCCCACAAACCTAGAAGACAACTCACTTAAACCTCAGAGTAGTCTCCTTTCCTGTCCATATCCCATAACTATAAAAAAAAATTTAATATTTTTTCAAGTACAAATGTGTATGTGTGTGTCTATGTACTCATCTACCATTAATTGTGGGGTTTTATAAATTTCCATTCCTGTCTAATGACTTTTTACAGGCAATGTAATTAGCAGGTCTTTTTATTGCTATTATAATGATTCAAACATGCACACAAAAAAAGGGTAGTCCAGCTAAAGAAATGGCTGCTGTAAAATTCTATATATATTTTCTCTGCGTAGCTTTAAATTAATGCATTTTTATTAGGGTGCTTGGCAAAAAAATTAATTGGAAACTGAGTCCGAACAGATTAGGATTTATTGCAGCTCTATAACTCTGAAGAGTGGCTTGATGGATTTAAACCATTTTTACAATTTAAAAAAAAAGCAAACAAATTATCCTGGCTTAAAAGCTGGAAAACCGTTCTCCCTTCTTGCGCTCTGCAATTTGAACCAGCTGAGATGATAAACTCCAAGTTTGAGTCTTTCAGCGAGGAAGACTGATGAACTTGGCCCAAGCGGCGTTTGGGAACTGGGCTCTCAGCAGCTGCGAGGACTCCCCGTTTCCCCGCAGATGCTGCTCGGTGACACAGCGCGGCTCCCTCCGGGCCTGCGGTGGAGAAGTCGGGGGGCAGAGCCGGATGCTCTGTGGGTAGCACCTGAATCCAGGAGGAGATTCATTGATTTCAATTTTTGAAGGCGGTTGTTAATCAAATATGCAGCAGGGTATCAAAGTTTAGCGATAAGCACTCTAAGCCTCAAGGATGCCAAACTATTCCTTCCTCGTCTCTCTAAATATGACATAATTTTGTGCCCCTTTATTTTCCTTTGTGTTCTTTGTGCAGAAAAGCAAAACCATTTAAAGCAAGGAGATGCCATTATGTCTGCGATGCCCTGTAAGATCCAGCGCCTGTCTGTCCCCCGTCTTGATGAAAGCTAATCCTGGTGGCAAGTCAGTGGGTGCTGAGGGCTCCTAGCACCGCCTGTGGTTGCAATGGGCTGGGCAAGTGTTAATTCATCCTCCGCTCCTTTGGAGGAATGTTTTCCGAGACTCATTTTACATGCTTTAAATCAAAGCACAGAGAGTTTCCTTTGTATGCTTTGATAAATGCTTTCTTATTATTTATATTACTGCAGTGTTCAGAGGCCTTAGAAGAGATCGGGGTCCTGTTGCAATAGGTGCTGTACAAAACCTCTGAAGAGGTGACAATTTAAGCAGCTAAGGCACAAATTAGAGGTATGGAAATACAGGGAAGTGATTTGCCAAAAATATGAGGAGGCTGGGAGCAGCTTTCCTTCCCCATTGCTTTGGTCACCCAATGGTCCAGCTAAAGACAAGACCCAGCTGCCACAGGTGTAGCTGTGGCTAAAATCATTCCTCTTTCTTAGATATTGACTTTAATACTGCCTTGGGATCCCCTTTGGAGAAAACAAGGTCTTGCAATGTTGTTCAGTGTGAGCTGAAATTCAGGAGCTGCAGGGACAGAGCATATTGGCATATAGCAGGAGAAATGATTCACAGCAAACTGGGAGCCACCCTGCTCATCACATTCCTCTGAATATCTCATTTCAGAAAATGAACTTCAAGATTACAATACTTTTCATCCATTTTATGGATTTTTCAACCTTCGGAGAGCTAGGAAACATTTTCTATACACCCTGAGCAGTCCTTCACCCCATTAACAGTCACTAAGCCTTTTCCTGCCCAAAGGCAGCTGCCTGTCCCGTGTCCGTAGTAGCGTGCCTTGGACCGCCACGCACTGTAGTGGCTTTCTCTCACACAAATGAGAAAATCAAGTCACTCAGCCCTCACTGGGGACTTGGTCTTCATAAAGGAGCACAAGGTCATTTATAATAACTAGCAGGGGCTGACCCATATGCAATACGTGAAATCCCAGTGCAAATGTACATCTGGCCATCCTGGTTTTGAAATGATGTTATTTTCTTCCTTCCCCCCCAACGTTGTCCATTATCCTGACCAGTGTGGACAAGACAAATAGCACCACACACCAATGTGTCTCTGTCAGAGGACGGAAGCGGTAACGAAGGCTGCAAATGCCTTCTCAGAAGTCACTGTTGACCTTACTACTAACACAGACGTTTCTGATTCAAGAGGCGACTCCCCCTGTGCTCCTATGCGTTCCCAATTCCTGTATTTGCTTGGTTATTTTTCTTTATCTCCCTGCTTTTTTCTGTTAACTTCTTCCACCGGCAATGGCCATCACTCACTGGGTCACCCCAAGTCGTCCTGAATCGGAGCATTGGCAGCACTTCACTTATTAGTCAGCCAACTCATGGGATCCTGGCAACCTTTTTCTCTTTATAAGGATAGGGTCCAAGCTGCTCTTTGATGTTGTCAAACCATGACTTCCACTGGTCTCCCCGCTGATTTCTTTGCTCTTTCTCCCTGGGAGTAGAAAGCCACAGGGAAGCATTTAGTGTTGTATCAGGCACCATGCCAATATGGTTTCAGTCTTTGTTACTGTGTGGAGCAGACAGCCTGTCCGGTCCTGGATCTATACGAGGGTTGCTTTCATCTTGTAAGAATGCTGTGCATTTCTGTTGTTCAGGTTGTTCCACCTATAGAGCCCATCCAGGCAACCTCTGTAATAGTCAGCCTTCCTGAAATCTGAAGGAATAACAAAAATCTAAGTCAAACACAGAGATCAAAGTTTGCCCAGAATTTATGTTTTATGGATTCAGAAACATAGAGGACAAGGTGAAATCTGCATTTCTGATGAGATATTGATTTATTTCTATTCCATTTGCCTCCTAAGGCTTGAAATATGTGGACAAAAAGGAGTCATTCACCATATCTGAGGCAACGCGGGTGAAATTCTGGCCCCAGTTAAAGTCAATGGCAAAACTCCCATTGACTATGGTGGGGCCAGTATTTCACCCCATGATTTCTCAGCTCTTGCTTTATTTTATTGACCTTTCTCTTGAATACTAGCGAAATGCAAATATTTTTTTCCAGCACAAGTCTTTGTACTCTATGAACTCTGCTGGATCCAAAGTACTTCATATGTATATAAGAAAAACAGTTAAAAATGAAAGAGAGAGCAGTTAACTGTACAAATAATGATCTCCACAATCTATAAAAAATGGCCATGTTCAAAAAGAGATAGTGGTTTAAATGGTCAGAATAAATAAAACAGGCTTAAGGCTAACTTTTGCACCACAAAGAGCATTCTTAAGCCTGCATGGTACAGACCACACATCTCGGGAATGCAGATTGCCTCCGAGGCCACCTCAGCATGGCTCCATGGTGGCCATGAAATCACAGACACTTTAATATCATTTGAACATCATGCTAATGTACAAAGCCTAAGGAATCCAACAGTTCTGATGTGAGAGGATGGGGGATGCTCCCATTCTTTCAGCATTATTCTGGCTGACTGTTCACAGTGGAAAAAATGGATGTTTCTTTCTGTGTGGGTTCAGTCTCAACATGGAATGAATAAAAATAGCTGATTTCTGAGACAAAGAATTGCCCTCTTTGCTTTCTTCCAAAGTCTCGCCTCGTCCTTAAAATACTTTAGGATAATCCCCTCTGTGTTGCGATTGTGAATCCAGGTAGCATCACAATTAATGACATTATTATTTCGTCTGTTTGTGGAAAAATGCAAATTGTCAAAGCTATTTTTCACAATAATCTCACTTTTCATAGTACCCATCCCTTGCCCACCAAATCCAGAGTTTCATCACAAACCTTTCAGCCAGCATTGTTGATAATATTAAAGGGCTGTGATGGACCGGAGATTCAGGCAGCACGACTGGGAGAGCCCTTCCAACAGCATCTCAGGCATTTGCAGATGGTTTGCATGGTTTAGACGGTCCTCAAAACAGTAGAAGGATGTGACCCTCACTAAAACAATCCTGATTTTACTACAAGCAAATAGAGGCACAAGAAGTCATGTAGAGTGACAAGCCAAGTAAAAGTGGATGCGGTGGGAAGAAAGCAGAACTCTTGACTCCCAAAGTGGACATAGTATTATAATCAACACCTTGATATCATAGAATCATAGAATGCTTTGGATTGGAAGGGACCTTTGCAGGCCATCTAGTCCACCCCCCCCGCAAGAGCAGGGACATCTTTCACTAGACCGGGGTGCTCAGAGCCCCGTCCAACCTGACCTTGAATGTTTCCAGGGATGGGGCATCTACCACCTCTCGGGGCAACCTGGGCCAGTGCCTCACCACCCTCAGCATAAAAAATTTCTTTCTTAAATCCAGTCTAAATCTGCCCTCCCTTAGTTTAAAACCATTGCTCCTTGTCCTGTCACAACAGGCCTTGCTAAAAAGTCTGCCCCCATCTTTCCTGTAGGCCCCCTTTAAGTACTGGAAGGCTGCTAGAAGGTCTCCCCGCAGCCTTCTCTTCTCCAGGCTGAATAACCCCACCTCTCTCAGCCTGTCCTCGTAGGAGAGGTGCTCCAGCCTCGGATTCTTTTCGTGGCCCTCCTCTGGACCCGCTCCAACAGCTCCATGTCCTTCTTGTGCTGAGGACCCCAGAGCTGGACGCAGCACTGCAGGTGGGGTCTCACCAGAGCGGAGCAGAGGGGCAGAATCCCCTCCCTCAACCTGCTGGCCACGCTGCTTTGGATGCAGCCCAGGGTGGGGTTGGCCTTCTGGGCTGCGAGCGCACATTGTCGGCTCGTGTCCAGCTTTTCATCCATCAATACCCCCAAGTCCTTCTCCGCGGGGCTGCTCTCGATCACATTGTCCCCCAGCCTGTATTGAAACCGAGGATTGTCCTGACCCAGGTGTAGGACCCTGCACTTGGCCTTGTTGAACCTCATGAGGTTCACACTGGCCCACTTCTCCAGCTTGTCCAGGTCCCTCTGGATGCCATCCCGTCCTTCTGGCGTGTCGACGGCACCACTCAGCTTGGTGTCATCTGCAAACTTGCTGAGGGTGCACTCGATCTCGCTGTCAATGTCATTGATGAAAATATTGAACAGCACTGGTCCCAGTACAGACCCCTGAGGGACACCACTTGTCACTGATCTCCATCTGGACATTGAGCCGTTGACCGCTACCCTCTGGATGTGACCATCCAACCAATTCCTTATCCACTGAACAGTCTACCCATCAAATCCTTATCTCTCCAATTTAGAGAGAAGGATGTTGTGGGGGACCGTGTCAAAGGCTTTACAGAAGTCCAGATAGATGACATCCGTTGCTTTTCCCTTGTTCACTGATGTGGTAACTCCATCGTAGAAAGCCACTAGGTTGGTCAGGCAGGACTTGCCCTTGGTAAACCCATGTTGGCTGTCTCTGTGTGATATGACACAGAAATGAGAAATTATATGACTCAATCATTTGGCAAGCTTGCTATCACTCCCAGTCCCCCAGTGCAGAATGAGAGCAGAAGACTTCTCTCATTCCAGTCTTCATCTTCTTCATCTGCTGCCTCAGTGCTTTTCAGCATCCTTAAATCCATGGACGACCTCACTTTTGCAGGATGCAAAATCCAAGGGCCATCTTGTGTGGTGCTGCTGTGAGGGCTTTCCTTTATAACCAAATAAAAACGAGGCTAAGTTTTAAGTGCTTTGGGCTTACATTTTCTCCCCTTTCATTTATTTTTGTTTCAGAATGTGCCTTTTTATTAAAAAAAACCACAACAAAGAATTTTCTATCATCTCTTGGGCCATGTTCTGATGCCTCATGGACCACCAGTGGTTTGCAGACCACAGGGTGAGTAATGGTGCACGAGAGCACATTGCATGTTAAATCCTCTGCTCTGACTCCTTCTGCCAAACACTGTTCACACTAGTGTGTCCGCCTATGCTTTGTCAGACCCAATTCTGCATGATTTGAGTTATGAAGCTTCCATCATGTCTTTGGGGAAAATTATTTCACTGTCTACCAGGTCTCTTGGGCAAGAATGTGGATTCGTGAAGCCTGCGGTGTGTATTTAGTAGAAGAGCACTTTGAAATTAATAAGGTTGAGGAAACGGGGCCAAAATTCTGTCCTCAGCCTCACCGGTGTGGTGCTTGTTAGAGCACAGAGGAGCCGGCTGAATGACAAGGGGTGGAGGATGGGGAGCTTCTACAGGGCTGGTGCATCACTGAATTTTGTGACCTTTGGGAAATCCTTTGACTTTAATCACCCCAGCTGGGAAACCGAATAAACCATCAAAACCTTGCTAAAAAGCCAGCTTCTGCACTTAAATCGGTGTTATCACTTACATAAATAACAAACAAATCACATGGTTTGGGCTCTGTTTCCTGGCTGGAAGGAGCGTGAAGACTGATCACTCACATAAAGCAAATTTTATACCAGTTTTGCTTTATAACAAGTGCTGTATTGCACTTGTGAACATGGGTTAACAATATTGTTCTTTCTGAAAATGTTAGCACTCACTGAAAAGTTTCAGACAAACATCCTATGAAGACTTAGTGGCCTCAGCTTGTTTGACTTGGAATCAGACTTGATTTCTAATTAGTCAATCTTCAGCAGTCTGTCAGAAAATGCCATGAGCTGCCAATTTTCACACCTTAGCCCCAAAAAAGATCCCAATAAAAGTCTTAAGAAAAATGGCCTATCACTTCTACTGCTAGGAAATTCCCAATATGTCCAAGGTTGTTGTTCTCCATTCACACACATGCATACATGCATGCATACATACAGGCATATATATGTATGTGCCTACACACTCATACATGACCACCACCCAAATCTTAATATATATAAGCTTAGAGAGTCCAAGGTAAGAACATTTTCTTAATTTCCTACAATTTTCCATAGAAAAGGAAAGTTCCATGTATTTAAACAAGCCTCAACCATTTAAAATAACCAATGTTAACCAGCATTTTAGCTGTTTAAATCAAAACACATGCACTGATGTTTTTATAACAAAAATCTATGGGGAAATGAAAAAAAATAGAAAGTGGATAAAACATGCTGAAATATAAGCTATCAAACAGCTGTTCAGGTCGAGCATAGAAGTGGTATAAGTAGCATAGCTCAATGGAGTTGAAGCTGTGCCTATCATTATTTTAAAGGTCTTTAAAAAATTCCATCGCAAGTCCCAAATGTATCCAAAGCATTTTCCTTCCAAATTTCATTCTTTTGGATTCATTGTTGATCATTTTCCATGGCCCCTCAAATCTTCAGGTTTTGTCAAGATTTCTATTTGGTAGATATTTCATGATTCGTTTTCTTCACTTTCGAATTGCTGTTTATCTTCATGCTTTGATTTTAGAGCCTTCGTTTACAAACATATAACAGTCTTCACCTCAGCATCTTGCTTAGAGAAATGGCTGAGAGTTTGGCTCTATCATAAGTGTATATAATCTTGACTCAGATCCAGCTCAGAGGGAATCCTTGAAGGGACTGAGTATATTATGGACCTCACGTGCTGTCCTCTTCTACAAATGTGCCCAAGAAGCAGCAATCTATACTCCATCTGCAGATAAGCTACCTTTGGTACCCAAAGGATCACGGGCATAGTTTATTTCCCCTATACTCTCTGACCCTTCTTCTTTAAAGGTGTTGTTTGGAGAAGTAACATTTTAATCACGGAGATTAAAAATCTGAAAGCCCATTAAGAAACCCCAAAGCAAGTATTACTGTCCTTGTTCCTCAAGTGGTTAGTTTTCATGGAGGTTATTTCTCTACCTTCACCCCTGAGGACCAGCATAAGTTAACATGTTGTTTTATGGAAAATGGTAGAAATGGAGATAAAACAGCAAAATATGTGCTTTTAATGGTGCTGGAGACCCAGAGATGTCTTAATGTAAATTTTTGCTTGTGCTTCACATTTTCAACTATGGTTCTGTCTTCTTTTCTCTCTCTAATAGTGATCAGATGCGAGGGAAAATATTGTTCACTGTCAGCCACAGTGGTTGTACAGCTTCAAGCCCATATACTTTGCCTATAAACTGCCTTGTGGGGACTTCTTGACACTTAATCAGAGCATCTGGTACAAGAAAAGGCAGTGGGTTTTAGTCCTGAAGACCTTTTTCAGCTGTTACGGAGCCCCTAGCTTAGGCAAATTCCAACTGACTTCAAGAGAAATTTTGGCCAATTAAAGTCTAGGTGAGAACTCCCAGATTTGGCCAATACTAATAAAATTAGAGAAATGTGACTTGCTTCCTCAGCTAATAGTTTCCTTAAAGGCACTACCACATGCCGCCACATTTCTCTAATCTCTCTCGGCAGCCCAAACCCAGCTCCCCTTGGTGCAGTGCCTGCTCCCATAGATGTCAGTGGCAGTCATGTCTGCGAGGGATTATTTGCATTCCTTAAGCAAGCATTCAGCCCATAAATTATGACAAGAAAGGCTCTTCTTTGAGCCCTCATTTTTAAATTCCTCTTTAGGAAGGTTTTCACTCATATCACGATCCATTAACTAAGCCATATGTAGGATCCTCCATCCAGAACCATTCCACTCCCAAAAACACAACTGCTAGGGAGAAATGAATATTTGGATCCATTCTTGTTTTCCTTTCTGGCTGTTTATTTAACACCGGAAAGATTATTGAAGATGTTATCTCAGAGAGAGTTCACTGGGGCATTTTTCTGTGACGGTATTATTGCAAGCGCAGTCGGCTGGCTCTTATCTTCAGCTAATAAAGGTGCATTAAGCAGGCAAAACTGATCAAATGTGCATTGACCGTAATTTCAGTTGAGCTTTTTCTGTAAAGTAAATATTCTATTTCTTACATCTTTTGATCAGTTTTAAATGGTTCTGCTTTGCTTTCCCTACCTAAAAACAGGCTTCAGGCTCCTGCAGAAAATGGTCTTTCTGCACCTCCAGTCTCCCTGGAGACTCCTGCCTGTTTGAAGAGAGGGAAAATATATTTCCAGTTGCATATCTGGCCATTTGTATCATTCAAATCTGCCAGGGCTGCCACAGATTTGTAGGCATTTTTAGTGCCCGCAGAGCTCTGTCATAGCCTGGTCCAGCCGTTCGGACGCTTCAGCAAGGGATTAATCCCTGCAGTAAGGAAACATGGGATTGTTCCTATTAATGCTGTATAAATAACATGCAACAAGTATCACACTGACTTTAAGAAAGGCCTCAACATCACCTTTTGGGCAGATGAAGTTTAACTGTACTCTTTTTTTCTGCATTTCCAGCATTTTTAACAGACTGAGGCTGAATTTCATGGTCTGTTGGTAATTTGTATGCATTGTTACCACTCAAAGATCGTATTCTTTCTGGTGACCCCACTTGAACTTGCTTCCCTCGAGTCCACGGCAAGTCCAGGAGGCAAGGGCTTGGTTTACTGCAATAAGCCCTCAGTGGGACTACACCTTTGGACCACCCAGGAACGGCAGCGAGCCGTAGCACTGCTCGTATCTGGAGCACACCTGCGCTCCTTGACCTGCGTTGGCTTCCCCTTCATTTCTGGTCTCATTCAGACCCACCGTGCCCCAAACGGTTTAGCTCACAGGTACCTCAGAGACCTCATCTCTTTCTCCCTCCTTCTCTCTCCTTGCAAAATCGACTGCAGCGGTGGAGTTGACTTTATTTGACTTAACTGGGAGCAACTGAGTGCAGCTGGTGTGAATGCGGCAGGCTTTGCTGGAAGCCATGGGAACTCCCATGCCAATTTGCATCCTCTAAGAGGCTGGCCCAGGATGTTTTCTATTTTAATTTTTATGTCTGCACCTAGCGTTCCAGTTGGATGTATTTTAAAGTAAACAGAGTTGATAAATAAAAACTTGTGCATTTACCAGTCATCCCAGAGGATTTTTTCCTCCCTCCTTGCATCCCCCCTCCTAGTCTTTTACTGCTTGCGCAGATACGACACTTAAATATTCAGCTGGCATGCCAGTTTCCTCTTGCTCAGTTGATTCATCCTGAAATCTGGTTTTTGAATGGACTTCTTCTAAGAGAAGTAGTGCCAGAGTGGAGAATTTAGGTTCTTGGGTGGAAAACTCCTTACGCAGGACTTTTCACCCCAAATTAGTCATCAGTCATCAGCAACCAAGTACGTTTTACTCTGACCTTGGTCTTTGCTGGAGCCAAAATGCAGACGCTTAACGAGAAGGATGGGAACAGAAACACCCAGCCGACCAGCAGCCGGCAAACCGCCCAGTGATTTCTTCTGGATCTAGGTGGTGGAAACAACAGGGGAGTGTGCCCACGTTCCAGGTGAAGGTGAAGGGGTGGGTGGGAATGGGTCTGTCTTCCCCGTCAGCTCTTGTGATGCTCACTTTCCCTGGCCTTCTGCACCACCAGCTCCACACTGTGTGTTTAGGCACTTTTCCAAATCTGTGACTTCAAGAGAATTTGCCTTAGTTTGAAGCACCAGCCTTTGATCCCAGTAACCAAGGTCTTTATTTGTTTAAGATGGTAATTAACTGAAATTAGTAATGGAAAGATTTTTTAACTTAATGGGCCCTTAAGTGTTTGAAAAGCACTGATGGATTTTTTAAAAAAATATAAATCCCACCCTTTTCCCACTTTGTGAAACTGCTTTCTGTTCATCCTTCTCATTAAAGACCTCAGAGCTAAATGCTGGGGCTTGTGACTTGGGAAGCATATGGATTTTACAGTCCATGCAGACCGAAAGACGAGGCATTCATCTGCACAGACCGTTCCTGTTTGTTTATTGTCCCAGCAATGGGACTTCTTGGCTCAGCAGCCATCAGAGCACAGGTTCCAGACTCTTGGCTTTTCAGGCTCTTGCTGTGTGTCCCAGCTGCATTAAGACCCTGGCAGGTCTAATTCTTCTCCGATGGCCACCTTCCTTCACTTAAAACAAGCCTGGGGATTGTCAGGCATTGGTTCATTTCCAAAGTCTATTAATTGAACCTGCAGGGCTTAGTTCTCCTAACACACAAGGAGCCCAACTCTACAAGCTCCACGCAGCTGCTCTGACTATTGCAAATGCAGAGCACATGCCAGTCTTACATCTCTACGTGGGAAATAAGGGACTATTCCCAGCCCAAAGGGACTAAAAAATAAATAATTTTTAAAAAAATTTTTTTAGAAGAAAGTCTCATTGAGAGTATGTTTCCTGGCTATGAAGGAATTATTCCTACACAAAAATTGTATTTGTGTCCAAACAGAGCTGTGGAAAGGGTGGGGTGAGAAAGAAGCTTGCCTCAAAGGCCCACTGAATAAAGGGAGACTTTCTCACACACCAACATCTGCTGCCCAGAGTCCATCCATCCCTGCCCGTAGCCAGGAAGGGTGCATGGTGACGGGAGCATCTGGGGGAGGCACAGGAACTAATTGCCTAAAGTGGCCCTTTTGATGCAACGTGTCACAGCTCAAACACGAGACATCCCGAAGCCAGCAGAGAACCTCCGGAGGCTTCTGAGCTGCTTTGCCCACTTCTCCAGACTTTGTCGTAGCTGTGCTTCAATTTTTTTTCAGACACATGGGAAAATAGAAGAAGGGACTCAGGCTTTGTATTGTATTTTCTCCAAAGCAAAGGGCTCATTCTGAGGCAGTGCAGAAGAGCTGCAGGTTTCTGCTGAATGATGACTGAGCGAAACAGTCTCCTACTGGGGTCCTCACCCCTCTGAGGAGTCTTCATCTTTGCTGATGAAAGCAAACACCTCCTGCTTCTGTGCCTTATTTGTATTTTCCTCTTTCGAGCAGTGGACACATCTCTTTTCTGTTTATCTTCTTCAGCTGGGGATTTTCTGAGTCTCCACACTTCCAGCCAGTCTTCGGACACAAGGTGATTAAAGGGCTCAAGTTATCATCCCACATCTAGCTGTTTAATGTTATTTGGGATCTCCTCAGGGGTCCCTCTGGCCACAACAGTTCCTCCCAAAGGATATGGGCCCTGTTTCAAATCTGGCAGCCCCTTGTGGGTCCCTCAGATGTTTCAGGATGTCTCAAGGCAATATATTCAAGCCTCGGAAGTCTATGACTGGGTCAAGGTCAATCCTTCATTGTCCTACTTGGACGTAACTACTCAGTGTCCATGACCCCTTGCAAGCCTTGCTTCACCTGCTTGGCCCCGAAATAAGGAGGTTCCCATCACAAGCAATAGTTCACTGAACAAAAAGGGGGTGAGAGGCAGGCACAGCCTCATCCCACCGCTGGTGAACGCAGGTGAGCCATCTCCGTCAGCCTTTGCCCAGGTCAAGAACCAGATCCCACAAATGACTGGGGAAGGCAGAGAGCAGAGGGGAGCGAATACACAGAAAGCCATTTGTTTGAAAACTGGGACACACATTGACTGAAAATATTTTGCAGCATTCGCTCAGCCCTAATAGGAACTCACACATTCCTTGAAATGGGCTATTCATTATACAGCAGCTAGTAAAAAAGAAGGGATTTTTTTCCCCCAGCCCTTAAACATATGATTTTTAGCTCCAACAAGGACTTTACGAAGTTCACGTGGAGAAACTTCACCAAGGGCAGTGCGTACCGCCGTCGGCCGTGTGCGGGGCTGGGGCACTTGCTCGGGGCTCGACAGTCCTGGCACAAACCCGTGTTCATGGGCCCCTTGTGCCTGGGAAGCCGTGCCAAAGTCATGAGCTTTTATTAGCACTAACTTTCCATTTAGTCGGGAGGGACCTTTCCATTTGCTTCCCCGGCAGTATAGCACTGGCTCCACCTCAACATTTGCACCTTATAAAGTGTTGTCATGACCCGACTAGAGCAGTTTATACAAGGCCCTTCAAGATCCCCAGTAATGAAGAGTAAATAACCGAGGAAAGCTTTCTCTCACTTTGCAGCTTTCTTTCAGTCTCAAAAGAAATAAAACAACTTACTTAACAGCATTCTTTAATCTTTTGCACCAGTGGCCTCCTTTATAGGGTGTTATACAGAGCCAGTGTAAATCCAACCTCTGTAATGGGGTCAGTGTTTCTCAACAGGTGTTGGGTGGATACAGTATAAGATCTATTTTTTCAATAAATGTCAAGCCAGAAAGCTTGCTGTTCATACACAGGCAACGTTAACATGTGGTTCTCTCACGTGCTCGCCCTCCCCTCCCCGGTACCCCTTTCCCAATCTTTTTTTTTTCCAGCAGCCCACCAAGGTCTCCAGTTTAATAAAGGTAAGCAGTGATTGCCCATTGCCCAGCTGTAGGAGCAAGAGCACAAGAGCTGCTGAGCTGCCGTGCTTTGGGCATGACAGACCCCAAAAAGATTAGAGAAATCCTTCACTTTCTGGAAAGAAATCCTTCCTCCTGCTCTCCTTCCACAAAGGGGCTGCAAAACACACTGATGGAGCAGGGGAAGTACAGCAGGCAAAGTCATTCGAAAAGACTCGCTGCATTATTTGGGAGCAGCCCCAGGCCTGATCCTGACGCTCTTAATTATTCTTTTACTAAGGCAAAACACTCTCCGGAGCCAGCAGAAAGCTCACCTGAATAAGGGTGACATTAGTGAGCCCGTGGCCATCAAGTTACAGCCTGAACAGAGTTTGTTGACCAACAGATTTGTTTCAGCAAGGGCACAATTTTACATCTGCTGTGCAATGGTCCAGAAAACTATATCATAGCGGCATTAGGAAATATGATTAATTAGCTATACAATTAGCTCCCAGAGAAGCAAGTCATCTAAATAATGCAAATTTATGCTCATGCATATGAACATTGTTTTATATGGCTCTTTTTAAATATTTGCATTTTAATATAAATGGAAATCTTTGCATGTGTCTTCTTTGGATCAAGCTACTGTTCCTCAACCGGTAACTGCCAGGTAATTAGTAATTAGGCAGCTCCCTTGGGGCTGCTGTTCCTCCCTGGTGCCAAAACCTGCTGGACTCCCCATTCCCCACACGGCCTGCCCGTGTGAAGGACGGGTCCAAAGCATGAAACCTTCTTTGCAGTATTTGCTTGTGGCTACAGTAGCCTGTGCTGCCTCCCCGCTTGCTTGTCCAAATACCGTATGGGAAATTAATGCAAAATATTTCCGTGAGTATTCATTTGAATTCAAGGGGGGGAAATCACACTTTGCAATCATTTGGGCTTATTCAGCAAAGTATTTACTTATGTACTTAACTTTAAGCATGTTCTTAAGTCCATCTCCTGTTCATCAACACGTTTCAGCATCTAAATAAATCCTTAAGCACTTCACTTCATAAGGGACTATAAGAATTGAAGTACACTGGGAAAATATTTGTGGAAAGCAATTTGCAAGGTATTATAGAAACCAGACCTTAAATTTGCAGGTTCAAATATCCTTGCTATATTCTTTCAGTGAAAAATACTATGTGGTCTGTCAAAACTGAGCAACAATGTTCTCATTCCAACATTTCTGAACAAACTTAGGGTCTGATGAAATAAAATATCCATATAGATTGTCATCAGACAAAGCAGGAGAACAAATAGAGTCAAGGGCATTGCAAACTGCTCACAGATATTCCATGAGCCAGTACAAAAACACATTTCAAGACATATTATATATTTGTTGTTAATTTTTATCTGGTGGTAGGCATAAAATTACCAGTGGTATATAGCAAATAAAAAATCTTTGTTTATATCAGATTTGATTATATTTTGTGGCCACCAATCCAGTTTTGTCTGGCTGGATGTTAGTCAGTTAAAAAAGAAGGGGTTTCTTTCTGCTCTGTTTTTATCTGGTAAACCAGAAACCAACTTACTCATTATACATTCTGAAAGCAGTTTTAATAATCTGAGTAAAGTGCTGCAAACTTTTATATATTTGGGGAGGAAGAATGAAACTGGTGACATATAGGATCATGTGGGCTGGCTGAAAATGAAATTTTCTTTTTTGTTTTGTTTTCTAATCCAGTTTGAATAGTCAAACTACCAAGTGAGTTGGTATCTGCCATTGTTTTTGCATGGATGTTGCTCAGTTCCAGTGGGTTTGGATCATGTCTCTACTGTTTAGTTGACAGAGTTGCAATAGAGTAGAATGTAGTCCAGGGATCAATACACTTTCAAACTAGTTAGGAAAAAAAAAAAAAAACATGGATAGAAGTACTTTTAAAACACAAATAAACAAGAAAAAATTGTTCTATGCTTCGGAAAGGTTTCACTCAAAATGTCTGTAGAAATTTAGTTTAAAGGATTCCCTCCCCTCAATGAAAACAAGACCTTTCCCCCTCCAAACAACATTCTAGTTGTGTCTTGGTGAATTTGGTACTTCTTGAATACTCATGATTTACACAGAAAAGCAAGACACCAACGCCGTAGGTGCCACCAACTTTAACTCTTTCTCAAAGCCAACTTATGGAGCACTTTTTAATAAAGATGAGACTTTTCACAATCATAACAAATTCCACCGTGTACTGATGTTTAGATCAAACCAATTGAGGTTGAGAGTGAAGTGTGATGGTAACATGACTGTCCCAGTTGAACAATGAGAAATTCATCCTAGAACAGCTATTAGTGAAAGTAAAATTAGCAAAGGAATGACATAAATAAGAGCTGTGGGATCAGGATCGGTAACTTTCAAGAATGTTTGGATGACATCAAAATCAGAAGGGCCTCCATCTAAACACTTCCATGGTTAAGTAATGATGAAAATGATTTATTTCTAATGAACATACAGTAACAGATATTAGAAGTCACATGGGATTCTGAGGCTATCTAGTGTACTATTGTGAATGGGTTTTTTTCAGCTGAAATTATGTTTGACTGAAGAATCCAGTCTTGATCTGAAGACTTCAGAGTTTCAAGAGGCATGAGAAAATACAAATACTTCTGAAGATGCAGCAGGATGCAGTTAACTTCTAGTTTTCAATTAAACATGGATAATTTATAATAATAACAACAACAACAACAATAATAATAATCTATTAGTAGCAGACTAATAGAGTAGCAGACTGCTTAGGGAAAAGAGGTTAAAAACAAGGAGAAGAACAGAATGATTCTTTCCCTGGTTTGTCCTTCCAGCTCCCAGCAGCTTAGGAACTAAGTAAACCAGACATTGCATCCAGACTCCCATGTTTAGTAGCCACCAGTGAACTTATCCACCATTAATTTGTCTAATCCCTTCCTGAATGCATTCTTTTGGCCTCTATGACATTCTGTGGCAGAGATGCTGAATAAATATGATCTCTGGATATTTGTTCAGATTTTGCAAGCATAAAACAAATAGTAACATAGGATTAAGTTATGATTGTGCAACCTCAGCCCTCATGGATCTCAATGGGAGTTTCAGCTGTTCGGTTTCATTTGCAGTTTGACGTTTCTGTGGGACAGGAGCTGCATGTTCCTCTAAGTTTTGTTCAACACTGTGTGAGCTGCAAAAGAAAAATGGAGCTCGTTTCAATATCTGTCCAGAATCTGGACAAGGGCACATTATTATCCCAAGGACTTGTTTGTTTAAAAAAAAAAAAAAAGTTTGCTTTCCTAAAAATTACTCAAGCATTCACAAACTTGTGCCACAAAACAAAATGCTACTATAAGTGCAAAAATTGAAACATTACTAAGCCCACATCTTTCAGTTTTCATTGGAAATATTGCAGAAAACTTGCAAGCTTCTTATTAAAAATGAAGGCAACCAAAGCAGACACCTTTTGGAAAAACTCACTGAATTAAAGCCTTTAATTTGTGGCTAAATAATGGTTTGGAAGAATATTTTCAGGCAACAGAAGTAACGAGTAACTTTCATTTCTTTACTTCCTTATAGGGATCAAACCCGTAGACAATATCATAGAAGTTTCTTTCAAGCAAGGCAGTTGTTCCTGCTTTCAGGCAGTGGCACAGTCTTTCATTCAAGTGCAATAGCACCTCTGAAGTCAATAATTATATATCTTGCTCTTGCTCTATATGGGTGCATGAGAGATTTAGAGAGTAATTTTGTTTATTCTCTAAACATAGGGATTCAAGTTACTGTGGATGTAAACAGCCATATCATATGAAGGATCTTCTCAGGTTCAATGCTGGTATTGTTAGATTTTGGTGGTGAGCTCCTGAGTCAGAGATAGCTTTATTTTATCGACTTTATAACACCTCAGTTCATGCCCTTGTAGTACCTTGGTCTGTTGTTTAAGGTATACCATGTTATCCATCATCATGACAGTAGTGTCAAGCTCAAAGTAGTGCCATATCTTTTAATTTTCAGAAAATCATTCACATTTCAGGGTTTGAATAAAGATCTGAAATGTTATTAAAAAATGTAATACCACAAGGAATTGTTTCAACATGTGAGACCATAACTGCCAGATACAGATGGGAGAACAAATGCTACTAATAATGGCAAGACCTGGTTACCCTGAGATGTGATTATCAGTAGATACCTTTACCAGAAAAGCACAAAAGTAAATATATTTTAAGCCTTTTTTTTTGGCACTTAGAGACGATTTTCTGGAAGAGGAGATTGAGAATCAAAATAAAACTTCAGCCACTGTGAGCTGACTCAAAGAAGGAGAGGGAGTAAAAATCCTGAACTTTGTAGATATCAGGTCTGTTTGCTTGATTGATTTTATTTGAAAGAGTATTAAAGTCCTTGGGATATAAAAAAATATAAAATCTCTGAGTATTAAAGGCTCTGATTAGGGCAATCAGCTCCAGCTAAGCTTTTGCTGACTTGTACTTGCAGGGTGTTTGAAAATTCTGTGCACCAGAAGTGTAAAACTGATGTGGGACTCACATTGCAAATAAGAGAGGAAAAGTTTGAAGGGTCCAGAGCTAACTGCCTCACTTCGTAAGGTCTGTTAGGGATAGGAATGGAAAAAGAGACGAATCTGCAAAGGAAGCTGCATTTTAGAGGTCAGCAAGCATAGGGGTAAAGTGAGAATTGCCAAAAGTCAAGCTGAGTTAGACCTTGCAAAGGATATTAAAATAAACAACAGAAGTTCTTTAACCAGAAGAATAAAAAGAGAACCAGAAAAGAAGACGTGGGTTTGCTATGCAGTAAGGATGGCGTTGAGATTAAAAGAAACTGAGTATAATTCCTCAAATTAAATGAATGCATTGCATGTGTTTTCAGTAAGGAAGAGTGTATAGAATACGGGGTAAAGGCTGGACGGCTCATGAGTGGCTGGGAATGGAAGTTACCACATCTGAGGTGGGAAGAAAACTCAGAGGACTCAATATGCTGAAATCAGTGTACAGAGGGAAAAAGTAATCCAGAATAGTGGAAAAACTGGCACAGTCCATTAGCCAGGATAGAAATAAATGTATCCAACTGGGGTGACCTGAGCAACTACAGATGCCTGCAGGCTGTCCTCGGTAATCTGAAAAGCTTTAGGAAAAAAAGGAGAGAATAAGAGCGATTACAGACATCAAGGTAAAAGAAAGAAACAAAGGGTGATGTGAGTTTACCTGAGATAATTCTAACATAAAGTCTTTCCCTGATCTTTTTCCATTCTCTAAGCAGAGCTAAAAAAGCAGGTAGTGCTTCAGAGGAAGTCCTTGGTTAAAATGAAGAAGATGGGAGCTTGCACCAAATTGTAACCCAGTAAGAAACCTGCTAAATGGGAGCCAGTCGTGTTGTCTGGAATGGTTGGATGGTGGGAGGTTACAAGCATTCCCAAAGATCCATCTTGAGACCAATTTTAAGCAGTGTTCTCAAGAACCATAGTACCAAAGTACAGACAAGATTAGACAAAGAAGCAAAATTATGCTTGGAGACCTAATCATTACAAAAGAGGCTCAGCATAGCACCTAGAAAGTAGAGGACCCTGAAGGGTGAAGTAATATAAAAGGCATTAGATTTAAGACTGCAAGGTGTGAAGTTGAGGGAATAAGAGTGAGAATTTCTACAAGTCAGATTCTATTCTATTCTATTCCATTCCATTCCATTCCATTCCATTCCATTCCATTCCATTCTTTTCTATTCTATTCTATTCTATTCTATTCTATTCTATTCTATTCTATTCTATCTATTATTATTGGTGGGAAAAGATAAGGGAAAAGACAGACCTGACGTATATACTCATTCTCAATAAGACTACCAGCTGCTAGTGTGACTTGCTTTTGAAAGAGGCAGGTAGAACACTAGCGAATGCATTGAGAAGAGGAAAATGGGAATGTGATGGTGAAATACACTGGTCCTCACCTGGAATACCACGTGCCTTCAGTTATCTGATCTGAACCTGAACAGATGCAGTGGAAAGATATGAGGATGTTTGGTGGAATAGGGACCTTGCTCTCCTTAGCTTAGCAAAGCAGAGATGGAGCAGGAACACAACTGTCCCCTGAGATTGCATCCAGGGAAACATGCTGGCAAGGAGGGAGAACTCTGGATAAAGAACAATATTGGCATACACAGCACATGCTGGCCAGAAAGGCATTTACGGGTTTAGAGGGAAAATAAATGATCCAAAAACGTCTAGTTCACTGAATTTGGTGGTCTCTTCAGACCAAGTCATTTCCACTGGCAGCAAGAGGCTCTGGAACAAACTTCCTGCAGAAGTAGCAGAGTAAGGAGCAAAGTAATTAAAAGGAGGAAACAGACCCCAGAAGTTCTTTGCAGTTCCTGATTTCTGGACCAGTAATTTGAGGCTTTGTCCAGAGCTTGTTAAATTGTGCAGAATTCTCCATCAAGGCCAGCATTTAATACCTGTCCATATAACAGCCATCAGGGTTCAGGAGGTACTAAATATAGATATTAAATAGTCTAGTGCTCCTTTACACTGGGTTTCCATTCCACTTGAAACTTCTGAAGTCCTCTCCTTCCCTCCCAACCCTACGTTTCAAACAGACACTTTTAACAGAGAAACAGGACTGAGCCATAAACTAATTTTCATGGTTTCTAGGCCAATTGGCATAAATCATTGCCACCAAGCTGCTAACCTAAAGAAGCATGTATTTAACAGATAATCTTTGTGAAACGCAGTGATAGTTACAGTTTTACCGAGCCACATAATTTTAGCCTCTAACAAATATTACAAGGAAGGCTTTATCCTGTTTAACCTTGAGTCATTATCAAGAGCTTATTTTTAATGTGTTTTTCTCTGTTTACTCCCCTTCCTAATGTCATCACTGACATTCAAAAAAGTTTGTAGAGCATTGACATGTGGAATAAAAAAGAGAAGATCAGGTTTTAAACACAGGAAAAAAATCTCTTTCCATTCATATGAAATATTTTCAAATTAAATAAAACAGTTTGCTCTTACCAAGTTTGCTTTTGGTTTTTCCCAATTTACATTTTATGAGCAGTCCCTTTCAATGTTTTAAAACTCATCTTCCAAGTACTTTTTAATTGAGATAAAATCTTTTAAAATCAAGTGAACTATGAATAAAACCCGAGGAACACAGGTTTAACTGATCTTTCTTTATAAGCTCTGTGCAAGTCAGGATGCTGGATAGTCACTTCCTGACTTGAAAAAGCAATGAAACATTGTCCCAACGTCTATAGACGTAAATGCTCAGATATAATGTATTGCAGCCCAATATTAAATCTGTGCAATTTCCCAAGCTCCAGATATGCTGACCCAATCACATGACCAATAAATAAAAAAGAAAAAACCCAACGAGGATTTCTCAAGAGAAAACATCTAAGTGCTATTTTAACTGTGCAGACGGGGTACAAGGTGCCTCTTCATGATTAAAAGCTGTAATTCATTCTCTCAGGCTAGACGCTGACCGACACAATACGCCAGATTCCATCCAGGTCCTAAATTCATAAAATTTAAGACCAAGAGGGACCATTAGATCATCTAGCAAACAACCCAGCCTCTTGCATTTCACCCCATTACTCCAGTATTGAGCCCTAAAGCAAGTGCTTAGTTAAATCATATCTGCGCTCAAGGTATCCCATCCCTGATATAAGACCATGGAGCTCATTAGTTCAGGAGCTAAAACTGCCCTTTGGACTTGAATCTCTTGGGCTGATAGCTTTCTGTTTTATGGGATGACAGCCTTAAAAAGCAAAACTCACCATCAGCTCCAAGGTAACTGATGGGAGACGGCAGCAGACTGCCGCCACAAGCCCATGAATGCCAACCCCCGAGCCAAAGATTTCTCTATATGGCCAGCGTTGCTGTAAAGAGGTACAGGTCAACCCATAGCTGTGGGACCCCAGGAGCGTCCTGATCTTTATCTCTGCCTGGGAAGAAAAAACGCTTAATGCAACGCATGAAAATGAGGTCTCCATGAAAGAGGACGAAGGCTGCTTGTTCGATGGCTGTGATTTGGGGAACATGCCTTGCATTCTGCAAAGGCAGGGACATCATTAACCTTCCTTTTTTTTTTTTTATATCTGTAATTAAGAATATCACTCAACTTTCTGTTTTAAAACAGTGTGTTCTCATGAGAGCTCCACAGGTTGTTTGAAATCTGGGCCTCTTCCCAGTATTTTTCAGCCAGTTTCCTGAGCTTGCTGACAGAGCTGTCTGGACGGCCACTGGCTCACATTCCTCGCAGTCTCTGCTCCAAGCCAGCTTCTTTGGGCCCAATTTCAACAAATACAGACGGACCACCACAATCCAGAGCTCAACGTGGGACTGGCACCACATGCCTTTGAGATATTAAACATAAATCAGCTGTGGCGAGCAGAGACAGATGTGGGCGTTAAGAGAACTGCCAGCTCTATACGCTAAATATGGAGTTTTGCATAGGGAATGCCAAAGATCGCAGGTCTTTCTTTAATGCAAATTCGGCTGGAGGAGCAAGAGCAGCAGCCAATTAAGCAGCTTTCAATAGAAAGCAGGCACTTTCTATTGAATTTGCAGCTGGGAGGCCTGGGTTCAAGTCAAGAGAGGGGACAATATGGCAACGTCGAGTTGCTTTGCTTGAGACCCAGGAGAAAGAAGTCAATTTTGAGTTACGAGAGCTCACGCTGGGAGAGCTTCGCTGCTGGGGACCCTGGTAGCCCTCAAAGGGTTTCCATGCCTCTGTCCTCTGAACTGGGAGAGCAGTTACTCCCCTGAGCCCTCGGAGGAGGCACAAAAGCAAACGTTTCTGGAAACCTGCCTGAAAGGACATGACTTTGTCAAGTAGACTGTGAGACTAACGGGGAGGTGGAGCACAGCGTCGACTTGATCGTTTCTGGAGGTTTCATGGGATTTGTAACTGGCACGGGGAGCAACCCTGATTCCCAGGGGAAGCCATAGGGTATCATCCTGTGGGCAGCTGAGGCTTTTGGGCACACGCTGTTGACTATCTAGCCTCATCACAAAAGCCTGCAACAGTCAAATGCAGATATAGCCTTGTGGTTTAGGTCAACCCGGTATTCCTGACACACTGTCGACTTCATTTCCAAATCACTGCTGAATTTGTGACTTTTATTTTCAGGGGTGTCTTGCTCACATCTCACCCTTGCACACCTGCAAACACCAACAGGTCAGGCTGGGCTATGCCATCAAATATACCACTCTATTAAACAGCTAGTGTGTCTCCCAGTAAAATGACGCAGAAGTGCTGTAATAAATTGTGCCTAAATATAGTGCAGAACCAATATATATTTTTAATGCTGCTTAATTATTAGTTCATTTATTGACAGTGACAACAATACTAAAAAACATCATCTGCGAACACACTGAAGGTCTCGTTTGTAAGTATTTATGCATGCGAATAACTTTTCTCACATGCCTCAGTCCCACTGAGGCTGACAGCTTTCTGGCATTAGAGAAACCTAAACCAAAGCTTATGGGTATGTATCAACAGGACTCGGTCTGAGATGCTGCCGATGTCGATAAGGCTGTGAGATGCATTTTGGTTCCAAGACACTCCAGCTGTGCTGGCTGGTCTCTATTTGATATCTCACCTGCCAGCTCCATCCTGTTTTAAAAATTGTTAGATGACAAAAGAAGATTAGAAACTGCTTTCATTTCCAGAGCCGTGGCTAAAGCAGGGCAACATTATGCTTAGACAGAAAACGAAGCACTGAGTATTTTATTCGGGAATCAGGACATTCCACCAGATTTTGTATGGGAAGTTTACATTGATTACAGACCAGAAACATCTTGTTAAAACTCCTGAACCAAAAAGGGATAGAACAGCCAGCAGCTGGCAGATTACGGAGGTGGACTCTCATGTTAGCATCTTATTACCATTACATCAAGTGGCTTATGAACACAGAAATGCTGACACGCTCTCCTGAGTGCCATTGCAGGCTGACTGTGCTCCACAATCAGATCTCACTTGCTGGATTTCCCCTTGTAGGAAAGTATTATTACTGCAAAATAAGTTGCACCAAGGTGGGAGTTGACACAGTTTTAGAAGAGACCTCTCTGCATTCGTAGGATGGAGAGCAGTCTCGCCTCATGGCAAACATTTCTGGTGTCTGATGTCAAATTTATTGAAAAAGGAGCGCCACCCGTGTCAGCTCAAATCTTTGTCAATGCAAAAGTTGGCATTGGCACCAGTTCCTGCCGGAGATGGAAAGCTGAGACCCAAAGGAGTCAACAGGAGGCTGAATATAGATCCACCTTTTAATAAGATGACAAGGTCAGGGGAAGGTGACCCTGTCCTTTGTGCTTCTGAAACCTCGCTTACCCCTGTGGGTGCCTTGGCTGGAAGCAAACGAGTCCCATTCAGGCTCAGTTACTGAGCATCAAAACTCATCTGTGAAAATACAGAATTTCCAAATTTTCCATCATATTTCTGCATTACGGCATTGAACTCAATAAGAAAGGAGAATGCATGGGAAATGCATTTCCCCCCATAGATAGAAACAATAACATTCTTCAGGCATGAAGATCTTGTCTTAATTTCTAAAAAAGATCCTACCACTTCCTCACCCCCTTTTCTCTCACCTCCAGAATAATTTATCTCAAATATTGAATATGAAGGATAGGAAGTACTCTACAGAGTATTAAAAAGGAGGTGCATTTGGAAACCTCTGTCTGTAATTATTCAAACACTTGCATAGTTCTACAGTTTATATCTGTGACTCCCCCCTCAGCAGTAATAAGGTTTCTTGAATTCTCAGCAAGTGAGCAAAAAAACATCGGAGTTTAATATCTCTTAGCAAAATATTTTTTTCTCTTCAAAGAAGACAGCAACAAAGATATCTGTCCTCAGGAGAGCAAACTTGGTGTATAGGATACGCTCCGCTGTCTGGGAGGGTATTGCTATAGATTAGGGTGTTTCTGAGCTGGCAGGCAGAATAAATGCCACAATATTAAAGCATGCCAATATTTTCCTTTTTGATATCGGGCTTATTTTAGATATACAAGTTTGGAGGGGTTTTATGATGTAGAATTAAGACAGTGGAAAAAAATTTTTTTCTAGTATCACTGCAAGCTTCATACATGTCCATTTAATAGAAGCCAAATTTTGTAGCCAAGGACTAAAAAAAAAAAAAAAAAACAAACCAGGATGTTGCTAGGGTTCATTACAAAAGGTGAGTCTATCAGCAGTATTTCCGAGGAAGTAAATGTTTTCACTGATTTTATTTAGTGAGAGGCATTGCTTTGCATTCTTGGTAAGTTAGGAAGAGAAAGCAAATTTCTTTTTAGCTAGAAAAGGTGAAAGAGGCAGCTCTTTCTTTCCTTTTCACATAAGGAGAGGAGTAACTTGAAGTTATCACTGCTGCAGCCTTGGGCTTGCACCTCTCTGCAGCCGGACTCTCACCAGCAGAGAGACCATCTCATCCCCATCCCCTGAGCACAGTTATCCTCCTTTAACTTTTAGCATGTTCCCTGAACTGAAATTTCCCTCCAATGCCATATGTGTGAGACACAGGGAACAAGATAAGAATTGTAATATATCTAACTTCTTTCCTTCCAGTGAAGATAAAGAGATACAGCTGAATTCTTTCCTCACTCCTCTAGCAGCAAAAAGAAAATCTTGAAAAAAATCCCTTTTGAAGAGTTTATTGATTGTTAAGAGTATCGCTGCAGCTTTGTCAAAACTGGAAAGACAGACAAAATATCTCCATAAAAATAAAATCAGAAAAATAAAGTTTCTGAAGTTTTAGTTTTCCCCACTAGGATCGTAAAAATAAAGCTACTTCTTTAGAGACAGAAAACAGAAGCAATTTCCTTCATCAGAAAGAAAGAAAAGGAGAGTGGATCTGTTACCTTCTTGCTGAGAGCTACTTACCAGCTAAGCCTGGAGAAGGTACCTAGCACTAACTTAAGGGCAGTCTCAGGCAAAAACCTTCAGAATTAGCTAAGGTAATCCTGCAACAGCACAACTTCACCACAGCTCTTTTGTGCAGAGGCTGCAAAGAGAGAATTGAGCAAATTTATAAAGACCTCGTTAAAAACTAGGCAGCTGGAAATTAGGGAAGAAACTCAGAAAGCTGCAGCCCTGTTTTCTTTTTTTTTCCTGTCTCCATTAATGCAGCTCTGTGCAAGGGGCAATTATTTTGCAAACCTGCCCCACCTGCTCTTTCAGCAATGCATATTGACGCCAAGCTCTCGCTGTTTGATGATATAAATTAGTATCAGCGGTGGCTTGCACTGGTGTGTCATGGAAGTAGCTTTGTTGTTAACAGAGCTAACGGATTGGACCTACCAATGGAGCACGGCCTGGTGATGGACAGTCCTGCCCTTCCTCCCCCCTAATGCATTCCCAGGTGTGAGTCTGACACAGGGGGGCCCTTCCACAAATAAAAGGCTCTGTCTGTGCCTCTGGTTAAAAATAAAGTTCCTGTGCTGGAGAATGACCAGGTTATTACTGTTTTGCTATGGTAGAAATAAGAAAGGAAAAAAAAGATAGATAACCTCTAAAGTTATGCTAATTAGTTAAATAAGGGTGCTTGATGAGCATATCCACTGCCTCACCACTCTGGTATTTGGGGCAAGCTTTAAGGAGTGTTAAAATTAGAGATGCATTAGCAATAGCTTTTGCTAAATTGATAACTTCTCCTTGCTGGGTTTCTGCTCATAGCAGACGAACTTCAAATGTTATGATTATTTTTAAAGCAGTTTGGGAATCAAGTGCAAGATATTAGAGGAGCTTGGTCATAGGGTGGATCTTACAAGGTAAGTCTCCCATGTAACTTAGCCATATTTTGGGAAAGCCTTTCCTACCACAGAGCTACCTACAGTCTCAGAAATACCAAATGTAATACCTTTCTCTGTCAGTAAAAGCTGAACCATGTCCCACCTTGCTCTCTGTTATAGTGCAATTCTGGTTTTGAATATATTTGCTTCTCACCATTGCTGAATTCCTATCTATTAGCAGCAAAGCTATGGAAAAGAGGTGAAGAATACTGTCCCCTCCCAAACCTAGTTTTGAGTTTCTTTCTCTGCTTTGTACCATTACAACACCACTGGATAGTTTGAGCAACTGCATTATTTCAGATCAAGTCATAAAGCATTTTGGATTAAAAAGGCTAAGGAGTGATTTATATTAGCACCATTTAGAAGCATTAGTGTGCGCCAAGAGATTATGATATGCCAAAAAGCTACAAACATTCAGTACAAAACCAAAATCTATGGTGATGCTGCTGAAAGTTGAGTTAAATATAGAAACCAGGTTTGCTAGGAAAAAGCATTCAACCAGAAAAATGAATGCAATTTTTTGATGGGTCCATATAGAGACGCAGGTGCTACGAGCAGAATTGTTATGCCAGATCAAAATAGAAGCCAGTTTTTGGAGGTTAATAAGGTCTCACAGATTGAAACCCCCATCAGGGATTTAACCATTGTATTTTGGCTCAACGTTGAGCTGGTGTGACTGAATTACTACTAACAACCGCTAATGAAAAACTTAGCGAATCTCATGGATAACCTGTAAGGTCTGAATCTTGGATCAGTATTAATTCCCACCCACTTTGTTATCACCAGTTCTGGAGGCCAAATCTCTCATTTCTTTCTTTTGGTTGAAGTTGTAGCAAATACATTTATCTCCTTTAATCCTGTAAAAATCAACAACACAAAAAAGGCTCTTCCTTTACCCATGCTTGATGGGTCTCTCAGCTTGTAAATCAAAGCTCCTTGAGGTCTCAGTTTTACCCTTTCCAGATTTTAACCCTCTTGCATTTATAAAGGACACTCTTCTTGAATGAGATTCCTTGATTTCTGGAGTTTAAGTTTCCCCCTCCAGTGTTTTCAGCTGCTGCTGGTTTTACTAGCGGGTATAATGGATGCTAAATTTACCATGAGCATGATATTTCCAGTTTGAGCTGCCTTTGATTAACTGGCACTCCAGTAATTCAAAATGCTCATGGCTGTTGCACCTAGCAGACCTTTGGCAGCTTGTGTTGGCTGCCCATTTTTCTTGGGAGCATTCATGGGGAAAGGAATTTTATGTTCGCTAAAGGCCCTGATGGTGAAAAATAAAACACAGCGCAACACAAACCCCCCGAGAGGTCAAGAGGGCAGCGAAAAAAGTCCTGACATGATCGTCCTTCGGAAAGATCTCCATGTGAGTTGTAAATAAGCGCTCTGTTTCTCTGCATCTCTGAACCTCACGATTCACAGACTGCTCGGAAATTGGGTGTTTTTTTTTTTTTTTTACCCAAACTTGAGTAACCGCTTTTAAATGTATGGTTGGAAAATCTGGCTTGCACAGCAGACCTCACAGTCATTCTCCCAGTGAAATTCAATCCTCTTGGTTTATTTCATTTTACCTAAGACACCACTGAAGGAAAAATGGTTTTGGAGTAGATAAATCTCTTTCCATCCATGTCTATGTTTTTTTTACAGAAAATCTTGGTTCTTTTCTTGTCTTTTTCTTTTTTTTTCTCCTTCAGCTGTAATTCAGAGAGTCTATTTTCTACTCCCTGTTTCCCACTGAATACAAGGCAAAGGCCCCTTGCAAGGAGCAGGCCGCTGGACGTGCGATTTCCTACGGCCGTGACTGGGTGTCTTTGCTTGCTGTATTTGATAAGTGATCCAGACAGCCAGGAATGATTTACTGCAAGTCTCCGTTTGCCCTTGTGCTAGGATTACAATCTGGGAGGTTTTTCAACAAGCATTCTCAGCCCCCATTTTTAATCAGTCTTTCACCCGGATAGGCCAAGAAAAAGTTGTAAAGTCAGAAGAAACGCTGGCATCTGTTCTGTGACTCAGAACAGAGCAGAGGTTGTCTCCCTTCCATTTTCTGCAAACTCCAATTTTTTTTGTTGACCACACACAAATGGTTCTAATCAGCTTCCAAAAGACTCTTGTTGGCATTTTAAGATGTTTGCTCTTTGCATTCTTCTCTACATCCCCCTTTCCTTTCTCATCTGAAAGCAAAGAGGATGTTGAAAAAATGGACAATTTTTTTCTTTTCTTTTTTTTTTTTTCTGAGCGATTTTGGTTTTCCATTAGCTGAAGACTTCTATTGAAGGGTGTTGTGCAATGAAAGTGCAACGGATATGGAAACCTCTTTATTATGCTTGGAATGTCAATTCGGACATTTGTTTTAGTTGGACCATGCGAAACACGGTCATGGCAAGAACAAGCCAGCAGTTTGCTTCTTTAATGACCCTTCCTCCACTAATGGGGCTCAGGCTGTCAAACAGTGATGCATGTTCCTCGATCACAGGTGAATTCAGGTGCTTGTCCATCTGGGGCCAGCTGGAGCTGACAATGCCCATGTCAATCAGCTACGCAAGAGGCACGATTGGCGATGCCTCTTTGAATGGAGCATCCTTCAATCATACCACCAGAGGAAGCAGTTAAAGGCCTCTTTCACCTCTGATGGCGCTGAACTGTTGAAGACAGTGAGAAAAGTTGAAAGCTCCTCAGGAAGGAGAAAAAGAGATGGTGGTTGGTGTAGGAGCTGTTGCGACTTCCTGCAGCGAGAGAGCACAGAGATTGCTGAGAAATAGAAAGCAAGAAAAAGAAGATGATATAATGCCCAGCAACTGAACACATATGTCTCTTCCAAAAGATTTTCTTCTCTGCTATAATATTGACAGTGAAATATATTCCTTTATATAAACAAAAATAACCCCCAAAAAATGAGCCCTTGGCATAGGCCAGTAAAATCACACATTCTGAACAAGGCCAGGCCAAGATGGAAAAATACTCAGTCTATTTTTCCTACAATCTACCATATTTCTCCACTCTCGTTTTTTCTACGCCCCCCCCCAGCGTGAATGTGTATGCAAGATGCTCAGATTTTGCAGGTATGTTTCAGCAATGCACAACTGCAACCCTATCAGGTGAAACCACAGCGGCTCGCAGCAGACTGACTCCTATGAAGTCAAGTCCAACAGATCTTGTTTTGGCATGAGGAACACCAGATGTTAAGAGACAAACACCTCCAGAGAAAGGATTCACCATCCTTCAGTGGCCTGGGAAGGATTTCCACAGATGGCCCCTGTGGATATCACAGCCTGCATGCCAAAGTCCTTGGTTTCCTGAAATAATTTTCTGCCTGAAAGATCCTTGGTTCCAGCAGGGTTTTGATTAGACCTTACACGTGAGCTTCTACTGAAGCTGATAAAGTTCAGTCATTAATTCATAGAATTGATCAAAAGTCGAGAGAACCCATGAAAAGGCCCAGATTTTGGTCCATGACAAGGTGCAACAGATTGATATGGCAAACAGGTGGAGAAGCTAATGGCTCAAATCAGTGTAATTCACGGCCTTGAATAAGGAGAAGAAAATTTAAAAGAAAAATATTTTTTTCTGAAATTTCAAAGAGTTATTTGCACATTTGCAATGCAATAAGAAGCACAAACAACCACCTCCCCTGTAAGACCTAACAGGCTAAGCGTATATTGTGTGGCAGACCAGAAAGGGAAAAAGGCTGGAGAAAACCCAACAGTAGTTCTGGTTTTGGCAATCCCCTCCTGTCTCCATTTCCCAGTGCTGCTTTTTATCCCTTGTCTGCTGAGCTGCAAACTCTTCAGGAAATATCTGTGTGGGGTGACCAGTGTCCCGGTGCCCCAGTCTCATCTGGAAAGTTTGGATGTGTTAATACAACTCACAAGAAAACACTGGGTTCTTGCAGAAACTATTTTTTTTAAAACAGTAAAAAGGTGAGATTTTTTTCATGAAAATACAATTGGAAAAAAAAAAAAAACAAAAAACCAACCCAAAAAACAAACCAGAACAGGCCAGAGGAGGGAGAAGGAGGCCTATTTCTCATTGCTGCCTGGAGAAGTGGCATTTTGAAGGAGAAAATAAAATGAGTTCTATGTCATACCTGTAGGTATTATTTATGCACCAACAGATAAACATTTGGCTTCTTCAGGGTATCCAAACTGGATAATGTTAACTAACACCTCCATGACCAGGAAAATAATCAGGAAGAGATAATTTTATTGACTAATACCCCTAAAAAACTGTTGATTCAACATCCAACAGGGACAGTTAATGACCAATGCAAACTGTTCAAAGCAAGGGACTTGCTAAAATTATCAGGAATTATTTTCATACCATAAAGAGAATTTGCTTTTGTGTCTTCCTGTGAGTTGGAGAAATCTGGTTTATTCTGTATGAGTCATCATTTTCTCCTCGAGGCACAGACGAGCGTTTGTGAAGGTAACCACACCAACCAGGCAGAAGGTGTTCTCTATTAATCATCTTTAGCAAACCTGTCCTTCAGATTTTTCCCCTTTGCACACTTTTTTTCTATCTTAGATGGGACTTGGGATGAATCAAAGATTAGTTGGCAGGATGGTGGTGGGGCGGGTTGCTGTCCACCCACCCCTGGGAGGGGGCAGGCATCTCTGTCTCCATCATGTTTCTCCTCCTTTAGACACCCATGTGATTTTAGCTTGGGTGGACTCAGGTCTGTGAGGCAATGGACAGGTGACAAATGGAAATGGTGATATATCCGGGAATGACATAAAATTGTCATTTTCTCTGATCAGATGAGCTAGGGTGTCTGAAACAACTGGTGTACACAAAATAATGGAAAACTGAAACTTTGCCTAAAAAGGTCTTTAATATCTATATCCTATGAGCAGTGTCAAACAATTACTTTTCTTTTTTGTTTTTCCTGTCTCTCCTCCTCAATGCCAGCTATTCAGCAACAGCAACGTAGGTAGCATGACAATATAATGCTCTCTTTTCATTATTTTGAACCAATTTTGCTTTGCTATTTTTAACTACTGTAAATGCTACTGCCACAGGGAATAGGTAGAATTATTTTGCCGTTTTAGCAGACTGGAAAGAAATTGAATGAACTTTTGCATACAGTGGGATGTTACCCTTGCCAACACTTAAATGAAATAGGTTTGCCTGTGTTATTATAGGACCATAATAATGTAATTACATAGTACTAGCAGAGTGTTTTACATCTCTGCAGTAGCCTGACATTAATCTGTGCGGTAGCTAAATATTATCTCCATTTTACAGACTAGGAAAGTAAGAAGAGTAAATCTCTGGGATCATAAAGAACATGAGTGCTACAGTGCAGCTGGGAGGAGGCACAGTCCTAAAGGGCAAGCCCTAGGGATGCTCTACTGCCTTATGCAATTTTTAAGGTAAAATACTCTCTTGGCTTTTCTTTTTTCATCTTGACACAGACATATCAACCCGCTTCAGGATCTTTACAGGGATGATACTGATCACGCATGGTGAGTCCTCTACCCTCAGCAAAACTGGGCAATTGATAACCTAGCTATATTTAATGCATTTATTCTCACATCTCTGGATGAAGGGAAACCTAGGCGATGAGAGACTATATGGTTTACACAAGTCCCAGAGATAACTGGTTATAGGGACTATTCGGCTGCAGCTGAACATGCTTGTGTCCCTTCTCCCCCACAGCCCCAGCAATTACAAGGGCGTTCGTGACAAAGCAGAGGGTTTTATTCAGTTTTCAAGAACCCGTATTAAATTCCTTTCACGGTGAGTGCCCAAATTCATCCAGAACTGTAGATAGCATGTGGGTCAGCAAGACCTTGGCACCCATGATGAGACTCCTGAAAAGCCGTCCTTTACTCCCCCCCAAAATTCACCTCTTATCTTCAGGAACACTCTCTTCACTCCCCAAAGACAGCCACCCTTCTTGAAAAGCCTGTCTGCGTTAACCCTAATCAGCCTCACGGGCTCTGGATAAATGTTCTCATGAGCATTTCCACAGCCAAATTGCATCTTCTCCTTCTTTCCCGGACATCAACCAGTGGGAGAGTTTGCAAAGTGAACTGAATGCCAGCAGCCTGGTCTGTCGCTCCTGGTGGAAGGACATGGGTAGGAATTTCTTGCAGCTTCACTCATGGGTGAAACAGCCTCTGCAGTTCTATAATGATTTGTCATTTCCTGGAGGCCTGCTCTTCTCCAGCATCCATGTAAGAGGCCATTTCTATTAATAGCTCTCGGGCTTTGCATTTCCTGCATCCAAAGTGCTAATGAAAACTCCTTCCTGGTACTCCTCCAGGGGAAAGGCAGTTTCCTCCATCTCCCCATCCCTATCTGTACATCTGGTCATTCGACCTTCTGGACATTTCTGTCCTATGGCAGATTTACATGAAACATCTGCTGCTTCTTGTTCGGGTGGGTATTTTACAGGGAAAAGCTGCAGGCTGCCTCAGGACAATAAGTGCTTCTCACTGCCCAGATGACTAGTTCCATTCTCTGGAAGGGAAATAGCAATCAGACCTTTTGCCCTGGTTGACTTATCATACTGCTGCTTCTGCCCGAGTCAGGCTTCCTCTAGGGTCTGTTAAGTGAAATCCTTCATCCTGCATAATTATAACTTCATCCTGATGCTGAGGACTGCCTTGACAGCTCAAAGAATGTGAGTTGGGGGTTTTGGTCTCTGCAGATGTTGATATGGGAATCACTTGGCAAGGATAAATGTTTGAGATGTGTCCTACCTACATACAGCTCTTCACCAAGCAACAGAGCAGTTTTCCATGGTGGCTTTGCTCTATTTCTTTGTCATATAAATTTTCTTGATATAGAATACAGGTACTGATCAACCCCCTTCTCCATGCAATGTACACCAAAGCTACAAACAACTTGGGCCAGGAGAGCAGACGCCAGCATTTTCCTAGGAGTCATACTGCTGCACATGCATTATTGCAAAACAAGGGCTGTGCCACCAGCACTGCCCAAGTTAAACATTAATACTCTGAATGCAAACGAGCTTTCATCTTCTGTTGACCCCAAAAGAGGTTTCTAGAGCTGGTTCAGGTGATGCAAGAGTTAACCTTCCCTCCCGTCTGCCCCTCTGCCCTCTCCCCGGCCTCTCTGTGCTATCAGGCTTCCTGGAGCAATTGTCATCTCTCCGTGAACCCTGCGGTGGGAATTGCACAATTGGGGCGAATCCTCACCCGTCTCAGCCCCGAGGGCTCCCTGGATGCTGAACCATAGCGTTTGTGTCCTTGGCAAGCGAAGGGCTCTCTGGGACCAAGCTGCTTGCCTAGCCAGGCCAGCGACTGTACCAAGGGGGATGCCATCAAATCCTGGGGAAGGGGGCAATTTGCAAGTAATGTTTGGTTTCCGCTCATTTAGGAACTGGGTGGGGGGAGGGGGGAAGGGAGGGGATGTGTGTTGAGAGTCTGACAAAGTCTGGCACTTTTGAGGTAAATGGAGTAGCAATTTTTTGGGGGGTACATTTCCTATTTTTTGCTAAGTTTGTATTTTCTGCAGTGAATGTGATACCTAAAATGCCAGCAGCATTTGGTTTCCATTCCCCCCGAAGAGACATTTGTCTCCAGACTAATAAATCTGAATCTGAATGTGCAGCCTGGTAAAAAACTGGTGCCAACATGACCTGTTTATGTCTCCCGTGTCTCAGTTTTCCCATTTGAGGAACAAACTTTCTGTTATAAGGTTTTGTAAGGGTTTAAAAATGACAGGTCTTTGTATCAGGTAGGGGTTCCAAATCAATACATCCACTGAACTAGATAAAAAAAGACACATGCAAGGAACCATTTATTGTATAAATGGAAGTATTTTTATGAAGGATCTGTCACCAAGATGGTTTGGATGGTTTCGCCTCAGCAAAGTGTTGGCTGTTGAATATTTTCTCTTGAAAAGAAATACCTCGACAGCAGCTAGTTAAATATTGTGATTTCATATGGTGCCTTTATTTACAATGTGGCATTATCTTTAACAGCATCTATTTATAATGATCTCTATGAGATAATAAACAGTGCTATCCTATTAACAGGGACCTCAGGGTTCAGCCAACAGCAAGAGGAGCCTGCCAAAAGAGCTAGGTGGCCTTCTGTGCAGCGCAGAGCAGCACAGCTGATGGTATTTTTTATGTTCCTATATTGCCGTGTTCCTATTCAAATAAATATGCATTAAAGGTGCAAAGAGAAGTTTATTGATGTGTGTGTAACCCCATGACCATTTGGGGTGCTCCAGAAGGGGAACAGTGCCACTAACCCTTTCCCACCAGGCAGCTCCATAAGAGGTAAACCAGCAAGCAAACTTGGATGTTTAATGAGAAAAAAAAATCATATTATTTCCCTGAGAAAGCTTTCCTCCCCTGTAGCCACCCAACGGGGAGGAAGCATCGTCCTTCACCTTCCCCATCCTGAAGCTGGGAGATTTTGGCAGTGAGGAGACTGAGGATGAGCTCTGCCACATCACAGGCATCAGGGCCAGAGCCCATCTCCACACTAAAACTCTTCTCAATTATAAAATAGAAAGAAGGACGCATTTCTGCCAAGGCATAGCCCACCTGAGATGAGGAATCTCTTCACTTCAACACCAATGATTTGCTGTGAATGCTGCCACAATTTCAGAGGTCAGACGGAGGCAGCAACCATGAGGGGTAACTATTTTTGGTGTGATTTCCATGCTTTTGGGGCTTGGAGGTGCTCTGCCTACTCCCTGCTGTGGCTGCCGTGGCTGTTGCCTGCCTTACCTGGCACTAGGTCCACCCCAGCTGAAAGGGAGTTTCCGAAGTGGATCGGGCCCCCAGGGCAGCATCTGTGACAGATGGAGGCATGGGTTGGAAACCTGTCTGCAGTAGACAGAAATCCCTGTGTTAAGCCAAGCAGAGGGTTCCCCAGGCTGCCCGCACAAACAAGTCCCTCTTCATGCAAATGCCTGCCTGGAAAGCTCAGTGCCCCCCACCAGGGAAAAGCCCGTCCTGTTCCAGTGCCCGACAGATGGCACGTCCCACCAGAAAGCTTTCCACTCCTTTCATCACATTATGTATTGCTTTGTTCCATTCGTGGTGGAAGAGATGGTTTTACCCAACATCTTCCATGTTCAAAGCCAAACAAGCCGCTATAAATGCCTCCTGTTACTGCCGGTGTTTGTGCGTGTTATATGTTTGACATCATGAAACCATGGCTAAATGTGGCTATAAGCAGTAATTATGTGACTGTGTTGCATAGGAGATTGTGTTTTAATTACAGCCCTAATTCAGCTGTGGACCAGAACCTTGGATCTGCTGCTCTTTGGAGTCAACAAGTCCAAACCTTCAGGAGACCTCCCTATGTCACACAGCACCTTTCATACAGCACCATCCTTAATATCGAGGTCATCTGGGAAGTAAGACACCAGCGTCCCACTGAAATGCAGGTTCTGCTGTAATGGCTAGAAATTTCCAGCCTAAATTTACAGGCAGATAGTTTATCCTGAAGCAGGTCTGGCAACAGTAAGGGTAGTCATGGGACAAAGCAGCCTGGGGAGGACATTGCAGACATAGGGCACAGGGAGGATTATGTTCTGTGTTTCTTCTCAGAGATAACACGGGAGTACTATCTGCACTGTAAAATAAATGATAGCTTGGAGAAATACGCAGCGAGCTCCTGCAGGGGCTGCCAGGACTGCCTGCTGGGATTGACAGCAGCGTGTTTCTGTGCTGGCCAGCAAGTCCCACGGCTCTGCTGGATGTCCACTGCCATGCAACGGCCCCCTGAAGCAGGGTGATGAGCTCCAAGCAGCCACTTTGCAGAATAGTCCCAGCCTGCAAAAATCTCCACGTAAACAGCCTGGGAGTCCTCAAAGTGGGATGTATGGCGGGGTGTACGATGCTCAAGAACATCTGAAACCTGCCTGCTGAGATGCTGCTGAAGGACGCAGTGTTTCTGGGAGTGATCCCTAATGAAAACTAAATTTCTGAACACCTTCAGTTCCTGCCAATATCATGGTCCTTTTCTCAAGAGGATGTGTATGACTATTAATATATTATATATTAATCCCATTTTCCAAACTCCTTTTCAAGATGAGTTGAGTCTTCCCCAGCTCTATAGTGGAAATGTATGAAAAAAATTAAAAACCTCACTTCTCAGTTGCAAAGCATCAATGAAAGCAAGCTGGGCAGGGTGGCCACCTCAACCACACCATCTCAGAGGTAGCTGAACGGGTGTGGTGAAATGTGTTCCGCATCCAGGGGGTTCAGACTGTGCCTTGGGAACCCGTGAAGCACAAGATGTTAAGATGAGGACTTTTTAAGATAGGCTTGAGAGGGATTTATGACCCTGGAGACTTCACTAAGCCTTTCCATAGGTTTCCCTGCAGTTCACATAACAATGGAGTCCTAATTCACAGCCCAGCACTAAAAACTTGGACTTCCCTCAAAGAAAATGGAGGAGAGAAAAAAAGATATCAAAGAGATGAAAACTGTGTTTGCGTTAACATCAGAAATCAGATGGTGGCAAGGTCCTCTGAAGAGAAAAGGCTTCGATCTTTTCCTCTTACCAGTGTCCAACCTGTAAAAATTAATGTGTCAACATCTCCAAGAAAATATTCCCTCCATGACCTTCCTATTCCCCCCTCAATTGGAGGCTGCTGCTCATCATAAAAATGTTTTCTCTATGTTATTTCACTTGATAGATTTGTAGGAAAAGCCATTTCATTAATACAGTGTTAATTGTTTTGCTGTGTAGAATTACCTATAAAAGATATTTTTATTCAGGGGCTAAAAAGACCTAAATTCCCCCTACAAACCCTCTCCTCTGCCACATACAGCCCTGAAATCCTTTTGCTACATGGCTTGAAATAGTAATTCTTTTGGGGGTGGGAGGTAAGTTTATAATGTGGCTGCAAGGATACTTTTCATCTCCTAGCCAGTAGTATCTATTTATTTATTTTAATTTTTTTAATGAGACTCCAGCTGAAGACTAACACTTGACTTTAGCAACTGCTGAGGAAAACTTATTAGCAGGGTGATATATAGGATCTTTTTACTTCACAGATGGGGTCTCCCTAGTTCAAAAGAAAAAGAGGTCTCAAGTAGCCTGTTCTTAAAAAAAAATAATAGAGCTTGACTTCAGAACAATGGTATGTACCCTTAGGGCCGCTTTCCAGATCACGAGGGGGTTAGGGAGAGGCAAAAGATATGCCCTGAAATACATGGCTGAACTCCTATCCACAGCCCTTCCTCTGCAAGCACCACCGGGCAGGTTTGGCAAAAACACTGAAGATCTGCTCAAAACCACAGCAGCTGATGGTATTTGGCCATTATTCCCAAAGGGAATAAATCCTTACAGGCTGGAATTAACTTCATTCTGACCTAGGATAAATACCCTACACCTATATTCCCCTGCACTGCAAATTTTGGAGTCTTAAGACTTGACATACAGATTACTGATTAATTTACTTGGCAGATTGCTATGGGTCAACTTTTTATTCCTAGGTAAAATGCGGGCCAAAGAGGTTTGTCCTTCAGTTTCAAGCCCGTAGCCTCTGCTGGGGCTGGAACATTTGCACGCTTGCTGGAAAGATGTCAGACAGCACTTAGAGCAAGGGGATACGCTTTGCCATTCTTCACGGGTTACCAGTGTTGGCAGCACGCAAGCCAGCAATTCAACATTTCTGCTATAGTATAATAACACTTTCTATTAATGATGCACTTATAAGTAGTTAATAAAGGGTAAGTATATTTATCTGTATGAAATAGCCATTTTAATAAATGGTAAATCATTTTTATAAAGACCAGAAGCTTGCTTATAACCCCAGTTTATAACTAGCTATAAAAACTCAGATTGATGTGTTTTAACTGATGTTTGACACATTCTAGTCATGTTTGCAATTTTCTTATAAAAATCTCTTAAATATTTATTTGCCATTTATAAGTAGTTTACAAAGGGAAGCGTTACTATAAAATATGACTACTGCATACAGATTTCAGATACCTGAATAATTTAATTTTTTATTTGCTCTCTGTTCTCATTTCTAAATTAACTGGCTCGACTTCTTTTTTTCTTTATTAATTTTTTCTTTATTATTTTTTTCTTTTAAGGACAGAGTCTCCAACGCAAAAGGATTAGTGCAGCATTTAAGGTCTGGACTACTGTGGTTTTGTGCCAATATCGTTGGTTATGGATGTGCAAATTTTTACCAATACTGCCATAAAAGTAGGCCTTAATGTGCTGTGACCAGTTTACAGGGGAAAAGGAACGACTTTAATCCCCCTGATTAGCACCAGTTCAAGCTCCAGGTCACATCACACCATTGCAGCGTCTCTGCCTTCCCTCCCCAGCCTCTGCCAACCCAGCGCTGCATTTGCAAGCTCGCCGTGTCTGTGCTATTTTACACCTGTCTTACACCAGAACGGCTTACTCCTCTCCATCTTCAAGGGTAATCTGCACAGATATAACTGCCTATACGGAATGCTTATTCCATTTTAACTGCGCTGGTGTATTTGCAGCCAGCCGTTTCCATCTGGCAGCTAGTGCTTTGAGTGCCGCCAGTAGGATGCTTCCATCTGGCCCCCAAACAATTTTCCACCATCATATAGCATTATAAGATATTTACCGTCCGGCCCCAGAGGAATCTGTTACAACAGACTCCCCAAGGGCTGCCTTTTTGCTTCTCTCCCCTTTCTCTGGCTGCCGAGGCGGACCTTCCAGGGAGCATCCCCCAGCACATCCCCCCAGCGCTGGAGGGAAATGGTGTGATGGATCCCACTGTACCTGGACGGTCGACTCTGCATCTTGCAAGCAGCTACATAAAAGTATCAGCTCAGTCTTTTTGCCTCCATTTCTGCCTGTAAATATAGTGATGTGATATAGTCTGATACCTAGAAAAGCCTTTTCTCTCTTCTGTCCCCTTGCCATGGAAAAAGGGGCAAAAATAGGCAAGAGAATCAAAAATAAAGAAGGAAATAGGACAAGAAAAAGGGAGAGGAGTGTGGCTGCTAAGCCTAAGAATGCAAATCAGACAGAAAATTCCTGTCCAGACCTGGGAACAGGACAGAGAAGGGGAATTTCCACTAAATAGATCTCTCCTTTGCAAAGATCCCAATATCTCCAGTGGCTTTCTCAAACAGTTCCATTTCTGAAGGGTTTTGAGAAATGCCAGGGACACAAACAAGCAATTAGCAGTGATTTTCTTGTGCTATTTACCTCCTGTGGGTAACACTACAAATCCTCCTGCTCCCATCCGGTACTGTTGCAGGGAATTTAATCTGCCTCACTCGAAGTAGACACATTCCAAATTTCAATTCTTCAAGAAAATTTGATGAGCTCAGGCAGCCTGGTGGACTCCTCTGTCTGCAACGATCCCAAAGATGAGAGGGGGAGAAACAATTATTTTTAGGAAAACATAAATTTAAAATAAAAACTCGCATTCTGATAACAGCATAAACTATTTTTTCCCATAACGTGGGTCTCAAATCTATCCGTGGAGGCATAGATTGTGTTGTTACGGGTGAGAACAGATATCAGGGATTTGGAAGGATGTGGGTTCGGCACGCTGTCAGGATGAGGATGGAAATGTACGTTAAGATACTGAAACCACCCAGGGGGTATAGAGGGATGTGAAAAGCCCAGAGCTCTCCCGCAGTACAGCAGACCAACACGCGTCCTCAGCATGCATGGCAGGACATTTCTAAGGACGTTTTTAAAGGTTGCTGCAGAGCTCTTGAAACTACTTTTCATTTAACCCTGCCAAGAGATCCAACACTCCCAATAACCTTTGTTTTAATACTGCCCTTATTGAAGTCAGTGGTAAATTTTTTGTTGCTTGCAGTGGAGTTCATGACTCCATAAGTATACAGGGCTCAGAATTACAGAAAGAGCAATTTCAATAAAAATGTCTAAAATATATTTTCTAGGCTTGTAAAGGCTATAATCTTGGTGTCTTCCAGAGCTGTAAGTGGTTAGGAAAGCTAAAGAATTTACCCAGGACCAAATCTGACCTCTTGTAAGTCTCCAGTGGGTACAGGGTAGGGTGCAAACACCACATGTGAAAGAAGTGTAGGTATTTTACTGTGTATAGCTTGTTCTTAAACTTCTGCAAATTATCAGTACTATGAAAAGCTCTTTGTGAGCTAGAAAGTCCAAGTGAAAAGTATATTCTTCCTGAATTATTTAGCCTAGAACTAATAATAACAATAACAATAAAAATAAACCTAAAAATGAAAATGGCTGCTAAGCTCTGTAATCAATTCTTCCCTCATTGTAAATCTTGTGTGGTCTCATTTCTGTTCAGCGTAGAAACAGGAAATGTTGTTTTCAAAGGAATCGTTACAAGGGACCTCTTTGTTATTTGTCTGTGCAACGCTTCGCACAACGAGGCCTTAATCCTGGATTAAGTAGGTGCTACTGTAACACAGTAACTAATTACACCATGTGTGGGAGCATTATTATTGATAAGCATAACGATAGTAAAAATAACAATATTAGTTAGGGATTATTAAGTAGAAGAGCTTCGCCTTGGAAGGGGTTTCTCAGGAAATCAGGCCAAGTGGCTTCTGAGCAGTTACAGGCACCAAAAAAGAAGAATAAATGTCCAGTGATATATGAACCCAGTGGCTGCCGTTTCTGCTTTTCTTCTGGGATTTTACTTAAAGGCTTTCCATTGGTCACATCATGTTCTGGAGAAGACAAACCTGCAGAGGCTGCTTGTCCTGATGTCTACAAGATTTTTGTTGGAAGGACAAATTTTCATGGAAAACGTCTGGTCCGGGTAGTATGGGAGAGCTCAGGAACTGAGCTCGCCTCTCTAATTCTCTTCTAAACCTGGGAAAGGGGTGTTCAGGGCTTCCCCCGGTGGAACTTTAAATATTTGAATCTCTTTCCCTAATAAACTGCTTTCCTAATAAACTGCTACCATATGTAAATGCTAACTGTTCACTGACTCTCAATACCCACCCGGAGCTGCTCACTGGAGTACTGCTACCCTTGTACACGACACATACTCACATCGCTATAAAAAGTAGCAGACTGTGTCCCTTTAATAAATTATACCATAAATTTTACAGACTTTACCCCAGTGACTTTTAAAATCTTGCTTCAGCTATGCAACATCATCTTGCAATAGGAAACATCCTTCAAATGTTTAGGTTAGAGGAACAGAATTTAATCCACTCAAGTTATTTTAAAGTGTAATAAATAAATAAAATGTACCCTCTCTTCAGGATGAAATATGACACACACAAAAGGGAGACAAGCAGCTTTGATAGCTGATAATAAGGGTCAGTATTTCATTTTCTTTTTATTCAGCATCTGTTTTTTGTCCTAGAAATCTAGTATCTATGACACTGACAAATTAACTTAAAAAAGTGAAGTACTGGAAAAGTTGTTTTGCCCTGAAATCTTCTAGTCTGAGAATTAAGAAGAAAAAAGAATCAAGTTATTTCAATAGTGATACAAGATTCCCACCCAGAATGTGACTCTCAGTAAATGTCAGTGCCCAGGACCTGAAGATGAGGAGAAACAGAAAGCTTCAAAGCCCAATGACAACTCTTCTGTGGTCTTCTTTGTGCCCTTCTATGAGACCCATAGTAGGTGACTACGGACTAAAAATTGAACAGCTACTTCTGCCAATATGGTGATAAACTTTGGGGCTGTGGATGAGCCTACTCTGCCTTGTGTGCCTGCTACCACAAGTATTTATAGCAATGGCCATGGTACTAGAAAACCTTGGTCTCCACTATAGAGAAACAGGCGTTTGTGCTGACTCCAGAGGCAGACGGAAAACTAATCAACCTATGGAAACCAAGACACAGCACTGAAAGGAATGAGCGTCACAATAAAAAAGATTGGCAGATCCAAAGTAGCGTTGACACCAGGGTTCATAAACGGTATAGGTCAAATTCAAACCTAAGAAAAGCAGGAGGTGCCCCCATTAAGACCAAGCCTGAATTTAGCCATGATTCTTGAGCTCTTGAGAAGTAAGCACAAGCTCTTCAGCCATTCATGAGTGAACTCCACTATTTTTGTGACTTTCAACATTGCACTCGATCCTGCTTTCCATTCTGCTGCGGTTTCACGGACAAGGTTTCTGGGCATGGGTCCCAAGACAAGGGGATGCTAATTGCTATTTAGGACTGGGGGGAGGGAGGAAGGAAAAGCCGGTTGTTAAATACGACTGCCCACACAAACACACGTGGGGGAGCACCCCCCCACGGTGAGCATGGCACCGCCACAGCCTTCCAGGGTTTTTCCACTTTTTTCATAGGTTTTGACCATTATCAACGATATTATTTATAAAATGGTGTAATTGCCAGTAATTTAATAAATACAGTTAAGCAATTTTCTTTTTTTCCAAGAAGAAATGAAGAGTGAAAGGTTTGCTTTAGAAAGATGCAACACAAGAGAGTAAGCAGGAGACATGTTAAGGTCGCTCATGGTTGTTTCCATAATAAAATCTAAGAAGAACCACAAACAAAATCAAGAAAAACCCTTGAAAAGACAAGAAAACTGGAGAAATTGCTATTAGTGAGGAACTGAGAAGCATGTGGGGGACTAACAGCAGCGTAATTCCACAGCAGAAAATGAAATACATATCACATGTGGTTGCAGCCTGACTTAGCCTTGCCTGCTTCCAGCCAGCACACCGATGGACTATCAAAAAAATAGCTCTGAAGACCATATAAAGAACATTAGAAGACCTGGGATGGAAAAGTGATCCTCAGCGCTTCTGCAGATGACACAGTACTACATGGCCCTGCTCATAGACCAAAGTAGCGAGCAGTGATTAAGCTTCAACTCACCTTGAAACCATCTCTCTCTTCTGAAAAGCACGCAGGCTTTTAGCAAGACCCCCGGTGTTGGCCTTGGGACTTTTTGCTTTGCTTTAGCAGAGCAAAGGGGCCTCACCTGGGGCTTTAATCTGGCCTTTGACATAGCAGAGTTAATCCTGATTTGGGAGGATTCATTAATTTCGCACACCTTTGTTTACCTTGAGAGTGAGCTCAGGACTCCCTTTGAGTCCTGCACTGCGCTTTTGACTGTCCTTTCTGTGTGCTGTACACAGTAGTTGGACATGGTCTGTAGACCTCTGTAGTTGTTATTTTTCATCAGGAAGATGGCTTTTAGCTGCAGGGGTAAACCTCACTCCATGCTGGGCAAATGTTGGGTGGAAAAATATTTCACAATAGGAAACAAGTTGGAATAAGTCAGAAAAGAGGAAGTCAACCAATCCACGGTGCTGTTTGGTCTTGGTGTAATATTTCAAAGTTCCCTGTTTTGAAATTATTAGACCACCAAAAAAGTGAAAGGCTGCCAAAAATTACTGTAAAAGGTAATAATTGTTAATAACTTGGCATCTGCTTGCTCATTTGAGCTGCATGGTTTTGGCATTCATTAAAGACAACATTGTAAGCAAATAAAAGAGCAACTGCCTGGCACATAAAATTTTTAACCACATCATAACTAAATATTAAATGTGAGTTTTTAATTCAATTTATAGTTTAAATAAGGATCTTTGCAGTAACTTTAAAAAAGGGGAGAAAAAGAAGAGTCAACCCCATAAACAGTCAGTCATAACAAGATTTTAAAGAAATAATTGCAGTGTCCTTGACCTTGAAATGATCCTTTTTCTGAATTAGCACAGGAATTTAATTAAAGCTTCAAAAAAAGCTTTCATTTTAGATTTGAGTTACCAAATATTTAGAGATCCAGTGCCCAGGCAAGCCAATGGAAACATTCCTGTTCATTTCAGTGAGCTTTGGATCAGGCCCCGCATGGCTTTAGGTATCTCATTTCACAGGATGGACCCAAGGTCACTGCAGGAGAAAACGTTCGCCCTTAACCCAACGTTATCTGAGGTCATACATCCCAGGGACCATGAAAGCGGTTGCATAGCATGAACAAGCCAGGGAGGAACAAAAGCTAAGCCATCTTCATTCACCTTGCCTTGCCATTACTCTGCAGTAGTTTCAGGTGATTATATGAGGCTCTGAGGTCCCTTTTTCTGTCCTTTCCAGCAGCTGAGGCCATTTTGACCTGCTAACAAGGTCAATAAATCTCTGTAGCCAGCTGCTGCCAGAGATGCAGCATGTTCCTGCCAATGAGTCTCTGTCTCCGTTCTCTTTCCAACTGAGTTGTAGGAGTTACAGCTCTAGCCTGTTAGAGACTCATCCAAAGGTCGCTGAAGTCAGGGGACACCTTTTCTATTGACTTCAGTGGGCTTTGGACCAGCTTCTTAGTCACCATTAACAAGTCAGTATTTACCAGAAGTGATATCTGAGGCCTCCAGCTATTTCCTGTTCCCAGTATAAGGTAAGTGGTGATAGCTGGAGTGTCATCCAGTGGTTGCATTTGATGTTTCTGACCTCTAAATGAGCTACTCCATCCCAGCCCAGCATACCCAGGGCTCTGTGCTTTATGACCCAGCATACAGGAGGGAGGGGAGCAGGCTGCAAGAAGTGCATCTGTTCCTTACTCATCCCCTTCTTATCATGATCCCAAGCAGAAGATAATTTTTAGGGGCCTGCAAATAAAATTAAAAAAAAAAAGAGCTGTCTCTCTAAGGTGCTGGTGAAATTCCTGCCCACTTTCTCAAGTCAGGTTCACAATGAAGCGGATGGCAATTTTGCTTGAGTCAGGACAAAATAAGGACAAACTGGGAAAGAAGCCCTCAGTCCCGGCACACAGTCAACGGTGTCATCTTTCAAAAGAAATTTCTGTATGCTCAAAAGGATCAATGTCTTCTTATTTTGGTTCAACAGAGGCCTGGTTTATGACACAGCTTTTGTTTTTATTAGTGAAATACACTAAACTGTTTTCTCAAGACTTGCCAAACAGCTTAAAACGTAATACCATTAAATTTGAGGTCCTACTGGGAAAAGTAATGCAAACTTAATTAAAGTTAACCAGAGTTTTCTCTTTCTGCAGACCCATGTTTCGCTGTGTTGGAGTTCGCTCGTAAAGCACTTGCTTACTCAGTGTGGCAGCAGTGCTCAGGCTGGAAAGGGTGATGCAATTCACCGAGGACTGCCAGGGTGGGAGATGGTGAGAAAGGAGGAACGAGCAACAGAAATAGCTGGGGAAGAAAAGAAAAGGACTGTTTTCTTCCTCTGGTGGAAAACATCCCAATTTTCGTGTTAAGCTTCATGGCATACCCACAGCTTTCACAAGGATGGGATCTGGAAGACAGTGTGGTGTCTCCAAAAGGGATGAGGGCTCAAACTCCAGAAAACAGCTACAAGAGTCAAATATTAATCTTTACAGTATAATCTTTGCAACATTAATCTTTCTAATATTTCTTTTGTAGCTTCTGACTGTTTCTACCTCTTTATCCCCAAGATATCCACGTCACCTCCTCGGGATGCCTCCTCTACACATAGCAGTTACTTCTCTCTTCTGGCAGGAGCCTGACAGGCAGCAGGCACAGATTTAAGGGTCCAAGAGGAAGAATGAGCTTTGCCTACAAGAGCCATGACATTGAACCCCCAATAAGTGAGCATGGCGAGGTGATACACTGACTGTATCTCCATGTCTCAAGACAGAAATAAAGCTCTTATCCTGGCTCCTTACAAAGCATTAAATATTTGCTCATGTTTTAGGGCAAGGGTGAGAATACGGCACCTGGTGTTTAGCTAGGTGCCAACATGAGTAATTGGATGTTTTGTGCATCAGTGCTTGTCGGTTTGTGCTGGACACTTGTCCTAGGACTTGCTCAAAAAGCTGGTGTGCTCCACCCTAGAGCTGAAGCAGTTCAGTGGGGGGATGCTAAAAAAAAAAAAAAAAAAAAGGTTAAATTCCTCTAAGGATGAACTCTGACAGCAGATTACAGAAAAAGGTCCCCCTTGATGCCATCTTTTTTCCTCTTGGCATGTGTTGGTCAGAAGATGGTAGAAATTTGGCAGCAGCAACTGAGCCATGCAATGGGAATAAGAGAGCAACCCAAAACTGCCTGGACAAAAAGTCCAGGATGGCATTAACCACCATTGCGAGGAACGGCTAGAAAACAGTGGTAGGAAACTCTGGGAGGACTCAAGCTATTTTGTGATGAGTTATTCTGGGATTTTGCCTCATCGTGATCCTCCATCTATTGTTAGTCTTCTGAGCAAAACTCACTTCTGCCTCAAGCTTTGTAATGTGCTTGCTGTAGTCTGAATGAGTTTATTACATATAGTATTATTAGCAGCACTGTCAAAAAAAAAAAAGTGAAAAATTCCCATAAGAAGTACATTTTTAAAGAGAACCCTCTTAGAAATTGTTCATATACCTGCTATTCATCACCAGCCTAAGGGATGAGTTTCCAAGCCATCTATCTTGCAAGGCAACAAATAGTGATGAATACGTATATGGAAAGTTTAATCTATAAGTTATTGAATTAGAATTCTGCTTCTCAGGTCAGAAAAAATAAGGCTTTCTTGTGATCCATTTGTCCAGTTAAAACTCTGTGAATTTTGAATAATATATTTAACTGTTTTATTAACTTAGTAGAAGTAATTAATTATTTAACTTAAGTAAGATGTATGCAGAAAATAAGCAAACAAATGGAGGTGATATTCAGCAATGGAATGATTAATTTTTTGGTTATATAACATCTTTTAATTTTTATAGAAGGTTTTTTTTTATGGTTACCCATTTATAGCAGATATCTGTAATAGCTCCGACCAGTAATTTCCTAACCACCACCATTTCTCAGCTAAAATTTGGAGCTCTAAAAATATGCACAGTACCTTTGCATTTACAGAGAGTCTGGAATACTATATTGCAGAAGAAAAGCCCCAATACTGCTGAGGCTGAGATTTTTCTTTTATTGATCAGATGGAAAGCAAAATGATGTGGCGTCAGACAACTCATTTAGTCTGTCCCTTGTCTCTCAAATTTTACGTTAACTCCGCTCTGTTACCTGAAGGTGGGGAAAGAGGTTGGCTTCAGGACTGCTTGTGAAGCACCTGGATGGTATTGAAATGAGGGTATAAATAAGGGTGAAATATTTACTCTATGTAGGCAGAAAATATTCTGGAACGAATTTCTTGTGGGAGGGAGAAGTAATTCACAGGACCTTTTTTTTTCCTTGCTGCCACCTCATGGAAACCTGGGGCAGCAGCAGTGGCGACTTGTTTTTGTTTTTCCCCTACAGCACTTAGACACGAGTCCTGCGGAGAGCACTGCATGCTATCTGCGTATTGATAAGAGGGACGAGAATAGCATTGTGGTCCTCAGAGAATTCATTTATTTCCTAAAAACTGCACCAGTTGCAAAGCTATCACTTTCCCTTTTATGCGAGCGTGGGTAACGCCAGACGTGACCAGGACTGAAAAGCCATACGTCCCTGACGGCAGGGGCACTTCCTGACCAGAAACAAGCGGTGGGACATCTCTTTCTTTCCACTACCCCTGGAGAACAACAGTTTTTTGGGAGCAAACTACGCCTACATGGAAAGTTCCCATTTCCTCCTCAAAACAACAAAAAAAAAATCCAAAAAAATAAGGCTCTTGTCTCCTCTGTTCCACGGCCGGGGCAGGTTCCCGCTTGTGCTATACTGTGGCCCTTGCCTTGGCTGGCTGCCCAAAACTCCCGTCTGTTTTCCAGACAGGAAATATGAATCAAAATAACATGACATAAAAACAGTAATTAGCTTTTGTGTGTGAGGCTGCTAAGGCCTTAATGAGGAACAGGCTTGTAATAAAACTCTTGGCTACTCTCTCCAAAACTTACTCTCTTGCTCGCTCTCCTTTTCAATTCATCATTTATTTTCTTGTAGGGAGAAGTGAGGAGAGAAAGAGACACTATCTGTAAATTGATCCTCCCCACCCTTGCTTAATTATCAGGGAGTCTGTAAATGTTTTGACAGTTTTTTCCATTTGGTTTGGGCTATTTCTCTCCCACCCACAATGCTCATCTTTCCCCGTGATCCTCCGCTGCCTTTCATGGCATTTAAGAGCTCTGACTTGAGCAATAGCTGAGCTTTTAACGAAAGTGTGGGATCCTATGGGTCACCTAGGGCTACCACACTCATCCAGGGATATTTTCTGGATAGTTGCTCCATCAAGCAACCCAGAGGAGTTGCAGTGTCTCCAAGCATCCTTGTGCGTTTGAGCAGAGTGAAGGATGTTGTGGAGCAGCAGGTTCACCAAGAGGCCAAGGGAGCTGTGCCAGCACCAAAGGGTCACCTCATCTAGCACCCTTTGCGCAGCAAACTGTGATCTCAAAAAGCAAATATTGACTCCAGCTCCTTGTGTGCAGGAATGAGTTTAATTTCTGTAGGAAAAGGATTCAAGTTGTAGTAGTAAACTCTTGTCTCAAACCTGGCATCCTGTGGACTGAGATTAACGTGTGAAATGAGGCCTGCCTGGGGAGCAATGCTGCTGAGAATGCTTGCTGCAAGTACTCAAAGGTATGTACAGGTTTGCAAACTCCTGGACTTGTCTTCAGCAATACCACAGTTTGCTTATAAAAACAGCTGTGCCTCCTTCCCAGGCAGATGTACCCAGTGATGAGAGAGACGATGTTATAACTCTAGAGGAGCTAAGGACCACTGAACACCCTACTGGTCTTGGTCCAAAGGATAAACCCTACTTTGATACCACTTTCCCTTATATAACCATAACATTATCTTTTTGTATAGACCCTGATAACTTTTCTGTACACGTCTCTGTCCGCATGAATGTAGGCTCCCTACCAATTTTAATGAGTCGCAATTTAGAGGTGAAGTCCCTTTGTGGTCAGCCTATTCAGAGCTGTAGAGCACTGATGCAAGCCAGTTGCACGCTTTCTAGCAATGATTAGTAAAACTTTTCTAGGGTCAGTCATCATCCACACACTTAATGCCCTATTCGTAGCAGATCTAAGGGGTTTCACCAAGTGGAAGGAAAGAGAGAAGTTGTGTCCCTGGTTCCAGAGGCTGTGCTCCTGTTTCGCACTTCTTTATGGGGATTTTGCTGGGAGGCAGCGTGGGAAAAGACAGCAGGGACCGCAAGTTGCGTGTTAGGGGTGTTTGGAGAGAGTATCCACAGATTATCTGCATCTGTGGAACAAACCATGGATCCTCCTGGAAAGCTTCCTTCCATGGCGGGACTAACCTCATGCCAGTGCTGTGTAAAGTGATGCTTACCAATTAATTAACCATCTGTAAGAGCACCTTGGCTGCTGATGCTTAGTTTCCATTGCTTAGCACTCTACCTCACAGCTGGCAAAGCCCAGCAGTGCTGCTGGAGTCAGAGAAAATATATTCTGGGAGATCTCAAAATGTGCTGTAATTTTTAACTCCAAGTGCTGCTGTATATGATAACATCAGATTAGAGCTAGCAGGAAAAAAGCTTTCCCTGGCAGTTTTGCAATGGAAAATGCCATCCAGTTGAAATCAAGACTTCCGATCAGAATATGTTGTTGTCAATGAAGTTTTGTTCCAGTTTTTTAAAAATAATTGTTTTGACTAGGCTGAAGTATTGTGTTTGGACCTTGTTGGAGTGAAATGACTTGATTTTTTGTCCTAAGTGTCTTTTCATAACACAAGTGATTTAATTTTATGCTTTGAATACTGTATGTTAAAAAGGAAGGTATTTTTTTCTGATTTAGTTTTACCAGAACAGGATATTTTAATTCATCCCAAATTTTTTTTTTTAATGTGGTTGAAGAGAAAATGTGGTCTTCAAAAGTTTTTTTTCTGATTTGGCACTAAACCAAATTGTGAAATGTCAGAATTGCAAGTGGACTTCCAGTGAAGTTCAACCCATTCCATGGTGTAAAGCAAGAAGAAAACCCACATAAAACAATCAAATTGATGTGGACATTTATTACTTGTGAGAGTTGTAAAAGCATCACATGGCTTTCTCATAAAAAGTCATAAACCCTATTTACAGTCCCTGCATTATTATTCTAGTAACTAAAACCAGTGACTCTATGAAGTGCATGAGTGTTCAGCTAACTCTCTCACAACTAGCTTGGAAATGCAGAAAATACTTACTGTTTTCAGAGCAGGGGGATTGTATTTTACATGTATTTATTTATTGTGTTTACCTCTTACACTTATAGCTTCGCTCCTACCCAAAAGGTCAAAGCTATAATTATTTATACTTCATGATAACAAATGCAGAAATTAAATCGGTTAAGTGCTCTCATGCTTTTGTGAAAACTAGTGGTTTTTAGGTTACGTTTCAGCATTCAATAGGGTTAAATGCTTTAGTAGAAAAAGCTTAACCCTGTATACAATGGAGCATCCAACACTTACAGCCTCAGGCAGTGTGTGGTTACAGGTGAAATTTATTTTAAATGATCATAAAGTCCATAAGGCAAGTGAAAAAAAAATCTACAAGGTTTTAGATCAAGTCCAGGCTTTTCCTATTCAGAAATATTTTAAAAAAGGAGATATTCAGAAAAATTCATTTGTTGTTCCATGTTCTTAGCTCAGTGAAATCAATGAAAAAAGGTCAGCTCCAGAGAGAGAGTTTGGTTGTCCTGTTAACCAGCAGTGTTGCTATTGCAAACACATTGTATTTGGGTGTTGTCATCTCTGGAATAAAGCACCGAAGCTTTCAGACCGAAGCCAAAGCTTCCCTCAGACTTTCTAATGTGAAGAGCTTTTACATTGCCTGTAAAAATGACACCACCACTCCCCCTTCTTTAGGGAAAGTTCAAAGCAGCTCTGAAGCAGGATCAGCTGGAGATGTTTGCAGAGTTTTGCTTTATTAGGGGTCTAAGGGAAGGGAAGTCCCGCTCCTCGCGTTGGCTTTGAACCTACACAACTTGGACTTACGGAACATGATCCTCTTGACTGTAACATAACTGCTAATGTTTTCTTACTTTAATTTTCTCTCATTTATCATCCTTTACAGAGCCAACAAGTTCATCTAAGAGGGTGAGTGAACTTTGCTGTTCATCAGTGGAAGATCTCTGTTGAAGGCTCTATCTCTCACGGGTTTCCCACTGGTGTCACCGCACTGGCATCAGCATTGCCATGCCTAGCTGTACCAGCTTTTTATAACCTTGCCGTTGTTATTTTCAACTTTTTGCTTCTATACAGGACCCATACATAAGCCCAGGCCTAAAAATACTTGCACCCAGCCAATTTTTCCTTACAGATCTGGGAGCTTGCATCTGTTGACTGAGCTCAGCCAGATACCGATTTCCAGAGTCCGAAATTCAGCTCAGACCAGTGTCTCAAAAAAAAAGAAATATTGGAGGACAGCCCTGGGCATTTTATAGATCCATCACTACTCTCCCATGGATGTAGTGCAGCTACCCCATGCCAGCTCACCTCACCTGACATGACCCCCAAAAATAGCCTGTGAAGAGCTGATAAAATTGTTTTGCTGGCTGTTAGGAAGGGTTAAAATATCTGACCCATGCAAAGGAAACACTTACGTTTTAAAAAATAGTTGAATCCATAGCAGAGCTCCCTTCTCGGAGAGGAGATGCCCCTTGGGCTGCAAGAGGGTATGTATTGCTCTCCCATTCACTTGGGGAAATTCAAAGATAACCATGCCGTGTCGTCCCCTACTCTTGCGCCCGCCCGCAGCTTTTGAGCGCCTGACTCGCGTACGCGCTCAAAAGACACATGGTATTAGTCTTTATGATTCAATTATTCTGCGGTAGAGCTTGGACGTGTGCAATATATTGAAAGCCTTTGGGAGACTATCAAAATTTAATAGGGAAAGTATGGCATTTTTTAATTTTTACTTCCAACCCTTGCTGTCAAATGATTTGTTTGCTATTTTTATAAACACGCTACAGTACCACTGGGGAGGTATGGGGACAAGAATAAACTGAGCTGACTAATCCAGTTGCAAAACATAAGGACAGATTAACCCCTCGAGTACCACTCATTGGGATTTCCAGATGTTCAAGAATAACAACCAGGTCTGACTGGCATCCTGCGGTGGAAAACTGCCTTTCCCTGGACAGCAGAGCATGGTGAGGCAAGACCAGTGGGTACATTGTTTTGTATCTCAGATACCTTAGTTGCTATGTTTGCGGTTAACTGTCCATACGGATAATATTTTGTAGGCAATTATTCTGCAGCTTTGGCTCTGCTCTCACTCTGGGTTTCTCAGAAATAACATTGGACATGAAGATGTTTCCTTGTTGTGCCCTTTCTACCGCTGGCATTTCCTTTCCTCCATACTCTTGACCTCCTCTTTGGCTTGTTTCTCTTGGAATTGCTCATGCAACTCTTCAGTCTCTTCTGATTCTCCCAGAATTTTTAAGATCGGTTATTTAGCAGCCTTTATCACCATGTTTGCAAAGGCCTTGGAGCTTGTGTCTTCGTCTTTCTCCATTTGCTTCCTACCTAGAAGTCCTGCCCAGTCACACAGTCTCCTCTTGTTCTGGACGAATGTCCCAATCTGCTCTTCTCCTCCTTTTCCTTCTTTATTTGTTCTTCCCATTTAGCAGTTGCTCATCAAGTCCAACTGTTCTTTTCAAACCAGCACTTCTGAGGTCTTGGTCATCTGCCACGCAATAAAACTCACCTCTTTCTAACTCCTCTCCCTCAGGGTCCCATTACTACCTCTGTCTTTGCAACCCCTCTGTGAGCACCTGCAACCTTAAAGTTGTCTTTTAAGCAGCTCTCTGATTTCACACTTCTTGCTCTACCTACTTAGACTCTCTCCACTGACATCTGGCAGGGACAATGTGCAAGCCAGAACTTTATTTTACACTGAGATATTCAGAAGTCCACCCCCTCACTGCCTTATGAATTTTTCCTTGAAATGCAAAGGTGCAAGTCCACTTTTCCTTTGCCATGTTGACTTCTTTTTTATGCTTGGGACAAGTGGTATTCCTCTACCAAACACTCAGCACTTCCTCCTTTTCCCTCTTATTCCATTCAACTAGCAAGGAATTTGCTGCACACTTCCTTTTGGAGGTCCAAAAACTACACGACACTAATGTACCGCTGGACTCGTCATAGGTTGGCAGCAATGAAATGCCTCTTAGTATTCAGTAGGTTTAACTGGCTGCTTTAACACCACCTGTTCTCCAACCCAGTCTACTTATATACCACAATTTATTTTTGTACTAATGGCAAAATACACTGAAAAATAAATTGTGTGCTTTTCATCTACAGTTATTTCCTTGAAAAGATGGCCTTGGAAGAGAACTCTGAGTGGGTCTTTACCTATGAATCACTGTCTGCCAAGAGACTGTAGCTCCAACTGCAAATTCCAGTGTGTAAAGAGGAGGTATTCTTGCATGTGTGCATTTATATAGGCAGAGAAACATTGATGTTTGCATCTGCCTTTGATTCAAGAAAAGGTCAAAAAGAAGCAGTATCACTTTACACAGACGGGATACAGTTCCAAACCATGTTACGTTTTGTATGATAATGGTTTTGAAAGATGACTCATTCAAGCTTGTCAAATTAGCCATTACATTTGCATAGCTCTTACGAGAACAGTTTAAGATAGCACAGAAAGTTAAAAAACAGCACACACCTACTGAAAGCGATTTAAATGGATTGGCCTTTCATCCTTAGCACTTAGACTGTCTTTGTTTCCCATCAGAGGGGCAAAGGGACAGGTACACGACACGAGTAAACCAAGTCTCCCAAACACCTCTTTCTTTGGAGCACATTGGAGTTTTGAAAATGTTTTGGGAAACTTCATTTCATGTCAAGTGTGTGTAATTAAATAGCGGCTTTCTGACAAAGAAGAAGTTTGTTCAACACACAAGCATGCTGACCGCCTGATGGCTCAAACACTTGTACAATATTCTTTACACATCCAAGCCGTAGCATCAGGTCTTGGCACCGTGACTCCAGGCTTTGCCGTCAATCTATAAACTATCTTCCCCAGTGGACCCCAGCTTTCTGCCAAGTCTGAAGTTGAAGTGTTTGGGGCTTTTTAAAGCCAGATGTCTCTGTAATCCTTGATTCCTGTTAACCTCTTCACTTGAGCATCTTTGGAATGATGAGAAAGGTTTTCCTAACAAGGATGACAAACTGACAAGAATTGGGCCATGTGAAAAGTGGACTCGGGAGGGGTCTTGCTGAATTCTTTCACTCAAGTCTGAACATTAACATATAGATTCAGATCAGTCAGTCCTTTGTGCAAATGCCTGAGTTACTGCCTCAAAAAGATCCTTTTTGAAGTCATTCCTGCGTCCGCCGTGGTGTGAGAGATCCCGAGGAGCACTCACTCACTGAGAATGGCACGCATGCATTGAGTTTCCTGGGATGAGGTGGGGCTGGATCCGACGTTCTCAGCTGCCAGTGCAAAGATTCCCAAAAACCTTGCTGGAAATTAGCTCCAAGTAGTGTGATGCTTAGCACAGGGACTCTGCCTCATGCTATCTGCGTGCCTTGTCATGCAAGCCTTAGCTATGAAGTCGATGTTTGAAACCTCTTTTAATTAGCTTCAGTTCCGCTCTTGGAGAAACCTGAGTCTTGGTACAAGCAGCGGGCAGAAGAAACAGAATTTTTTCATCATGTCTTGGCATCTGTCTCTTTCTCTCTTATTCCTGATCTCAATACTTGTAACCATTCTGTGGGGTTTGGGGTTTTTTTTCTTTCTTCTTTTTTTCATTTCAACCATGACTTGAAAATATTAAAGCCTGACGTTACTACTTAGAAAAAGGGACCTCTTCCAACAGGGTATCCTGCAGAATGCGAATGGGAAGGAGCAGTGGCTGACTGAAGCTTTTTGAAACAACAGCATTAATATTTGGTGATTGCATTGCACACAACCTTTTGCCTGAGGATACCAGGAGCTGGATTCTCTCTCCCTCACTCCTGCTTGGTAATACTTTCATCCATGACTAAACCTCAGAAGGACAACTTGCAGAGCAAGGCAGCAGGTGGAGGCTGCCAGACTGTTAAATTTTGTAACTTTCTTATTTAATGAAAATCTTGGTCCATTTGAGACTTTTTATAGTATGCATTCATATATATGTAATAAGTCACTCATTTTTACGTCTTTTTAGTGTGACTGCTTTGCTTAACCTAACACAGAACGAGGTTTGACTGGTTTATGGTAGGAAATCACAAGAAAAATGGACTCTGTGGAAGGGAGGAATCTGTTCTGGTGGAGCAGTGGAAAGAGGTGAACAAGCGGTCCATGGCTGAAGGAGACTCGAGCTGCTCCAGCCGACTATTCAACTAGGGCAGTGATTGACCCATGGGACAGCCCTACCAAAGACTTCTTGTGTGACCACCACTTAAAGAAACTTTACGGAGGAGCTTTGGCAAGTTTAGTTCTTGCTGTCTGAGATCTCACTGACCCTTACAGTGTCCCTTGTCTTTCTGCCAAGGATTGCTATCCAAGTAGCAAGTGCAGCAGGCATATTAACGTTGAAAGCAGTTGATTGAAGGGCAATGCCTCTCAGTTAGTCCTTGGTGCAAAGCGGTGGTGATTAATACTCCTCCAGCTGTATCAATGGGGGTCAAGTGTGAGCTATCGTGCAGCCACAGGGCTGGGGAACAAATCTCAACTCCTCTCCCGTCATCCTCTGATTCGAAGTGCTGGTGTTTAAAAGCTGTCTGGCTCCCTGATCTATTTCCAGCTCTTCTATAGACTTGTCAGCATCATGATGGGCTACACGACTGAGCAGTCTCCTCTGCAAGAGCCAGGAGGCAATCCTCTGTTCACCACTGACATAATTCGCACAGAAACCTCTCTTGCTCATATCCACATTTCTCCTGCTTAACAAACAGGGAGTCTTGTGCTTCGGGTTTCCCTCTAACACCCTCTGGTTTTGCCTTAGCACTGGAGGGGCTATCGTCTGCCTCAGCCACTGCCCCAGCAAAAGTGGGAAGCAATGCACAAGAACCGGTGCACGATGGCAGTGTTTTGGGAAGATGCTGCTGCTGCCCCGTCATTTACACATGGATATATTTGTCCCTTTACATTTACATCTAATATTTAATTTACATCTCTCCTTCTACCACAGATCTTCATTTTAGAGACAGAGCTTTAATGAAGTTACTCTTCTAGAAGGAAAAAAAAAATGAGCATATGCTAAAGAAATAGCTAACCTCCTGTGAGAGGAGGAAGATTCTTCAGCACGAGGAAGAAGAACCATTTTTGTAATTTGCTATAAAAATAGGTGAAACCAGTGATGACTCCCAGTGGCATATGGTTTTACTACAAAGGCAGAGTTTTGTCCTCACCTTGCCCTGGTGCAGGTCTCTTTTACAGAGCTACATGATTTACACAGCTCTGTGCTGCTGCGCTGCAGTCTTAGGTTTGCTCCACCAAATATCCCCGTTGCCCACCAGAACAGCCATCACTCTAATTCATGTAGTCATGCTATTTAGACCTTGAACAATTTTTCTCAGCTATGGTTATGTACAAGGTCTAAATATTTTCCTTGTGAAGCACAAACACCCTTTACCCTTCTGCTTACGCATCCTCTTGAGGAGCTCACATGAGAAACTTTAATCAGCACCATATTTTGAGGACAGTCTCTTTTCTTTTTTCTTTCTTTTCTTTTTTCTTTTTTTTTTTTTTCAGAAAAACAAGCAGTCTCTGGTCCACGCATACATTTTTATTTTCATCTTGCCATTGACACACAGAATCCTGACAAGCCAAGTTGTATTAATTTCCTTGATTGGCACCAAAAGTAAATTTACAGCTCGCGTTTCATTTCCAGTCTGCTGTTCTGAATTTCAGCCCCTTCATGGAGTAGCTACAACCAGAAGAACTTGGCGGACTGTGTTTGCTTAATGAAGACCGGGTTGCTTGACTTATCTCATACTTATTCTTCCGTTTGTTCTTACTTATCCCCAAAAAGCTGGGATTCCGGATCACCTGGACTGAGGGAAAAAAAGGAAAAAAAAAAAGAAAAGAAACAAAAAAAAGACTTCTTTTTCAGGAGAAGAGGTTTTTTTCTGTATTTCAAAGAAGACAGACATTGCAGCAACTGTGGGTTTCCTCAGACCCTGGAGATTGCGGTGACCTTTGAGATAGATTGTGGGCCACCAGAAGCTAAATATGCTTACTTTGGTTAGCTTGACATGAGTTATGACTCTGGAATGCTGAGGTCCATGTTCTTGATATATTTAGGTATAACGAAGGGTTATAACATAAAATTAGATCAACAGATTGCTATCTGGCAAAATGAAGGCTGAGAAATGATACATGCCACAATGTAATGGAGTTACAGTCAAAACCTGGTAGCTCATTTGCCCACAATTACAAAATCTGCAATTTTTTAAACTCATTTTCTCAAAACCCTTCCTCACTTCCCAGTAGATCTACACAGATTTGAAATATCACAACCCAAACCATCCATTGAGCCAAGTGGGGACACAGTGCTGAGCCTGCTCTTCTGTCACCCTATCGTGGCTGGCCTCCAGTTGCTTCTACTTGTCATGACTGCATCCAGCTCATCCTACTGGCATGAAGAAGAAAAAAGTAGAAAAATCCTCCCTAATCACCCAATACACTGGAATATAAACCAGGACTCTGGTGTTCTAGCCAGGTGTCCTAATGTTTAGACTCTAAATAAATATTTGGATTACTCCACTGAAGATTTGTGAATACGAAAAAACATTAATGAAGTTTTTCTTTGGTGTATTAGGTCTTTAGTGTGTATGAGTTCATTCTGAATCTATCACTGGACTGGCTCTCATTTGCATTTGGACTATAACCAGTGTCCACCTTAACCTGTCCAAGGATGACCACCATGGTCCCATGCTACATGAGTAGCCACATCTAAACCATGAGAGTTGTTTCATTTTACAGCTACGGGAAGCAGAGATAGGTCTCAGCCTGAATCTGAGGGTGATTGATTTAAAAAATCAGTTTCATGCTCATGCCCAGCATCTGCTTGGGCTCAGCCCTAGTAGGAATACATTATTTTCTTTGGATTTGGGAAGGTGCTAAAGTTTTCCTGAGCAGTTGTGACTGCAATACCTTTCCAAGGAGCACCAATTCTGACCTTACATCTTAGAAATTAATGTTCTTCCACATACTCCTGATCAGAAGTGTCCATGTGGGTGATTTAGTGCTTCATGGCAGCCAATGAGGCTGTTCCTCCTAATTATGTTTTCATCATCCCAAGACATGCTAGAAGCCTCAGACATGACCACAGACACCATCGTGTCAGGTCGTGCAAGAATGCAGGCTAAAAAATTGGTCTTTACCTTCCTATTTGGTAATTCAGTCGTATTTCTTATTGTGCCACCTCCAACACTTTCATATGTTGGCAAAAATCCCCAAGAACAAAGCACAGAGCAGTGGTACAGCTGGGAAGCTTCGTCCTTTGTCAGAAGTTGTCATACCAAAAAGAATAAGGAAAATACCACCGGTGACATACAGAAGCATCCTTCTTGAGCCATTCATTTTTCAGCAGGAAGAAAGGGGAAGAAGACACCCAGCCCGAGTTCACCTTTCTTTCTGCAGCGCACAGACAGGTCTTTGAATGCGGCGAAGTGTGTTCACCGTGCTCAGTTCTGGCGTTTGCCAGAACAAAACCAGATTTTGGCTTCTGGGTGGGAGAACGGCAGGAATGGAGGGCAGAATTTCTTGTCGCAGGCAGAGCTGTGTGACTCTGTTTGCTCTGGCATGCTGCCCTTTTATTTATATGAACTTGCAGCCGTTTTTCACTGTGCAGGGCCATCCCCTAGAGAGTCTATTTCAGAAGGAAATCTGTCTAAACCTTGATGAAAACTGTCATGTTACCTCCCTCTCCTAATTCGCCTTGGGTATATGGGCCATATGAAAAATGCAGCCACCCACAAAACGGTGAGAAGAAATCCATCCACCGATAATAAAACTGTTCAGCAATTTATTTTTCTGCACTTCACATCTCTCCAGGTTGCCACCTACACAAGCCAGGCAGCAGAGAAGCCATTTGCCAGCAAACAAGGCTGGGGCCACCTAATCAACCATTTCTATAGCCGTTTGGGCTCCCGGGTTGGCTGGAAAACAAGTTTTCAACAAGTTAACCAAGCAGAGCTACAGCACAGCAGCCATAAATAAATGCTTGCTGCTGTGGCCATCTGCTGCTGAAGGCCACTGAACAATAGCTATTTTCAGGAAAATGTTTAGCTTCTTATTGGTAATACCTCTAATCAAAGCCAAGCCAATAGGGAGATCATATGTTGGTTGGTGGGTGGCCTTAATGATTTTACCATAAAAGTAATTCCAAAAATACACATATCAGGCGCTCCAGCTAATTCTGTAGCTAGATTTGTCATGTATGAACTAATATAGTAACCAGGCAGTTATTAGTGGTAGAGCAGCGACATTAAAACTACTAAAATTGTCTTGGCACAAATGCCAGTGTGGTGCCCTTGTTTAAAGTCACACGGGAAGCTCGATTTTTATGCTGTTTCTAACATTACCTCCTGTCAGAGAGAAAGCCAAGGAGACAGCATGTGCTATAGGTTCATAGGATATTATCTGGAGTCCTTTCCCCCACGGTATATGGTCACCTCCCTCCTTGCAGGGATGATATTGTGATGTAGACATGGTTTTTCTACCACTTTCCTGAACCTTTGGAGCTTTATGGAAAATGTTGAGGTACACAGACTTTAAGGACCATGAAGGACCATCTTGTGAACAACAGCTGCAGGAAGTCCCCATGGGGACCCAGGCACAAAGGGTGATCATAACTTGTAGGATAGCATCTAATCCTGTTTCCAAATGGCTCTCTCATGCCTGCTTTCTGCTCATCTTTGATCTTTTAGTATCCCCAGATTTATCTTTCTCTTACCATGTTGTCTCCTCAGCGTGTCACTGGCCTGATCCTTCATGTATTAGGGAAAATTAGGAAACCTATTTACCAAAGACACTTGCATGACCCCCGTACACACATTAACTGAGAAAAAGAGCAAGAAAACCATGAAATATGAAAGGGTTTGTCGCCATTACTTAGGCTCATGCTGAACCAAGGCTGCTAGGGCTGAGAAGAGGTATAAAATCACTGTCATGTAAATACTTGGTTCCACAGTCTGCAAAGGCTCATCCCAAACCAACCCATGAAAAGGACCTGAAATGTGAAGTGAATTCTGAAATATGCTTCATTTTCAGTGCTATTAAGCAAGGTACCTGATTGTCATGATTCACAGGGCGATAAAGTGCTGCGATACGCCATAAACACAAATATGGGGTCAAAAACTAGCCAGCACCAGCTATTAACAGACCATGGTGGGCTTTTTCTCACTGCAGAGAGGTTTCTGAGATGGAGCAGCCCTTCGAAACGGCTGCTTCTACCTTTCCGTCCTTATATTTCAAAGTCACAGCTCTCTGCCACATATTTTTATAGGTAGTCCAAATGATGGCCCAGAGCCCCGCGTGCCCCTGGGACAAGGCAGCTGGCCCGCTGTTGGGTCACTGGAGGAGCTGTGCAATCGCCCTCGGGGCAGGACGGGAACCCTGCGGGCTCATGCTGACCTTGGGGCACGCAGTGACATTAGCAGATAGCAGGGCTTAAGCACAAATCCAGAAAGTACTGTTTTGTTCACACCGTGTGCTACTCGTTGCCACAGGATATCAGAGAGTAGACACGGCTTGAAAAAGAGTTTAGAGGAATCCCCATGGGACGTATCCATCAGTGACCATGAATAGCAATGACACACATGCAGCCTCCAGATGAGGAAATCCCTGCACTGGTACTAGCCGTAAACTGGGAGAATATTCAAGACACTACTCTTAGTTTCCCTTTTTTTGTGGTATTTCCCTTAGTGCCCATTACCGGTCCTGTCAGAGGAAGTTAACATGATCCTGTGTGGCCATTCTTACATCTTTGCACATGGCCAAATGCTTTGAGCCCTAAATTTTCTGTCAGTTTTAGTGAGAAGAAGGTTTAGGGCTGGAGGCATTGGGGAACATCTGCTAAGGCAGTGAGTGTGCAGAGTATTTCCCACTGTACCTGGGCACGGCTGCATCTGGGCCACCTTGAGAAACACCTCAAGTGAGTGTGTGCACTCTTCACTTCAAAAAAAAAAAAAATCGTTTTCCTTCACCTCGAGGGAGTTGAAAATTCTTTGCCCACTCCTGTCATGCAAGTAATACAAAAGGATCTTCACTGCTGTGAGCATCTGTTAATTTTAGAACAAATGAAGGGGAAAAGGGATGTTGCACTGGGCCCCAAGTAGCCCCTGGAAGCAAGAAATGCTATTAATGCTTGTAGCTGTCCTGTGCATCAAATGCACCGCGTATCTCCTGCTCGTACGGTGTCTTTACCTCCAGTTTTGCTTTCATTCACAAAGTAACCTCAGTAATGCAGTTTTCCTTGTACTTCCTGACATTTTGCCATTGTAAAAGCCATGGGGATATTACAAATACTGACCTAATGTTTAATGAGGCAGTTGGCTGGCTTAGAGGGATATGTGTGTGTGCATGTGTATATGTGTACGCGTGTTTGTGTGTATATATATATATATATATTTTGTTGAAGGTATATCATTCTGTTTCTAATAGGCAAGGTACTTAAGGCACATGCATGTGCACAGAGACAATACTCTTATTTTTCTTCTGAGATACATTTTGCTGTCATTTGTGTAACCTTTCTTTTCAGTTTGTTAATCAATTATACTTTGGGCTTCATCAGAGGGATCTAAAGTATAACAGCAGCCGCTATTGTTACAAGGCAAAGAACACATTGATTGATGGTGGGTAATCAAAGTAATATAGAGACTTGGCATAGGTAATATTTACTTTACATCTGTCACTTAAGACATTTTACTGCCAATCAGTGCCTTCAGAAGGCTGGCTGGAACAATAGAGGTCTTTCTACTTAATTCCTCCTATTGACTAGGGCTTACACTGACAAAGTTCACTTGCTATGTAATCCTCAAGGCATGCACTCACTGCTGCAGCCAAGTTTTTAGATATATATCCCCCTGTGTCAATGAATTGGAAAAAAGCAGCTCTTTGGAGCCAAAGCATTGAAGGTGGTCCCTGAAACACAGCCCATGACAGCGTACAATTGGCGTTGTCCACTTTGGAGGTGTCAAAGTGATAGGAGAGCTTACAGGAACCCTCCCTGCAGCTGCTGGAGATGTGAAAGGCCTTTGATGGTTCACTGGTGACCACTGTTTGCAGGTCAAGTCTGGCCAGGAAGATCCTATGCAATAACAAATGTGAGGGGCGTTGGTGGGAAGCAGGAGGAGGGGTTCGTTTTTCTCCATTTCTCTCTCTTTTTCTTTTCTTTTTTTTTTTTTCCTTTTTGTTGGTCCTGCTTGCTGAGAAGACTGGTATTTACAAGATGACTCAGAAAAGCCACAGACCAGGACTGGAGTGGGGGAGCAAGAAAACTATGAAAAACGCCTTGTGCGCTTTCTCCGACATTTGGTCCCCCGTGGTGTTGTCAATGCCCAGCGCCAGGAGCAGAGAGGTGCCAGCCACAGTAGTGTCACCTCAGGCATCATCGGGGGGGGACGTGAAGCTGCTTTCACCCTTCCTGGTTAAGGTGAGGAGTGCGGTGAGAACAGGAAAGGATGAAAATGTCCCTTTCATCTGGAAGTCATTTGTACCTACAGTGTATTCAGCTTCCAGGCACACGCTTCCCTGACCTGGAAAATGAGGACACCTGAATTAGCGAGCATTTTGGGATGGTGGGGCTGCAAGGCAAGACTCATTCATGTTTACAGGGAGGCTGGGTGCCTGATCAAAGTCCACAGGAATTCAATGGAAAGGCTCTTTAAAACCAGAGTTTTAGGGACATCACCTTGAAAAGCTCCTACAGATAAATGAATTTAGGTTATTCTCCAAAATATCGGACAAAATGCACTTTTGGTGTGTTTACAGCCTTAACACAGACACAGCCCTCTTCCCCTCCACTTTAAAAACCATCTTTTTTTCTGTTTTTGTTCACAGCCCCCCTGGACATCTATCCACAAGGATTTAGTGCACATTTTGCCTGTAGCTGGTGCTGACTCAGTTTCCCAGTGCTCTTGACACTTCATTCCTGCAGCGATTCAGCTTCTGGGTTAAACACCAGGTGAGAGCCTTTTGGTCACAGGCTTTACAGCTCCTTCTCTTGCACAGCAAAATCAGATCTCTGCCTGCTGCCTTAAAACACACACTAAGCTGCTGTAGCCCACTTCTGCTGAGGACTTATCAGCCAGATTGCAATATTTTAGTAACTATTAAATTCAGTCAAAGAAGCCACAGAATTTGCATACATTAAACACCAAAGAGCCAGCCTTGTTATTCTAGAGGTTTCTCTTATTGGCAGCTTTCTGTCTCACAAATGGTGGTTTTTTCTGCATGCACCATCTTGACGCACAATAAATATCCTCAAGAGAGTCGAAAGCAAAGCACCAGTGGGGTTTCCTGGGTTTCAAGACCCTCTGCCCCAAAGAGATTTTCTCCCCCCTTTTTTTTTTTAAAGGGTGCTGGGGAAGAAGGAAAAAAAAAAAATCCTGGGTCTCTGCCAAAATAACTAGCTGACTTCCAAGACATGTCTGTCAGTAAGCTCGCTCTGGAATTTCCTCTGCATGTACTGGAGGGTTCAGTTTTTCCATAAAACCAGGTATTATGTAAGGGGCACTGACAAATATTTCCAGTTGGACCCTGAGATTGCAAACGTGTTTGTGGAGGACTGACAAGAGATAACAACCCAGGTTCCCAAATCACTGGAGTCACCCTGGAGTCAGTGCAAACTTGCAGCTCTTCTACTTCTCCGTGAGTCAAAAAGAACCAGAATTAAGGGCCTGAGATTTAACCAGTCTACTTTAGATTTTAATAGAGATAAATAGGGCGCAATTGGATTTAAGCGTCGCTAGTGTGTAAATGACAACACAGTGACAAAACGTTATCACGGCACTCAGCTCCCGCAGCTCTCGCCCAGCACCTGGAGCCTAGGAGCACATTTGCAAAATGAACGTGATTGTTCTGAAATGTCCCCGAATATTGCATATCTGTGTACAGCACGGATTTCAGTGTCAGCACATTTTTCAGCTTTCACTGAGGGCTTGGAATGGCAGAGGGTGTTTCAAGGTCAAGGCTGGGAGACATTGGCAGAGCTCTGCGTGGGAAAGCTTGACATTGCGATATGTCTGGCTGTAACCATTGCAGTCAGACTGACCTCCCCAGGAACCAAATTCATCTTGTAATTAAACAGGGGAAAGTAAAAGTAAACTGGCATCTAAGTTTGTAGCTAAGAAAAAAATCCAACGTGTAATCATATATGCGTATATATAGCCACACATGCCATCTCTTCCATAAAACCCACACATATATGAGCACCAATATGGTTGGCAGAAATAGAAGTGATATATGTAGATCAGAAATAGTAGGATATCTGTCCATGATTCTTTGCTCCCTTTCTTGAATAACTATAGTGTTAGCTGAAAGGCTTGAAAGACCTGAGTTGAAGATCATTTTGGACATACTCATTAAAGACATGGACTGCAAAGACATTCATTACTGCATTACTTTCTTGCAGCTGATGCCTTTAATGTAGCTCAAGATGAGTTGCAGCAAGGCACAGTGGCACCCAGGTGTATCTCAGATGTGTCTCTGTCGTTTGCAAAATGCATTTGTCATTTGCCAACTCCATGGCCCATTTACTCCTGAGTGCTTTGCTGGGAGTCCCTCAAGGTTTGCAATCCCACCATGCCTTCACGAGAAGCTCTGGTGGGGATCTCCCATGGGAGCTATGGATGCGGCGGGGGTCGCACAGCTGGGGTTGGGACAGCCCAGCACACCGCCATCAGCAAACTAAGCAGTGGGCTGTAGAGATGCAAACTAAAGAGAAAGGAAATAAAAGTGTGCTTGGAAAAGTGCAGGGCAGCTCAAGAAGCTGCTTCAGGCTCCTGTTGCTGCCCCACAGTCTGCTTCAGGCACTGTCTCCAGGCAGGACTCTGCTGGTTAAAAAAGAAATGTGAGCAAAAGACAGGCACAAAATGGGTTTTCGTCATCCCTGGGTTACAGTCCCTAAACATGGGCTCTTGTGTCTCACAGGCAGGGCTGTGAGTCAGGACACCCTGCAGTTCCCACTTCTCAAAGCATCAGGCTCAGAGCTGGTGTGTAACTTATCCCAGCAAAGGAAATCCTGAAAAAAATTATGGATTTCCCCCCATCTCCCTGGGCTAAACACATTTCCTGGGCCCAGCACCAGGGATATTGCTCATGTAAGCTCAGCCTGAGCTCTGGCTGCCACAAACCCTATGAGCCTAGAGACTTCGAACCACTCTTGGAGAAAGTCTCCTGTCTCCTCTTCTGCCTGGTACCATCACCTGCAGGGATGCTACATTAGCCGGCAGCTGCTGGGGCTGCCAGGCTCACCCACGCCATGCAAAATGTGCTTTAATCTGCAAATCCATCTGAGGTCCCTGCAATACTCTCCAATATTTTCAGCGTCAGCCCAGGGTGAGCAACACAGCAAGGAAATCATGTAGATAGGGAGCTATTTTGCCATGACGCTATGCTGGAGACCTTTCCATGACACAGTGCAGATCGGGTCTCCACCACTTACTTCTAGAGAGTTCAAGGGAAGGAAAGGGTGAAGCGAGCTGCATTGCTGATAGGTAAAAGGTAAAAGTTCACAAGTCCAGGCGCACACATGCCGAATACTTCATGAACTTAGAGGGATACGGTTTCAGATCGCACCGCTGGAATGCAGCCCCGGCTGCAAGGGCTCGGAGCAGAAGGGATGAGGGGGTGACAGAGTCAGGGTTTCACACGAGCACGTTGCACCCACAGGAGATGGGGAAAAAAAAGGAGAAAAAGGGGACCTCTGGAGTGGGGTAATGCTATTCTGGTAGATTCCCCCAGAGGGAGGGGAAGGGCAGCGCAGGGAAATGTTGCAGGCTACGCTTGCTCCAGCTCACGCTCGAGTTCTGGTGGTTTTATTGACCCCACAGGGAACAGGCTTGAGCCTTTCCCGTCTGAATCTACCTGGAAGTCAGGTCCAAATACCTGGTCCTTGTAGGTTGCTTAGCCAGCTGATTCTAGTTAAAAAATTCAATAGCCATTTCTTCCCTCTGAATAAATAATAGTAATTCATATGGTCATAAACGATTTTTTTTTCCTAAGAAAGCTCCCCTTGATATTCAGCCACTGGTTGTCAAACAGAGGCTTGTTTCCTTTCCTGTTAATAAGTACCGTCTCTTTTTTTTAACCAGACTTTTTGGAGCATTACATCACCGTGCACAAAGTTATGTCAAGGCTGGATGGAGATAATTCACATCCTGTCAGGTCTGACATAAGAGAGTGGGCTACCTTCCAACAGGGTAAAATATGAAAGGGAAAGTAAAATGGGTCTATTCTAGTGTAAATGAGGAGCAGTGAATACTGGACGTATGGATTTGGGAGGTAATTGAGGAAGAAGGTTACGTGTTTAACTTCTTCTCGCTTTCTGCTCCCCTTCACCTCTACTGATTATGCCTTAAAAGCTTCATGTCATGACCATTTGCCATCTAAATACCTACAATGAATTACAACTCGCATTATTACTCATTGGTCTTTGAATATATTTAGATACTGTTTTGCCACTTCATTGCAAAATGGGAGGAAAAGGTAAAACTGACCTAAAACTCATCCGAGCCAAAAGTTGTGACCCAGAAATGGCAAAATGAAAACGTTTGGTCAGAAGCAACGTTCAGCATTTCTCAAAGCTCTGCAGCCATCATGGCTCCCCAGCTCCCCGAACCTACATTTTGTCACCCTCACCACTTGAAAGCTTTTTTAGTTTTTAATCTGAGCCTTCCTTGCTGTAATGCAATCCCATTTCTTCTTGTACCATCAGCTGAAGGATATAGAGAACATACCACTCCATCCTCTCCGCAGCAGTTTTTAGGTATTTGGACTTAAAACGCTGCTAGTATGGAAAACAGCCTGATTACAGTCCCATTTTAATTAATGGACACCTACTACTGATTTAATTAGATTCAGGATGAAGCCAAAGCCTGAAATTTGCTCTTACTCCACAGTTACCAGAAAAAGGCAACCAGAAACTGCAATTTCAGATTCTGTCACCCATGTTTCTCCCTCGGGGCTCTGCTCTGTTCTGAGATTAAAATAAGGAAGAACCTAAAAATCACACTTTTATAAAAGTGACTATAACTTTGCATCAGGACATTTTAAATACAGGCTGTGATTACTTGAAATAAAACTGTTTTCTGGAGATAGTCATTGTTATTTAATGAGTGAGATTTCCATTCTGATCTTCCCTGAGATCTCCACTGTATCAGTGTAAAATCAGTGAAAACTTAAGCATTTGAGCAGATTTACTCTGGATTTACTGTAAGTAAGGGAGAAGCAATATTGCACATGAATCTCAACTATAGCTGGCAACTCAAAATAAATTTAGTAAGTGCTTTAGTACTTTACATTTGGCCCCGAATTACTACAATGTGACAAATTTCAAGGGCGTCTGAAACAGGAGCAACTTTAAAATGAAAAATCTTGCAAGTTATTTCTATTTCATGTTTGTACTACAAACTTTTCGGAGTCCTTCACATCCGTTTGGTTTCTGATTTTTAATGAAGCCATCATAAACCCACAGCAAATTTAGTCCAAGGAATTCCAATAAAGCCTTTAGAAAAAAAACCTCCAACATGCTATATCTGAAATGACAAGTGTGTTATTACAATCAAATGCAGGCTGACTAATGTTTATTTGGGGTTAGGGAAAAATGGGTTTTAATTCATGACAGCTGATTTTTTTTTTTTTTGTAAGAATAAGGATTATTTACCTGTCTGAATCAAATTATGTTGTTTGAATCTGAACAGTTAAGGACGAGGGAAAGGCAAAATGCAACTGAGAATGGTTATCCTCCCATTTTAACATAAAACCAGTTAAACAAAGAGCCATGTATTTAAGAGTGAAAGCAAGACTATGCCATTATTGCTTGTGGAGAAATGTGGAGAATTAAGTCAAGGCGACGGAAACGTGTTTTTGCGTGTGCAGCACATAAGGGTTTTTCATTGTGAAGCTTTTCACTACCTCATTTCAGGCACTTTATTGCTCCTCCAATTTCATTTTCTGTTTAATTTGACAAAATTACAAGTTCCTCCCCCCGCCAAAGATGTCTTTTCTTTGAAACTGTAAATGCCTAATTTCAAACTCCAGCTTCATAATGCACCATTAAAACAAATTGAACCCATATTTCCACAGCTAAGGAGTTATGTTGAAAAGGAATGAAGGTTTCTTGCAGAAGGGTATGTGTCTGTTCTTGTACCAAAACGGAGGTAGGCTCCACATCTGATGGTTTTGCTGTTTACCACCACGGGCTCACTCTCTGCTATGCATTAATATGCTCATTAAGATAATCCTTTTTATTATGATTAAGCTTTCATACCTGGAGTGCTAGGGTACATCTTGACACAGCAAGCATAAATTTTTCACAAATGGTACAGAAAATATCCATCTCCCTTACTCTGTCTGTTCAGCAATGCTCAGCTATGAGCCATCATAAACTATTCCTAGAAATGCTATTTGCAGCAAATGCTGCTTTGGTCACTAAAGCAAATTCATTGGAAATATTAATGAGAAGGAAAAAATCTTTCCAAGAAATACCCACGTTTAGGAACGCAGGACCATCATCTCCTTGCACTGACGATGGGCAATATTTATTTCCAAACCTACTAGCAGAGGAGGGTACCAGTCTCCTGCTCCAAAGAGGGTTTTGGGGGAGCCATGAGTATTATGTCATTTGTGACAACAATTAATGTTGCTGATGCTGTTACCGTTGTTAATACTGTACCTGTAGTTTAAATACAATGATAGGCCTTTTTCTTCTCCTAAAAAGGAAAGGAAAAAAGCGTGTTACAGAGGTGGTCTTAATCAGGTAAAACACAGTCTTTGCTGGTGCTCGCTGCTCGGGAATGTGCTCAGGTCTGCTTTCGTTTTTTAGGCTGAATCACTGACCTCTGGATGCACATGGGGTGGTCTGCCGCCCGGCGCGGTGCTCGGAGACCTTCTCCTGACACTTTCTTTCTTATTTCAACGCCTCTCGTTTAGGTCTCGATGGATGTGATACAGTGGGAAGCATGGCCTCAGAGTTCATGGAGGGATTTTCCACTTGTCCCCAGATGCTTCTTCCAATTAAATGATCTGCAGCCTCTAAAACTGCTGGTGGATCTACATACCATGAAATTACACGGGGTGTGGATAATTTTAAAAATCGAGGAGGGAAGTGTAAATCTGTAACAGCAAAAATGCAAAAAGGAAAACTCTACAGCACCTGCTTTGGAAATTATTATTTAAGTCAAGGGCTATGTGCCTTAAAAACTATGCCGCTATTATTAGCTAATCCACCAGTATCCTACCAATGGGAATTACCACAATTCACCAGCAGATAAAAAATAAGGTGATCCCAACTGGCATCTGGATCCCTTGCGTCAAGTGGAAGCCTGTTGTAATTACAAGAGACAGTGAAAAGAAAGATTTCATTTTATTTAGCAAAAGACCGCCATAAGATCATTGTCCTGGGGGAGTTATTTATTTGGTTTTAGACATTCATAAAAAATTAGAATTAGTGGTAAGAGCACTTATTTATACCTTTCTTCCCTCCCCCAAATAACTGTAAAAGCTTCAAACCTGTATTTTACACCCTCAGAAATGAATCTGCAGCAGGTTCATAGGTCAGTCTGCAAGATTTGAGGTGATTTTTTGAACTTTGAACAAGTTACAAATACTTCCTAGAACAGCAAATGCAATAAATATCTCAGCAGAAGAAATTTCTTTGACTTCTTTCCCTGGATGAAATCCAGGGATGAAAGTGGGGCCAGAGCTGTTACATGATGAAGAGGAATTAAGAAAGTCAGCTTCGAGAACCTCAGCAGAAAGCTCATTTCAGGCTTCGTGTGAGTTTTTGATGAACATTTACGGCGTCTTGAACCATTTTACTCATCCCTACTAAATACGGGTTGCATCTGGTAAATCAGTCAGCAAGGAGCCGTTGTAAATGTGAAAACCAGAAAAGCCTCTGCAGAAGGTTCGAAACCATTTCTCCTTATTTATCATTTTAGGTGAAACTGAAAGCTTGTTTTCCTTCTGTCTGGAAATGTCACCTACAAGATCTTCTAAATCCTCCATCCTTAGCACTTTGAGTTTCCATTTAATTGGAAATTTGTCTCAAAACTCAGCAGGGTGGGCTGGGAGGCAATCGCCAGCTAGCTTGTCTCCCATGACAGATAGCCCTTTTACAGGCAACGGATTTATATCCTATATTTATGAATAACGAAAGCAAGAATAATGATGAAGCGGGAATGACATATTTTCCTTGATGTACTTTGTCACCCAGAGCTGTTAGAGCTCTAAGCAGTCAAATTTGTTTAGGCCTGCAAAGTGAGTGATGTGCCCTTTTCTCCGAGGTAAAGAGATATTTGTAGTGGCATGAAGCGAGCTGGGAACATTTCTTGTAAGATCGCCCAAAGGAAATAGCACCATGCACAACTGGCTTTTTGTATAGAAGACTATATTGAAAGAAAAAAGAAAAAAAAAAAAAGAACACACATAGGCTAAAACTATATTTATAAAAAAGGATAAAAAAAAAAAATTACATATTTCAACCCTTGTTGAAACGCCTGAAAAGTTTCCCTGTGACACTAAATGATCTAAGTCATGTCTCCAAAGAGTAGCTCATCATTTCTCAGACAACAGCAGGAATTTGTGGCTGACCTCCTGAGGGAAATGGTCAACTTTCTCCATCTTTCCTCTCTATGCCAATGTTTGGCTTTAATTTATGTTGGTCAGTTGAAAATGGAAAGTTCAGTACCAAAGCTGAACTGGGGGAAAAATACAGCATGAGAAAGGATTTGTTTGTGGGACATGTTTTCAAAAGCATTATGGTTTTACACAGACTGTTTCCGTATTCCTTCCAGCCTGTTTATCACCCCAGCATCGCGCAATCGTGAGTGCGCTACCCAGATGGAGAAATGAAAGGCTTCAGTAATTGAGGTCAGTTGTCGTTACTGCTAACTGTTTGCAAAGGGTTTTTTACAAGCTGTCAGGCCACCTCCATCTGGTAAGAAGCTCCACATCTCTGCTAACCACTGCAGTGTGTTTTCTTTCAAAATATCATAGAGGAAACATATTGCATCGAGAAAGATATAAGCAATTTTCAACGAGAGTCGGGTGCCTTGACTCTGTGACGCATGTTGGTATCTCAGCCGTAACTCACTTGTAGATTTGTCAGTTTAAAAATTACCCCGAAGTAACACATGCCGGGTGCGTTCCTCAGAAATGAAGCCAAAGAAAATAAGGTGCACAAAGACGAGAGTACCCCAAAATGACATGGTAGAAATTAATATTCCAGGTTATGAGAAGAAAAGTGGGGGAAAGGCTGCTCGTTTGGTTTGTTGACCCTGCTTCGGTGGGATGTGTGTGGGGTCACCCTGGTTGCACATCTCCTGTCCACACTGAAGGAAGTTCCAAGGGACAGCAGGGACTAGCTACAGAGCTACATCCGTGAGGCCTCCAGAAAAGCACTGAGGATTTACTACTCCAGGAAGACACATCTGCTTATACCTTTACAGGACTGATATTTAATAGCAGAGCAGATGGGCGTTATTTTCAGATGGGCTGAACATGCCCAACGCCCCAGCCACCTAACTAGCAAGCTTTCTGCTGTGCCCTTTTTAAAAGGTCCCCTAAACAAATATAAATAAAAGTCTCAAAAAGCAGCCAGCAGCTGATCAAGCAAGCAATCTAAAGTTCAAAGCTAATTGTCATGATAGAGGGTTAAAGGTTTTGTGTCACTGGAAGGAGCATTGCAGTGACACTATTTGCCAGACAGCAAGAGGTACGGATCTTGTCGAAAACAGTTTTGGAGAAAGATTTAAGAGTTGTGCTCTGGCACAGTTTGGGACAAGTCTCCATCTCATGCATATTCATTACCTTTGCAATTCCTTTTCTATTTGTTTTTCTGGTAGGGAGCCTTAATCAACAACCCATGTGATGTTTTTATCATTTCCAAGAAGTTTTCTGGCAAAACACAGGGAGAAACAGCTTGCAAACTGGGAGCACACCAAATGCATTCTAGATTTGCTTCCAGAGCATGGTATATACAGGCATGGCACATGTAAATGCTATTTAAATTCAGTTTAAAATAATATCTAACCCAAGATAATCCCTCAAATGGTATTATTTTACCCACTTAGGAGAGTCATGAAAAGCTCCATTTCAGCAGTTCACATCCCTTCCCACCTTTGGATCCTAATGAATAATCCCAAATTGTGTAAACACAAATAGCAAAGAGTTTGGGTTCTCTGTTTGTCTTCTGCTGGTTTGTTTTTTCCTCTTCCTCTGAAACCCAGACAGATCATGCTGTCTCATGCTTTTCCACACCCAGGACATTGGAAAGAGGTTACTTAATAGCTCAGCTCCTGCCAGCAGCTCTCGACGACGTGGGACATGAGCTCACTTTCTGGGCTTCCACCCAAGATTGCCGCTACATGACACCTCACTGGACTTTCTCACTGACTTGGAAACACCTGACTGTCCCTGCAATACACACCTAGATGAGGCACAACTGCTGGAGGGTCAACCCAGGCAAGGGAAAATCAGAGATGTTGGAAAGATCTAGGAGCATTGGCCAAATACGTAACCCTGCCCTCAGTCGTCGTGCCCGTCCAACAATGGTGGGCTCCGTCAGACGTAAGAGTTTCAGCTCTTACCAACCATCCACACAAGCTCCCAATATATTACAGTCATGCACCTTTAACCCCTCAGGTTTGCTTAATGCAATAGGTTTTTCCTTGGGAAAGAGTCTCCAACTGGTGAGAGGAAGAAGAAGATGCTCATGTTTCTCAGCAAGACCAACGAGAGAACAATCCTCCCCAGCCTGCCTTGCCTTCTCTCTCTCTCTCAAACTCCAGACCTCAGCTGTAGCAGAGCAGACTTCTGCAGTCCTGTAAACTGTAGGGCTCAGTTAGTGATGGAAGACAACTCTCAGATTTTTGGGGCCAGATCTTTTCCTCTGGAACAACAAATTATACACACAGACTGCTGAGAACGGCAAAGTTTTCCCAGCCATAGGTATGCTGAGAGTGGGCAGAGGTTGCTCATGTAGCACAAGGCATCTGTGCATTGTCTTTAACAGCCCTCGCAGTAGCAAATTGGGGTCTGTATATGAAATATAGTATTTTCACACATCTAGTGAATGCCACAATAAAAAAAGGAGCTGGTGCAGTTTACGACTGGGCCTCACGCTGAGTCCAATTAAACCTACTGTTTCCAATCAGGTTTAATGTGAGGATAAAGTGAATGCTCCCTGAGATTTGGAGGAGGATAATTTGTCAGTAATAATAAGTGTAGACAAACAGGATGTTCCACAGTGCAGGGGCCTGATTAAAACCAAATGTGTTTCCAGGGATCATCTCGAAACTCCTGGCAGCCAATGCAGTCAACATTGCTTGCAACTTGCAGCATTTCTTTTGCAAAGGCTTGCAGCCTTTGCAATTCTTCCTAAATCCCACGCAAAAAAATAGGAGCCAGGCCATTGGGTCACCCAAGAGCCATCTCTGTGCTTTGTTGTTGGGTTTGGGGTTTTTTTTCAGAGCATGTTTCAGCTTTATAACCTGTCAATGCAAGGACATCCTAACAGGAAAGGGAAAAAGTCTTGGATTTTCAGCCTGGCCCTACCCTACTTCCTGACAAGAGCCTGTCTAGCTGGACTTAACATTGGCAAAAATACATTTCCTGATCAAAATGGGTTTCCTACAAAAGGTGAATTCTTTCTTGATGAACTTTACCATAGAAACAAAATTGGCAATCATCAGACCATGGTCCAAAAAGTCACTTCAGCTTTGGGGGAGTTTATTGGAAAGAAACAAGGAAGGTTTCAAACTATCCCAGGCTTCAGGTTTTAAATTAGACTTGAGATCATTCTAATAACCTCTTTCCTTAGGGGATGGAGAGGGTGAATTTCCTAAGAAGGATTTTCTCACTTCTTGGCCAGATGGGAGACTCAGTAACTCAATGCTTGTTAGTTAAGTTATAGTCCCTGAGAAATCAGTGGTTACCTGTTGCTGGAGAACTGCTTTTGTTCATTAGAGACGAACCAGCCTGAGGTCAATGTGCAGAGCAGTTAACATACTAGCAAACCACTAATTAACCTAACACAGAAGCAGGAGCCCGTTTCTAAAATGTGTCTCTAATTCACCGTCACTCGGTGTTTACAGCGGTACAATGGATCGTGTGTAAAGCGGGGCTGTGGCAAGGACCCCCTGCGGGGGGCGGTCCCCTTGGGGGACCATTTCTGCAAGTCTGCAGAAGTCTGGATTAGGGATGGGGAAAATCACCGATGCAAGCGCACAAGTGGATGTTATGTCCTGCCAACATTTGACCTATCGCCCAGGAGGGCAACTGCCTCCTAAAGTGCCAGCCCTTTCAGCTGTAGGTCTATGTCGTGTTCAGATTTGTCTGTTTGCCTTCAGGATGGTTCTGGCTTAATGGAAAGTTGCTGTCTGGACCTTCTCTCTCAGTCTGTCCTGGATGCACTTACTTTTTTCAACAGATCACGGGAAACACAGCAATGCTGGAAGATGGAAACTCTTTCGAAGGCCTCTACGTATGACTGCTTGTTTGGTGACATAAGCAGTGTCTTATGTGCAGTAACACATCCCCAGAAACCAACATTATTTCCTTGCATCTCATTCCTTAATGAATTCTTCTTAGGAGGGTCTGATGAGCTCCTTTCTGTGGCCCCAGGACCAAAGGCTACCATGGCTGTTCCAGCAGCCCACTATCACAAGTGGCTTTTATATATATAAAAAATAAAACCCATTCTAGACTATAAACAGGGAGAGAACCCCATCATTTGAGTCCCAAAGACTCTTGTGGATGAGTTCCCAACAAAAAGAGAGCATACATAGAAAAAGGTGGGAGTTTTAAAGTCCCAGAACAGCCTTCCGATGTGGTTTTGGGGCATCTCCCTGGTGAAGGGGCCTTGCAGGAGAAAGGTTGGACAGGCACTGGGGGGCTGAACAGCCAGGGTGAGTTGAGAAGAAGATCAGTGACAGCCCTCCATGCTCCTCTCATCTGTAAATTCAGGTGAGACCACAAAGCTACAGATATTTTTCTTCCTCTGTGACTGTGAGATAAACCAGCCCTGTTGAAGCTGCTGTGCAGGGACCTGAGCAAAGCATCTAGGAGATAAATGCAAAAATGCAGCGCTCTGGCTTATTTCCATCTCAAAATGGATAGAAAACTCCCTCCTTCCTTTCAGCCTGGAAAAAACGCAGGTAAATTCACAGGATTCTTCCCCAGAACACACTTCTTAGGTCTTTACCTGCACAGAGTCTGTTTTGAGGGCCTGAAAGAAATCAAGCTTTGGGAAGAAGATGTTTTGGGGTACCTGGAGACTTGCATGTCTCCAGCATAGAAAAATATATTTTCAAAAAGAAGACTATGAATGAAGACAGGAAAATAGCACCAATAAAGAAAAGAAGACACATCCTGGGTGGGAGGATTTCCCTTGAGGCAAACAAAAAGGCCCATGAAAGGAAATGCCAATCTGACACAGGCACCCATGCCTCTCCTTTTCTTGATGAGGACTGACAACTGCAAAGACATACTTTCAGATGGCAGCAACTTCTCTGAAAACCGCATGATGTATCTTAGCCAAGCTGCCCCAGACAAATAAATGGTTTGATTTAATTTAGAGCCACATCTTGTTCCCAGGGAAGGGTAATTGGATCCATGGCAAAGAGCTGGGAAGGGGGCCTGAGATGAAACAAAGGAGGAAACTCTGCTGCATGGGATACTTGTTTTCTCCAGTGGAAATTTTTTAAGGAACAAAACCTCTTCTCCGCACAGCAGGGCAATTTCACTGACCTAATTTCCTGCCACTGTTCCTTCTCCTCTGATAATGGGGAAGTGTGTTGGTTTTCTCCTCCTGCAAGTAAATAAACAAACCATAAAATTAATATGAATGTTTAATGCAAAAAGCCTGCAGAAGGAGAGCTGCTTTGGACTGGAGACCTTTGCAAACACAAGGTTATGTGGTTATAATATGATTGCTTCTGCCACTACTCTTCTGCAACTTCCAAGCTTGGTGCATTGTCGTGGTTTAGCCCCAGTCGGCAACCAAGCCCCAAACAGCCACGTGCTCACCCTCCCCCCTGTGGGATGGGGGAGAGAATCTAAAGAGCAAAAGTAAGAAAACTCGTTGGTTGAGATAGAAACAGTTTAATAATTGAAATTTAAAAAAAATTAAAAAAAATTGTAATGAAAAGGAAAACAAGAGGAGAGAGAGACAGAGAGGAACAAAACCCAGGAAAAAACAAGTGATGCAACCGCTCACCACCTGCCGACCGACACCAGCCAGTCCCCAAGCAGCCATCGCTGCCCCCCGGCCAACTCCCCCGGTTTCTATACTGAGCATGACGGCACATGGTATGGAATAGCCCTTTGGGCAGTTGGGGTCAGCTGTCCTGGCTGTGCCCCCTCCCAGCTTCTTCTGCACCTGGCAGAGCATGGGAAGCTGAAAAGTCCTTGACCAGTGTAAGCACTGCTCAGCAACAACTAAAACATCAGCGTGTTATCACATTATTCTCCTACTAAATCCAAAACACAGCACTATACAGGCTACTAGGAAGAAAATTAACTCTATCCTAGCAGAAATCAGGACAGTATCCACCCCTTATTCTATACCATCTATGTCATGTCCAGGTCCTACCCTTTCCAATACATTTCAATTAGTCACCACCACTTTCCCTGTCTTTTGATATATATACACAGATATCATTCCCTTGGTCTATGGGCCACCCCTCTAAAATAGCTGTTGAGTTCACTTAGTCCATGACTTTGGGCTCCATCTGTCATAACAGTCTTTCAGGGCAGGAGGCATGGTGTGTGGTGTTGGATTGTTGCATGCCGAAGCCAGTTCTAGTTCCATAACTGCTGCACTTCACTCGGTTTCGTCAAAGTTCATTCTTCATTAATCTGGGTGATTCTTACTCTAATGCCATTGATATGGCATACAGCAACCATAAAAGTGATGACATACCGCATTATATAGCAGTTAACATCATACCATTCAGTTCATTGGCTATTCTCACCCAAAAACAAATCCCCTTGAGGTACACAGCGGAATCCCCCGTCCTTTTGCATTACCTGCCAAGTGCACCCAGGTCCTTGAGCAAAAGCAATCCCACGAATGGGTTTTCCTCTGCTCAAGGCAGGAGTAACCCAGACTGTCTTCCCCAGCATATTTTTATGTGCACTACAGGGACTTTATCCCCCTCCACAGTACGTAAAAATTTTGATTGGGCAGGGCCAGCTCGATTGGCAGATCCCCTAGAGCTGACTAACCAGGTGGCCTTCACTAAATGTGTATCCCATGTTTAAACATCCCAGCACCCATTGCTCTCAGTGTAGTCTTTAATAGTCTGTTGTATTGTTCGATTTTCCCAGAGGCTGGTGCATGATGGGGGATGTGATATACCCACTCAACGTCATGCTCTTTGGCCCAGGTGTCTATGAGGTTGTTTTGAAAATGAGTCCCGTTGTCTGACTTGATTCTTTCTGGCATGCCATGTCACCACAGGACTTGCTTTTCAAGGCCCAGGATAGTGTTCCGGGCAGTGGCATGGGGCACAGGATATGTTTCCAGCCATCCGGTGGTTGCCCACCATTGTAAGCATGTAGTGTTTGCCTTGGTGGGTTTGTGGGAGTGTGATATAATCGATCTGCCAGGCCTCCTCATATTTATATTTCAGCTATCGTCCTCCATACCATCAAGGCTTTAACCGCTTGGCTTGTTTGATTGCAGCACACGTTTCACATTCATGGATAACCTGTGCAATAGTGTCCATGGTCAAGTCCACCCCTTGATCGCAAGCCCACCTATATGTTGCATGTCTTCCTTGATGGCCTGAGGTGTCATGGGCCCACCGAACTATAAATAATTCACCCTTTTGTTGCCAGTCCAGGTCCACCTGAGCCACTTCAGTCTGAGCAGCCTGATCCACTTGCAGGTTGTTTTGATGTTCTTCAGTGGCCCGACTCTTGGGTACGTGAGCATCTACGTGGCATTCTTTTACAGCCAGGTTCTCTACCCGGGCAGCAACATCTTGCCACAATGCGGCAGCCCAGATGGGTTTGCTTCCGTGCTGCTAGTTGCTCTGCTAACTATTCTGAGAGCATCCCTCAAGTTATAGCTGCCAGGCAGCACTGGGGAGCTGGGAAAGAGGGTGAGCTGCTCTTGTCTTGCCTCCTTCCTTCCCTAGCTCAGCAGGTCAAAGAGATGGTGAGGAGCAGAGTTGGGTTATCAGCTCTTGGTCATCATTCCACGTGGTCTGGCCCATTCTGGCTCTTGGTGGGATGCCTCCAGCACAGCTGCAATAAAAGTGAAATTTGGTGCCTCGTGTGGGCTGGGGGGTGGAATTAAGGCCATGTGCTCGCGGCAGGAACGGGTGGTTGTGGTGCCGGGAGGCTGCGGGCGGCCTCACGGGCGGTACCATGGACAGAGTACCGCCGGTCACGCGTGCCCACGCACACGCAGTGTCTTGTTTGCTGAGCACAAATCCAACATTAAAAGGCAAATAAAAGGAAAAAAAAAAAAATCTAAAAAAATCCCAGCCCAACACATGGGCACAAGGTGATCTTGGGACTTGCAAAGTCCTGGGAAAATCTTACCAGCATCTGAATCTGGTTTGAATCTTCTTGGGTCAAACTGATGTCTTTCTGACCTGGAGCAATCTGACAGTGACATTTTCTTGAGCTGTCACCACTTGGGGCTGGCTGTGGAGCTGAGCTACCTGGATATACCCAAGAGAAGAGGAATTTACAGGTTTTGTCTGGTTGTGGATCAGTGGAGAAGTGATAACACTAGTCTGGTTTTGGTTTTTTTTAAATCTCGATATAAGTTACCGTTCTTTTCCTCTCTCCTTCTCCCCACTGTACATTAATAAGTGCTCAGCTCTGGATTTTTCTTCCCTACATTTGCCATATGTGTAATTTACACTATTTAAAGTAAAGTAAAATCCAAGTCAATTTTGGATAAAAAAGCAGTTGTTTGAAATTTTAACGCATAATATAAACTTTTCCCTCAATGTGGGATTTCCTTTTCATAACCAAGTGCTGTCACTATCATTGTTTTAAATCTGGGCAGAATTTTCATAACTTTATATACTTTTCTGTAACTGTGACTGGCTTAAAAGTCAGTGTGATGATGGTAAAGAGCAAATTGAAAGTGTTTTTTCATCTTTTTTTCATTCATTGTTTAAATTTCATACCCCTGAATAATGGAACTGGTTCCGTTCATGAAGCTATTTTATCATTATATATTCTCCCGCAAAATGAGTGCTCAGCCTGGGAATTATTTTAGGAAGATTACTTTTAATAAGATCCATACATTTATAAAATATAATCAAAACATATTAACTCTTCTTTAGTTCTTTGCTTTAGGCTGGAATTCTCTCTGCCCTTTCATGCCTGGAAAATGAAAAAGATGTTCAGCTTTATTCCCACAAGGGAAAAAGGTGTTTGCTTCAGAGGGTTTCTGTCTTGCACTGTGTTTTTTAGATGCCTTTTAAAGATGTCAGGTCGAACCTATTCAGTGGGTAAGATATTGAAACAACGAGGATATCCCTCCAACACAGCAGGGAAGGTGTAGCAGAGCTTTTCAGCAGTACGCTGGATGAAGATGGAAGTTGCATATAAAACTCTTCTCCCAGTTTTTTTCCAAAAGAAAATGCACACGGAGTCCACTAGAGGGTACAGCTCGGAGATGTGCAGCGAGCGCGCAGCGGCTGCATCCAGTCTGGATGCGCTCGGCTTGGCAGGTGGAGCGGAGCCTTTGCCGCTCCTGGCTGGATGCCGCTTGAACCCCATCTCCAGGTCAGAAACCACCTGCAGCTGGAGGAAAGGAAGAGACCGGTTGGGAAATTTATCCTTATGAAAAGGGAATCATTATAAAGGGGTCAATTACTCTTTGATTTGCATTGATTAGATACTCCTGGAAGAAAGGCGCTTGTGGGAACCATAACGTCTGCTCCTCTGGCTGTGCTCATTTCTTCTCCCTGCTCGTTCCTTTGGCTGGTTAGAAAGCTCTCTAGTCTTTTAAAACTCCGGCTATGAAGACCTAGCTTTGTTTTAGTTTTAAGCACTTTTCTTACAAACCAGAAAAAAAAAAAAGAAAAAAGCATAAAATCATCTGGAGCCTTTGGAATTACTGCTGGCTTGTGTTGCACTCAACAAGTCAGCAATTATAGCCTGAAATATTGAGTGGCAGGAAAATTGATGTCTTACCTCGGCACTTTTTTTTTGAAAGCGCAGAAATATATGAAATAGACCTTTCTGTGGCAGGCTGAGGGCTAACACAATCTAATGTGATTACAAGGCAGGGGGTACTCAGGGTCATTGTGGATCCCAAATGAGTGACGGCAATAAACTACTTATTGGCCCATTCGTTTCTTTTTTAGCACCTTTGCCAAGACCAAATGCAGGAGAGGACCAGAAGCAGGGGGTGGCTTTTATGGGATCACAGAAGGGAGCTGTCAAAGGCCCTCAGGAATAACATTTTGGGCAAGAAAATCCTATTGTAGTTCAACCTCAGCAGTCAGTCATCCAGCTTACTGCAATAAGGGTGCTGGGTAAACACGGTGAGATAACAGATGGGACCCCATGGAAGGAGCAGCTAAAGGCACATCAACAACCTGCAAACGTAGGCACAGGGGGGGACCAGACCCACATGGCTGTGTCCACCTCCTTTGGCCGTCTAATTTCCCATAGGTCTCAGAGGACACCTTTGAAGGTTTGGCCTAAAAAAGCTTCTCTTGCACAGAACTCTGCGCCCTCAAATCTCACTGCCATGAGTGATAGGAGGATGCCCTGATGCTGCAATTCTGGCTTACGTGGCTTTGCTGATGAAGCTAATGAGATTCCTGCACCCGAATGACCATTGCTGAAGCAAGGCAGATTGCAAACACAGGACAGGCATTGGCCAAAACCAACTGTAATGGAATATTGTTATTTTATCAAGAGATTTCATCTCTTCTCACTTAACTCAGTGGCAAAATTTCCCCCTGCTTTCTGGGGCTCTGGATTTTAGTTTCATCATGGAGATAGGAAGATAGTGAGATGATATCCACAGCCTTATCCTCAAAGCTGACAGCTACTGAGAAAAACCTTCTTTCTTGTAATCTGGCTCCATTATAGTGGAATTAAGTTAAGGCATGTAAGATTTCTACTCATGTCTAAGCCCTGTGCTGTATCACGGAAAGTTATGACTTGGCTTTCACATGAATAATTCAGTCTGCTGCTCTTATGCATTCTGCTTCCAGCAAAATTGTCATATTTTAGGCTTTTATAGACGGATCAAAAAGGGTACCCTTCTAAAAATGTCCAGTTTCAGTTGAGAGAAAGGATTCAGATTGCAGATGTCCCTTACTTGAAAATGCTGCTTGGAAGACTGATTATTTTACTTCCTTCTGGACCAAAGCATACCAATGCTCCCATTTTTCTACAGCCCCCCCACTCTGAATGCCAGGCCCCAGATGGGGATGGGAGATTTGTTAAAAAAAAACAGAGAGCTGTTCAGAAAGGATCGATAGCAAGTGGTCATTTACCAGTGTCCTCAGCCTTTTCGTTGAAAGCGGTGCTAAAATTTCCATTGACTTCAGTAAGAACCAGACAGGGGCTCTTATCTGAAAGTCAGTGTGGCTTTGGTATAAACACACCAGGCTGGGATGCAAATAACCTGTGTTTTAATCCTGCACTTTACCACTGCACCTTGGATAAAACTCTTTTTTCCTAGTACCTCAGCTTCCTCATCTATAAAAATGAAAGCCAATGCTACTAGTCTTTGTATTAAACTTGGAAATTTACAGGAATTGCAAAAGAACTAGGAAAAATAACTGAACATCTTTCTAGTTACCTCCTAGACTAGTTTTTGCTGCTGTTGTTGTAGTAAAAGTCCGGTATTCGAGGTCTGTAGTACCCTGCAGTCCATACTGCATGAGAGCATCCTTAAGTAGATAAAACTCCACCAAGGAGAAAGACAGAGAATACAGGATCAGGACCTAAGTCTTGTTAATTCTACTTCATCCCTGCAGCTCACACCGCAGTACTTTCTGAACCGATCTAACAACGTGGATCAGACAAGCGGTGTACACCAGTGCCCGTTCAGAGAAGATTTGTCCCCAGCTGCTTCCTTGCTGTGTCCATCTCCAGGGCCCGATCCGGGTGATACTCAGACCCAAGGGAGACTTGCTGCTGCCTTTACTTTAAGCTCAGCTGGACCACATGGACCTGATCCTGCGTGCTCCAGCCTCAGTGACAGCTGGCAGGGTTGGGTCCTATTTTCCTTTTTTCCTTTTTCTGCAATATATGTAAAAAGCTTGCTTTTATCAACAGCCTGTGTATACGGTCAAATGATGAGCTTTATCAAGAAGGAATGACAGAAAAGACACCCTGTATTAAGACCTCTGTCACTCCACCCAGATTATCTTTTATTTGTTTTGTGGGCAAACTGCAAGCTTTTAAGGATTTTAATCCACAGCATTACAACCCACCAAATAAAAACAAGAAATGGGTTTCTCCTGGCAAGTCAAGTCAGACTGGATTAAATCCTCCTGTCCGAAAGGGACTAGATAAATATTTTCCTATAGGAGTCGACATCCCCAGCCTCTTTACATGCTAAAGAGGCAAGTGTAGGTTTAATGGCTATATAGATAAGCCCTTATCTAAAGGATGCAGCACTTAGCTTTACAGTCTGCACACTTATTTACCAATTGCTAATGGCTACTGGGTTTATGGCACTTGTGCCTCAATTACGGTGCGAACAGCCCCGGTTATCTGCGGCAGGGAGCACGCCGTGCCCGAGAGCACAGCCATGCCCCAGAGAGCCCCAAACGGGGCTTTTTGGTGGAAACAAGGACTTCAGGGGGGGTTCTGATAGAAAAAAAGGTTTTTCTCACGCCAGACGCTGCTTTAAGCGAGCAAAGTGTGTGCTGGGCATTAAAAGCACTGGGCAGGGGAGAGGCGGCTGCAGCGGAATTTCAGCTGCGTTTGAGAGAGCTTGGAGCTTGCTTAGATTTCTTGGGTCAAAGCGATCACAAAGGTGATTTTTTTTTTAATTATTATTTTCTTCTTATTCATTATTAATTTAATGGGGGTTTTTTTCGTCAACAATTCTCTTTACGGAAAAGAAGAGCAGGGGGAAAACATCTGGAGCCCTTCTCCCTGATGCTGCCGGAGGAGGGATGCTGCCCGCAAAGGGGTGGGAAGCGGCGCCGGGCCCCCCGCCCAGGTGATGTTTATGGCACAGAAAAGTCCCAATATCCCGGCGTACAATGGCCACACTGTAAATACGTCCTTTCCCATCATGTAAGACGTTAAGATCGTTAGTTTTGGCTGGAAACAAAATATATTACATGCAAACCGCTCTGCTAGTGGGCAGAAAATACACACTGCTGCTGTAATGTTTCTCATTATGTTTTCCCTTTGTTCATAAAAACGACTGAGTTATTGCATAATGCAGGAATCAAGGAAGAGGGAAAATATATCATAAAGATGGAAACGAAGACAGCTTCTCAGTTATAAATGTAAATGAATGCTCGATTTCTTTTATAAAGCAATTCCGCTATAAAACTAACCGTCTAAGTAAAAAAAAAAAAATAATCCCATTCTGACAACTAAATAGTTCGTCTCCTCCACATTTAATCCAGCTTGAAAAATCTCCAGAAAGTCGTCAGAGTTGGGTTGGGGTTTTTTTTGCTTTTCTTGATTCTTGAATATTCCCCCAAATTTTGTGTGCGTGTGTTTTATTAGGTTAATAAAACTTGGTTTTCAAGGTTTTGGACGCCTCGGGGGTGCAATGAGCTCGGATGTCAAATGCATCAAATAGCTAATGAAGGGATTTCAAAGGTCTCCAAAGTGTCCATAGCAGCAATTTGTAGCGTCTCATAAAGGTAAAGCCCATTCTGGCTACAGCGTGTTTTGTCTGACGGTTTTCCGGGTACTCCAACTTCGATTTGCTCTTTTATTCCGATTTAGATATCGTTTTTAAATGCCCCAGTCTCGCTGTCATAGGGCTTGTGGTCAAATCAAGTCAAACCATCATCCTCAAGCGAGCTCATGCCATTACTCGGAAAGGGCAAACGGGGGCGGGGGGGGGGGGGGGGAACCCAAACGTATCGGGCATTACAGGGATTTACCAAAAGGGACAGAGAGGTTAAAACGCTATGGGGGGAAATCCTTACCCAAGGAAACATTTTACTATGTGAAAGTCTTGTTTGTGAGGAGGTGGGGGGGGGGGGGGAGGGGGGGGGGGGCTTTTTTGCTCTTTCTTTCTTTTTTTTCTTTTCTTTTTATTTTTTCTTTTTTTCTTTTTTTTTTTTTTTTTTTTGCCCCCCCCCCCCCCCCCCCCCCCCCCCCCGGATTGTTCTTACTTCAACTTCTTTTCTGCTAACTCAGTACTCTTTCTGGGGGCTGAGCTCGGCGCGCAGGCGGGTGACAGTGAGGGATGGAGGGAGGCTGCGGTGGGTCCGCCGGCTGCTCCCGACGCTGCTGCCCGCCTCTGCTCAGCCCTCACCCGGGCCGGGGCACTCGGCTCGTCCTCCAACATTTTTCCCCTGATTTTCTCCCCCCCCCCCCCCCCCCCCCGCCTGGTGGTATTTTGGCAAAAGCGAAAAAACCAGCAGTCCCCCCCGCCCCATCCCGCATCTCGTCCGTGCGGGTGGCAGCTTCCCCCGGGATTGCGGTGTGTTTGTGTAATTCCTGGGCAAATGAACTTGCCATTGCCAGCTTTCCCCCGCCTTTTCGCAAATACAGAGCTCAATTAACATCACTGCAGAGCAGTACCTTTGAACTAAGCTTCTATAATAAATTACCCGCACTCCCACTTGCAGATAGCGCTGTTTTCTTCCCCTCCCGAGACTTAAGCGGTCAGTAAAGGAGCTCTTGCGAACAGGCCGGTGTCTGCTGGAAAAACCTTGCTGGCAGCTCGCTCTGTCATTTGTTACGAGCTCTTCTCGGCTGCCAAATTAAAGACATCACCCATAAAAAAGAAAAAAAAAAAAAAAAAAGGAAAATGAATTTAAAAAAATAAAACAAACCACCTCTGCCGGATTTTTGCAGCCGCTCCTTCTGCTGTGGGGGACACCCAGAGCCTCGGTGACTCCCAGGCAGGGGAGGGATGGTGATGGAGAGGGGCCGGGGGCCGGGGCAGAGCCGAGCTGCAGTTCGCGGGGCTGCGCTGGGGCTGGCAGGAGTGGGGGCTGTTGTCACCCTGAAAACAAAAGGGCTATTCTGGAGCCCATAGATCAGCAGCAGTTAAAGCTTTCATAAGGCACAGATCTCTCTATGAGGTTATAACAGCAGTGTTAATCTTCTATTCAGTGTTTACAGAGCCAGCTCATCCGTGGGGTGGGTGGAAGGCAGCCAGCTCGCAAGAGAACGCTCTTTATTAAAAAATACGCAGTTGTGTTGCTTTTAGCAGTGACCCCGGAGCGTGTCCCGCATTTTTGGGGGAGGGCAGCTCCCCTTGCCCGGGGCTCCCCCGGTCCCGGCCCCGCACCCGCCGGGGGGCGGCAGGAGGGGGGGGATGTCTCCAGCCGCCTTCAGCAGCATTTGGCGGAGCCCCCCCCTCGGACAAAATCTCTTGCGGGGATTTGGAGGGTTACCTTCGCCCAGCCGGGAGCCTAAAGAAGCCAGCCCACCCCCCGGCAATGCGCGGCTGCCGCTGCCCGCGGAGCGCGTCCCCCCCCGGCGACGCTGCCGCGCTTCCCGCGGCGGACAGCAACGCGCTGCTCCGGGCTGGCTGCTTGGCTCACGTAGCTTTTATTTATTCATTTATTTGTTTGGTTTACGTAAGGAGGAGGGGGGAAGCCTTTCGGTCCGTATCAGCAGGCAGAGACCATCATTTCGAAACGGGAAGAAAAGGGGGAGGAACGGGTGAGTTGTGGAAAACTTAGGAAAAGCAGGGGCGACAGCTGTGCAAAACAAAAAAAAACCCAAAAAACCCTCTCCTTGCTACACTCATCCCTGTGCGAAATGCACTTTCAGAAGAAATACCAGCACGGAACTCGCTCATTGCTCCATCCTGCTTATCCCAGCCCGTGGGAAGGGAAGATAATTCCTCGGAAAGGGCTGTGCACCCTGCGCCGGTGTACAGGGAGCTGCCTTTGAGTTCGTTTTGGGGACAGATGGGCTGATGTCGGTATTTCTGCCGGGCAGGCAGTCCCCGGGGGAGGGCGAGCCCGGCCGGCACCCCCCGCCCCTGCCCTGCGCTCTGCCGCAGCCATCGAAATAAGCGAACCCGGGCGGCCGCACCCGCGGGAGATGCTGGGGTCCGCGGCCGCGTCCTGCCCCAGCCCCGGCCCCGCGGCTTTCCCCGAGGGATGAGTTTCCGTGGGGTAAAAACGCAGCAGTGCGAGGGGATTGCGGGTGGGAGCACTGCCCGCGGTGCGCGTTGCCCTGCGCTGCCTGCGCTGCCTGCCCTGCCTGCTCTGCCTACCCTGCCTGCGCTGCCTGCGCTGCCTGCGCGGGGCTGCGCGCCGCCCGCCGGCCCTCGCTCCCCTCCCTGCCAAAGCGCACGGCCCGCGCGAATTTGTTGCATTTCCTCGATTGATTGTTTAGTTAGAGATTTTGCCAACTTCCTGATGGTTCATTTTCTGATTCTGCAAAAAAAGAACCGCATTTCCTTTTTGACTTAAGAGGGAGAGAGAGAGAGAGAAGCGGAGGCTGGGGGCTGGTGGACTCATCGAGCTGTATGTACTGGACTTTTTCTCTTCCCTCTCCCCGTCCCGAAACCCTCCTCCTCTTCCTCTTCCTCCCCTCCGAGCTCGGGGTTTGCACCATCCCCTTCCCCGCTCCGAGCTTCTGCCTTGCAGAAACCCGCCGGGCTCCTGGGACAGAGCTGGGCAGAGGGGGAAGCGGCACCGCTGCTCTGCAGAGCTGCTGCTCGCCAGCTCCACTGGCCCAGGCTGGAGGCTTTGGATTTGCTTCCTTTGCCTTAAATTGCTTTAAAAAAATTTTTTCTCTCTTTTTTTTCTTTTTCCCGTCTTCTATTTCCCATTTCGCATCCTATCCTTGCAGTTCTTGTGGCTACGGCAAGGGATCCAACTGCAGAAAGAAAAGTAAACACGGAAATCTGTTCCACTCACTTTTATTTGCTTCGGGTTTTCTGTTGTTGGGCTTGTCTGAGTTTATTTTACTATTATTTCGATTTTTTTCTTTTTTTGAGGGCAGCAAAGCTACCCTTTGCACCCGTTTTTTTTCAGCTCTACTGGCTTTAACTGCTGCCTTTAATCCTGCTGCTTTTAAAACTGTATCTTTCTTATAGCTGATTTTTATCCCGAACCTTACCATACTAGAGTATGCTTGAAATAGCTGGTAGTGGGGGTGCAAACCTTGGCATAAGCATAGCACACTTTATAGAAAATTACTGTCTTTCCCCTCCAGCCCCGCTTCTAAACTATTTTGTGTGGCCTGATGTTTATCATTCAAATCAGCACTGACTTCAGACAAGTTTGCAGCAGGTCAGGAGCTGAAGACGCGCAGGGCCCTATCCCAAACCTCCTAAAATCAGCGGGAGCTTTGGATCAGGCCCTACAGAAATAAATTAGAGGAAAATCCTGAGTACAGTGTAAAGGAAAATATATACGAGTCAGAGAGAATGGTGCTTTGTTCAGCTGCAATGGGGAAAGGGGAGAGCAAAATCCAAACTGCTTTCTGATAGTCTTACGTCCAACGGTATTTAACAAGGGTGGAAATCTTCAATCATCTTCAAATTAAGGCCTGGTTTGGGAGTCAGTCCTAAAAGTTGGTCAAACTTTATTTGCTGCACCAGTGAAAACGCAGCGTAATTCGCTTGAATTGGAAAGAGTTTCCCCTGGATTTGGGCAGTTGAGTGGGATCTGGTCTGTGCCCAAAGTGCCCCCTATATTTACATACGTGTGTACAAATAACCATGCATGCGTTTGCCAGGACTGACGCACGCCTGCCTATGAATGTGTACGTAAAAGCACTCCAGGGAAGGTACACACACACAGATGGCTGTAACGCTGCAGAAAGCAGAAAGCAGATACAACATGCAAAGAGCAGTTTAAGGCACGGGCGTATTTATTCTCTCTCTCTCTGCGCCCTGGTCTGGGTTTCTCCATGTGCATCTCTCTTACAAACGGCCACGTGCGAGCAGCCGTGTACGTGTGTGCCTGTGCGTATCTGGATGCGTGAGCCGGAGCGTGGGGGTGTGAGCGACGGGGAAGATGAAAGCATGTCACGACCACGCGTCAGAGAGCAGGGATTAGTGCATCTGAGTGTATTTTCACATTGCTTTGCAACCGGGTCACGTCTCCAAGTTTTCTGCCTAACGGGAACGGGGGATTTCTAGGAAGACAATAAATCTAAGCTACTGCATCAGCCATGCGCCCCATATAAAACCAAGACTCGTACTTAGGGGCCACGTGCATCTGCCCGTGAGACAGGGATGGGTTGAGACAACGCTCCTCATTTCAAGCGTTGACATCTAGCAAGGCAATCAAAATATTTGTCCAGCCTTTGCTACAGGATTTTGTTATTCTTCCATTGAAACTCTTGCTTCGTAAAGCTTTTTTAAAGCTGTTAAAGCTAAGCAAAGATTGCTATCAGGAAAGATGCCTGCTCGGCTTGTGCGAGGTGCGGGCTCTCCATTAGGTGGCATTGCTACTTTGGCAGTGCAAGAAGGAGAAAGGGGCTTCGTGCACTGGTCAACTTCTACTGCCGGGGCATGTATTTGCGTTGCAATTGAAAGCGTATTTATCTTTTCAGCACTTGTTATATACTTATAGTACAATTTGCTTTATCAACACAGAGTTTAATAATTCTATCGGGTAGGTTTCTGTATCAAGAATGAAAATCAATACTCTCTTGCCCTAAACGGTGCACATCGTATCTACTTTTTATGCCGTTAGAGGCGTTATAAAAATAATTGGTTACTATACAGCACTTAAAAAACATAGCAATAAAACATAATGTATAACAGATTATACACAACCCTCTCCTGTTTTCTAAAGGTTCAAACACCTGATAATTCAGCCCTTAGCTTGCGAGGTAGCTGCGCGCATCGGCAAATGAATTTTACACACTTGCAAATTGTGGGTATGTTGTACGCTGCGCCAAGGCATGATGGCAATAAGAAAAAAACTGCTTTTTTAATGTATATAGCACAAATTGGTTTTGATGTGAGAGATTATAGGTGCAATTTTAAATAATAAAAATCATTACAATTCTAAAAAAAAAAAAGAATTCAATATAAATCAATTAAGAAAAATATTTTTGCTACTCACAGTAACATTCTGTCCGTGGGAGTTCTGCTTTTACATCTCATGCCAGCATTTTTTTAAAAACTTGAAAAAAATCCTTTAACTGTTAAAAAAAATCTATTTTCTTTGCAAAGACAGAGATCATTTCAATCATAAAATAATTAGCCTAATTTAATTTACACTGGAGAAATCTCATTAACTAAATTAGAGCCAGTCCCTTATTTACAATGAGGTTAGGAAGAGCAGAATCAATCTCAAACTGTTTGCTATTGTTTGTTTTGTTTTGTTCCCCCCCCCCCCCCGACTTCTTGCTGTCATTTAATTTAAAGGGCAGACTTCACATTTATACTCATTTGGGAAAAATGCTCTAAAGAATTAAATCTGTATTTTAATCTCAAGCCACTGTGTTTAAAGAAGGAGTTTCCCTGAATGGCTTTAAAACATCCTGCTTCACAAAGACTGAACTGTATATTTTGTCAAAGTTATGACTGGTAAGCTGTATCGGAAATGTTAGCTTGCTATATATGTATCTATGATGAAATATCTATGCATACTAATGGCTAAATAGATTTTAAAGCATTTGTTTTATCTAGAAAAAATGGCTTTTATTTCAGGCTATGAAATTTTCTCATAGTACAAAGAGTTTTCCACTTTTGTCTTCTTTACTCTACCTTTCTTTCCCTGGATTAATTATCTGGGTAAATGATAAAAGTCTGATTTGTTGGTCTTCTTTTAATAACCTGTACTGCTTTCCTGTGCTCTCATGGGAGGGAATATTCTGGCTATTTTGACAACTGAAGTTTTCAAAAGCTTTTTTTTTTTTTTTTTTAAATGTAGTGGGCACAGAATGGCACTTCTATTTGAATATGAGTCAATGGAAATGAATTAAAAATTTCATTCTAGTACCTTAAATTTCTCAACTCCAGATTTCATTCTAGTACCTTAAATTTCTCAACTCCAGCAATAATAAATCGAGCGTTCATGTCCCAGATGCATTTTAAAATGTAACTTTTAAATACTTTCCCCGTAACATCTGCAAGAGCCCAAGAGGGTGAATTAATACCAACATCTATATCGATCTAGCTGAAGAAAAGTAGCTTTAACTCTCGGGAGCCCAATGGCAACATCCTAATCCAGTTCTGCGCCAATTAAGCATGTTGATGACCAAAATTTTGTTTGTTTAAAGGTCATTTTTGCCCCTTGCAGAGTCGGGGGGACCGTAAAGTTACGTAGCTCATTCCAGCAATTCCTGTTGTATTATCTAAAGTCGTAGAAATGCAAACTAGTTTTTTCCCCTTGTATCAGTCTTCAGCTAAAAGCAGAAGGGCTGAAGCCAGGGAAGAGAGCGACAGTCAGCTAAAACAAAACAAACACAGCCAGAGCGAAGTGTGATCTCCAAAAGCAGCATTTAAAGTCATAACAGTGGTTAATTCTGCAACGCTGAGCTTATTAGCATCTTCTGCACAAAGGCACAGGCACGTTACAGTCCCATTTCAAGCTTTGCGTAGCTTTTTATTTCATTATTTTTCCTTTTTATTAAGGTGCATTTACTAGGGGGGGGGTGTTTGTTTTTTTCTGAAGTAACCTCTGTCATTCATCACCGATGTCCTAGCAAACTGGAATTTTTGCCCTGCTCGGTGCAGTAATAATGATATCATCACCCTGAGCTGAAACAAAGCAGGACTTCATTTTGGGGGCAGAGGGATATGATAATCAGGGAGAAATCAGAGACCAGATCTTAAACTAGGAGAAATTGGTGAATTTCCATGAAAAATCAATGAGGAGCTGGAGCGATTTTTTTTTTTTTCTTTTTTTTTTCCCCCGGGTGGAAGAAAACTGATATCAAAGTCAACAACCTTAGAGCTTACCCCAGTCTGTGGAAATTTCAACATACATTACCTGCTTTTGACCTTTAGCAAGGCAGCAGAATAAGCAGCACGCAAATGCTGGGGGAACGGCACGGCACCCAAACACAGTTTCTCTTTCATACAAGAAAATCAGATGGAAGAATATTAAATATATTTTTCGATGACAGCTTGCAACAAGGATCACCGCCTCTTAAAAAATACAGACACAGATGGTCAATGTGGTGATAGTATTTAAAGCGTTTTCGCAGCTTTTTCTAGCCCGATAAGGCCCCGGGTTTGATTGTAGCTGAAACTCCTGGAAAGTTCAGCAGAACAAACAAACAAACAAGAAGGGGATGTGTAAGCTCTCGGGGTCAGGTTACCCCGCTTGCCTATTCACCACCGAGTGCCGTCTCCTCTAGTAATTTTTAACTACGTTTTAGGGTAGCTGCACGCTGCAAATTGTTTGGTTAGACTCGTCTTCATGAGAGAATCAAATATGCGCAGCATTTAGGGGAGTAAAAGATCGTGGGATGAGGCTTGAGAGATTCAAATTGTGGTCTTGGGCAATGATGCAAGTCTAAATAAATGCTTAACAACTCCAGGAAATGTTCTGCACAGTCCTTCTAGTTAAAATAAAATAGTAGTAATAATAATCTATAAAAAAAAAATGGAAGGGCCAAACTCTGCTATAAGCAACCTTAATGAAAATTACATTGTGGTAATGACTATACAGGCTAGTTTTTAATAACGTGAAGACGGCAACTCTGTATGCCAGCCTTAAGAGCATATGAGTAGAAATAGATGCCCTTGCACAATCCTATAGAAATAGATACGGCTCTGCCTTTATTTAGGCTCTTGCTGGACCAGGGCTTTAGGGTGATTGCCTTTCCCATCACTACTGGCCCCTTTAAGGCATTCTCTTGCCTTATTCATGGTTTTGTTAAAAAGAGATAGAAACCACAGACTGGCCGCGATGCTAACTTAACGTGCTCGCATCCGCCTTCCCACCAGCCTCAGGAGGTGTTTCAATCCGAATGCCTCCGAAGCAGAAATCCCATCACAGGCAAATCTCCAGGCTTGAATATGGGGAGGGGGGGGAGTATTAGCTGATGAATGAAAGCAAGGAAAGTATTTTTGCCCATGATTAAAAAAATAAATTGGTTTTAAAAGAACATATTATATTTATTCAGTTTTGAGTTTGGCTGAGGTTTGTTATAAAAATAGTGCCGTAATTTTTTAAGAAACATTTTCTGTTTGGATAGATTAACTGTACACGCAGGCACTTTAGCTTTTGATTCCTTTCAGTAATATAGTAATATTCATTGCTGGCATCAAAAGCTGCTCTTAATATAAACAGTTTGGGAAAACTTCCATGCCAGGCAGATAAAATCCCGTTGAGATGTGGGGCGGTGATGAGCAACTGGCAGAGTATGCGATCCCCCTTCTGCCCTCAGGTCCCAGAGCCGAAGAGGCATCGCCTGCAGAAGTGCATCTTCACCAGTGCTCCTCTACAAATACCCAGTGCAAAAAAATGCGTTTGAGAATGAAATTATTACTGAGCCAGTCGATTGCAATAGTCAGTGCTGTGTGCGCATGGAGCAAAAAATAAGACGGGTGTCACGGCAATGCGGGGTCCTCCCTCTCCCACTGTACTTTTTACATCTGGGCCAGCATCCTACGGCACCCAGCAGCACCCTGGCACACCCTTCCCAGCCCACCTTGCCTCCTTGGATCCCCTCAGGCTCTCGGTGAACGTTTTTGCTTCCCATGAAGTGTGGGAAAAGCCCGACTGAAGCGGCAGCGCTGGGAAGCCGGCAGAAGGGATGCTTTCCCCTTCCCCTCTGCGCTTGCCTTCGAAATAGCTCGTTGCACCCATTGCCTTTACTCTCCGTGCTCGCAGGTTATTTGCTGCTTGGCAATAATCCCTCTGGCAGGCTGGGAAGCTTATTTGTAGCCAATAGTTACCTTCTGTCATTTCGTGTCTGTTAAATCAGGGCGAGATTCATCTGAGTTAAATTTTCATAGTTCACTGAAAATCCCCATTTACCTAAGCTGAGGCTGCGACCCCGAACACCCATGCTGCCGCTAACCGTCAGACTAGAGTCAGCAGAAGCAAAAATTAAAAAAGGAGGCAAAATAGCAAAATACTGAAAGAAACAAATATTTCTCTCTGTTCTCTGTGTCAGTGGGTCATTGCGGAGGTGGCCATCCTGGGAGCTGCCTGGGTCCAGCTCGCTCGTGCCACCCGCACGGATCCAGCCCGCAGAGCTCTTCCCAGCCCCAGCACGCTTGAACGTACAGGAGTGCTACTGCCTCAGCTTGCGCTTGTAGTTGTTTCTGCCTTGCAACGCTCTTTTGTAAATCCTGTAGCATTTCTGAGCCGTTCATTTCAGTCTTTCGTAAAAGCTGCGTTTTGGGGGTTTTCCATTTTTGCAGTGTTTTTACTTCAGTGCATACACGTATGCACTGCCAACACAACCGTGAACGCACCCAAAAATTGAATGTTCAGTTAAGCAGCTCATGCTCTTTTGACATTTTAATTTCATCTTCTCTCTTTTCTTCTGTTCTTTTTTTTTTTTTTAAGAGAATTAGTGGTAACTTTATCTCTCATCAAATTCCAGGATTTTGTGTAATTCAATTATACCTATCTAGGTTCTTTTCTTCTTTCTTTGGCTCTACTGAAGTGACACATAAGATTGTATTTCTATTTCTGAGAAAATTCAGATCGCCCTGGAATTATCTGTATTTTTGTTTGTGTATGCCCAATAATATCTCCTACGCTGCTTCAAAACCAGAAAGTTCTGATCTGTTGTTTGCTACATATTATTATTAAACTATTTTAATGATGTTCCATCTTCAGAGATCAGCAATTTGTTGCAGCAGCAGTGGTGATGATAATAGAAAAAAATATAAGGAAGCACCACCTCCCTGCATTAGCCTTCCTTGCCATGCTCCCCGTCAGCTTGCATCTCCTTCTCCTCATCTGTGAGATGGAAATAATGTGTGAGATGGGAGAAATGTGTGTTTCTCATAAGAATGCGAGACCGGAAAGCCTTTTCTTTAAATCGAACGCAGTTGGCTTCTGCAAGAGTCTTGAAGCAGAAACTCGCTGCTGATGGTATATGTCAGCCCTTCCACCTGCCCACAGGCATAATCCACAGGGGTTAACATCAAACTCAAAGTTCTTATTTTTAATGCTGCTCTAATCTGAGACCTGCTGCAAAACTGCGTGCTTTCCTGCGGGGTCTGACCAGTGTGGGACCAGGCTGAGTTTTACCGGCATCTGGAGAGAGCTGCCTCTGGCAACGGGACAGGTTATGAGGACATTCTCCCCAGTGAGCACCTAACCTTGGGAGATGGTCTCTGCTGGGAAATTGGACTGGGGTTTACTCAGGAAGACTCTCCAGGAACTATCTTAGGCTTTTTTAGGTGACGTGTCCAGCCTGCTTCCACCAACAACCTCCCCTCCATCATGCACATGACAAGGACGACCTCAATATGGCCTTCTTGCATTACAGCTCTGCCTACCCACGGGTTGGCGATGCCTGGATGGGTAGACCATTTTGGCTACTCCCTCTTGGAAGGGAGTTTCACTGATTTTCCTTCTGAGACATATTTTGTCAGCCAGCTATTGAACTGAGATTCTCTTGCCCTTCACAACTCTTTCTTTCCTAGGTAGATGGGAGGTTTGTATGTGCCCCAAGGGAATAACAGGCGGCATCCCCCCTTCTTTGTACTCCAGTAACCCTCTGCATCCATGTGTGGTGAAGTAGTCCAACAACATTGCTGGTGGCTGCTGTCTTGGCATTTAAGGGTGATGCAACCTGGGAGCCCTGTGAAAACTGATGCTGTTGAGTTTATACAGCTTTTCTCAAAAGTTACCAAAGCCAAGGATGGGCGTCAGTGCACATGGCTGGGCGCGCCGGGAACGCGGGCTTTGGCGGAGCTCATGCACTGCGCAGGTGGATTGGTATGTGGAAAGGTCACACCTACCAACTTCTTAGGCCTCTGGTGTGAAAGATAAAGCCATCTGGTCACCATTTGACAGCTTAAATTGTAATTACACCATTTGGCCTATGAATTGCTGTGAGCCACTGTTTGAAGCTGCCGTGATTCAGCTATTCCAGCACCGTGATAGGCATCGAGTCATTCCCCAGAAGCTGAGTTACTGGAATTCATCTCGCTTCAACTCCTTGGCCTGCTTTTTACCTTCCAAAATTTATCTCCGTGGGTCCTTCGTTATGATTGTGAACTTGGCAGCGGTTGTTTAGCGTAAATAATCACAGTCACCGATAACCAGTAACACCTGCTGGCCCATTACCCGGAACAGGAGGAGAAGATGGGCATCTCCAGCGAAATTCCACCGCAGCAATATGGAAGTGTTTAAAGGAAGACCTGCACCGCTCAGGGTAGCAGAGATCTGAACCTTTAAATTACAGCCATTCCCGGCCTGACGATAAGTAAATAAACAATTCACAGCTGCATGGGCTAAACACAGAAACACATCTATCTCTTCCAGGCGTGATTGCTGAACAAGTAATTAAGTGCGAAATGTGAGCCCTCAATGTCAGTGTGAGATGATAAAGGTCTCCAGTTGTAAATTAACTGAACTCCACCGAGCCCTCGATATTAACCCTTCAGGAGCCCTTGGGTGGCAATGGGTGCGTTAGCATGACTCCAGTGCAATTTGCATGCAATTATTCCTGACATTTGCCCCTGGGAATATGGAGCTGTTATTTTAACAAATTAAAAAAACAAGTGAGGGAGTTGCTTTCTCTCTTCTCTCTGAGCTAGCACAGGGCACCCCGTAAGACGGGAGATGTAGTCCCAGTTCATGGCTCCGCCACGCTCATCCATCACATTCCCCTGTGGCAGTCTTCCTCCTGGCGATAGCAGAGGTGTCACAAAACCAAAATACATTAAAGACTGAGCTGCTCAAGCACTGAGATAAAGAGGACTGCTCACTCAGATGGGCAGACATCCATCAATGCCTCGAGATGAGTACACCACGACTCACCTTGAGAATAAGGATCCAATGAATGACCATAATTGAAATATCGCCACTTGTTAAGTAATTCATTAAATAAGTTGTGGGTTTGGTTTGGTTTTGGTTTTGTTTCCCTTTTTTTTTTCCATGGATGAACTAGTTGAAATGGAGCTTACTTGTGATTTTACTTTGCATGGTATTTGATGATTTACCTTAAGGCTCAACTCCTGCAATCATATGACTATACTCAGTGTTCATTTTCAGATGCATATCTCTAATTCTTTTAGCTCACAATGAAAACTTTGACAATGTGCATCGAGTGTCTAGTTTTCAACCCAAGGGACTGGAAACTACAAGACAAATACATTTAATTCAAAGTAGATTTTTTTAAACTCATCATTTTTAAGCCATACAATAATTTTTGAGTCCTAAATACCAACTTTGAAACTTCTGGGGTTGGCTGTACTTAATGCAGTTTTGCTCATTAGATGATTCATAAGCTTAGAGGACCTATTTGATGCTGGGGCTGGATTTGACATGAAGCCCTGACTGTGAAGCAATGGGTAACTGTGCTCCTGGAAGGACAAATCCGTAGATCTGGACCTTGGAGTCCCCAGATGCCAAGAGCCCATGGACCACATGAGGCACTGTGCACGTCTGCTGGCTCCTTGCTAACTGGCAAATGCATGAGGTGGGCCCAATTTTGCTCTCCCCACCAGCCAGTTTGCACTAGGGATTAGTGGAGCCTTGTCCCTGCCTCTGGCCTCAATGCTTTTGGTTTGGGCAAGCTCAGTCCAGCCACACTGTAACGTAGGAGAAGAAGGGGAGCAGAGGGAAATTTATGGCCATGTTTGGCAAGGTGAAGTTGAATTCTAGGCAAGACCTCTAGAAATAATGTTTGAACTATGGCTCAACCCTGGGCCAAGGAGATGACTTCTCAGGTGGAGCGGGCATTGCTCTTTCTTCTTTTCACATCATAGTGACTGCAGAGAACAGGAGACAGAAAGGAGCACATGGGCAGGACAGAGTATGTAATCCCACCTCAGCCTCCAAATATAGACAAAGGAACTCAAAACCATGACTGCAGTCATGCTGTGGTCCATTTTGGGCTCCAGACAACTTAGGACCAAGGTAAGAAGTCAGCAAATGCAATGCGCAGAGCTAAATAGGCTGGGTTCATGCAAAAGGTAATCTTTTATCTACTGGGCTTAGCACAGAAGTGACCCCACTGGCATTTGGCGTGATACATCCCAAGCTAAACAGATAAATCAAGAGGTTATGTTGTTGCACATATGAGCCTGTTATGAGTAGTTTAACTCTTGGACAAAGCTTGCTGACCTTGGCTTTTGTGTGGCAAGTATTTAATCTTTTTATCTAAGATTCCCTCATGTCTCTATCGTCTTTCCTAACAGTCTCCACAGGTGAGTAGAAAGCAGTAGATGACATTGAAATGAGGCTCTGGTGCAGCTGCAGTAGGTAAAGACAGGGCAAATAATCAAATCACTTTTTTAAGGGAGTTTAGTGAGTTTTTGATGGGAATTATTTGACCTAGTACCTGCCGTTAGAAGGAGATACATCAGATGATTCAAGAGGTCCCTTCCAGTCCTATGTCCTGCTTTCCTCTGACCATGGAAGACAAAGAAACAAGCAGCTCAGATGTGTCTTGCTGCCTGTCTTGGTACCCTAGGCATACACTGAGCCCATACCTACACAGACAGGGTATCTTCCTAAAATCTTTCTCCTTAAATGGGTCTACTTTCCCTGCCTTAGCCTCACCAGCATGCTACCCTTTTGTTACTCCATCATACCTGGGCATGACTTTGCAGCCTCAGATCAGGAATCACACACAGCCTGCTCCATAGTAAATTTTTATGGGGATGAAACATATTCTTGGGTTCCCTGGGGAAGGGAGGAAAGCAGGGAGTGGGTAACAGCAGGGAGATGGTACTTCAGCTTCTTTCTGGCTGAAGCAAGTGGTTTGTTTGGGACTGGGCTCTTTATTACGTATTTCTTCAGATTTTACTCATGGGCTCCTTTTCTTTTCCTGTTCTGAAGCAAGCTGCTTATGTTTCACAGCTTTGAAGCCACAAGCAAGAGCTGTGCTCGAAATGCTGCAGTCTGTATCACAGTTCAGGAAATCAGACACCAAATCCCTGGTGCATCTCAGCAGCTGGGCACACTCCAGCCCAGCCAGGCTGCTGCCAGCAAACCAGGGTGCTCCCGCCAAGCCAGCTCCCGGGAGTCCATCAGCGGTGGTGAAAACGGCAGACGGGGACATTGGATGACCAAGCTAGGGATCGCCTGATTAGCCAAAAGAGCCTTATCTTTCCCCTGTCCCAAAGCATCTATATAAAAATTGCTCCATTTGGCACAGCTGGTTTTTTTTCAGAGCTGAAGCCACGTAGAAGCACGGATCATCCATTTTAGGTCCTACTTCCAGTGTGGGGCCCTGGGAACTGGGCAGGGAGACAGCAAACTTTCAAAAACCAAGCTGTGAAGGAGCAAGAACACTCCTAAAATGTCCCTTCTAAAAGGGAGCCTCCCTTTTGGGTTTAAAATGCTATCTTTGTTACCACCCTCGGTAACCTCTCTAGCAAAGAGCTGAATGTTATTAGAAAAGAGCTGAGTATGGGTGGGAAGACAAGAAAACAAAAGGAAATGGAAGTGCTGGAAATTGATTTTCCATTTGAATCTATTCTTTTTTCTTCTTATTTTTTAATAAGACATTTTATGAAGTTTATTGCACTGCTTTCTATTTTCTTTTAGGGTGTGTTATCTTTTGTGACTTAGTTTAGACTAAAATAAACCTCAGTTACTAATTAAGGATAGAAATGGAAATCCAAAGATTTGCTTCTCATCAATGCCAAGCGGTAAATCCTTTAATGCTCCGGGATTTTGCTCTATAGCTCTAAATTTCCCATTGGTATTTAGTAATCTGCTGATTGCATTTACTTTAATTCTTTGGTCTTCAGAGTTTTCATGTTAAGGCACTCACAGTAGCTCTGTGTGTTAAGGGTAACGAGTTAAAAGCTATAGGGTTTTTTTATTAAATTCCAGCTTTGTTTTTTCTATTGAGTTCCCACCTACTGTGTTATATCATACTAATAAGAGTTGTACTCTGGCTGGACAAATGGCAATGTATTGCAGTGTCCTATGGGAGCCATGACATCATTTTCAATTTGCTTATCTGACTCCTTCAAAAATAGAAGGGCGATTGGTGAGCAACTGAATTGCATTTTCACTCTAACCCACCTCTTCTTGCTATGACGTTATGGGAACGGTGTCACTGTGCAACTTACACCCACTGGCTGCTCCCTGGAGGCCTCAGATGCACCTACCTCCATCACCTCCAAAGGGAATGTAGGTGTTTAGTGACCCATAAGCCCGTCTTCCCATTCCCAAGGGCTAAGCAGTAGTAATTGTGAAGGAGAAGACACCAGTTCCTTAAATGCATGTCCCTCGAGGTTTGCCTGCAGGCTTAGAGGCGCCAAGAAAATCTTCCAGGCAGTTTTGTGATAGGGTCTCACAACCTACTCGACACTGGGATCAACAAGAACAGAGATTGGTGAAATGATTTGGAGCAGCTTGGATACCTTTGGCCATGTTTGGACTGCATTAGCTCAAGAAGAATTTGATTTTTTTTTTTTTTCATTTCCTCATTCCAGATGAGGCTGAGAAATATGTTCCGTTTTCATGGGACCTGAAGAAAGGCCTCCTGACAGAGCTGGTCTAACCTTTACTGTGGGCGCTTCTTTGCTTATGGAATTAGGACTGGAGGCAGGAATTTTAGAATTGGAGAGAGGCTGTGACATTTTCCATTTTACTTGTATTATTCTGAGTAAATAGTTTACATACAGAGAATCTTGGATAAATAGTTACTAAATCATTAAGTCCTTTTCTAATTTAACCCAAACTTTTAATATTTTCTGAAACCATGTCCATCTCTGCCCCAGAAAAGACAATCTAGACATTAAGTCTTTGATAAATCTGTAGCACTCAGCCAATTGGAATATTTTATTTTCCCTAGCTGAAGGTCTGGCCATTCTGTCCACTCTTGTTTTGCAATGAGCACCTTCAACACAGGAGGGTAATGCCATTTTTTACAGTGCCATTTTTGTTGTTTACCTACTTATTGCACTTATTCTAGAGAATCATTCATGCACTAATACTTGTACTTGCACTTTCTCACTTCTATCAAGAGTACACATTTAACTGATCCCTGCTCAAGCCAGCATCTCACGTAAGCATCTCCCCTCATCCCCAGCCAGGATGCACTGATGTTCCTTTAAGCTTTGGCTCTCAGAATCTGGGTAGTTTAACTCTTTCTAGCAATTTGGGTAAACTAGGTTCGACGAAGAGATCTAAAGCTATATTTTCTGAGCGATTTGGAAAAATAAAATCACTTTGTCAGTCTAGGCAGCTTTCAGTAAAACCAGTACCATAAGCTCCTGGGCACCTGAAACAGTTGACTTGACAGTACAAGTGAGGGAGGACCAAAGGCTCCAGCTCCCTGCAGTGGGGATGACATAACGGCGTGAGGAAGACCTGTTTACATCACCGAGATAACCTGTTTCTTTAAAAATAGCAAGGTCAGGGAGGCAATAAAGCTGTCAGCATGGCAATCGCAGCAGTGCTTGCGTTCCACCAGCCGGAGGGCGGTGGGGACACTCACCAGGCTGGGGACCGGGAGGGTGGGGAATTCACAACGAGGATGGCCACGTTTGGGTAAACAAACCTGTGGCAATATCAGAGTGCTATTGTCTGCTGAACAGCTCTATTTGTGCCAATGATATTTCCAGGTTAGCTCCTCCTAGGCCCATAAAAATCTTCTTTTTATTCTTTTTGCTGTTTTTTTTTCTTTTTTTTCCTCAATGCAATGATAGATGGAGTGCCCATAAAACCTTATGGCACCATGTACGAAATCCCCAAGCTCCCGAGCCAGGTGTGGAGCAACTGGTCACCGAGCAGGCTTCCACCCAGTCCTAGGTTTGGCTCGTGTGTGTCTATTTTCTGGTCACTGGGACGCTTCGCTGTTTGTTCGCTGTGTAAATGAGCATCTGACTGTGGGAATATTTCACGCTGAAGTCCAGGCCAAGAATGGAAAACCATCAAATCTATTCAACTAAGCAGCCTTACGGGGTACTTGCACAGCCCAGGTGGGAGCACAGCCCAATACTTTTATTGTGTTAAGAGTATGCGTTCTCAAAAAAGGAAGACGTTGTGTAGGGTTCACATCCTGTTGGTGCATCGGATATGTTTCAGCTATTGCTGCTTTCCTTCGGATAGCATTTCCCTTGGCTGAGTCTCCAGTTTAGCTGAACTTGGACAATAAGTCATAGTGATGCAACTGATTTGGGGGTGACTTTTAGACACCAGTGTTTTGGGTCAAACTGTACCGTATTGGTACTGATTGTATATGTGCAAAGCAATGTCTAGGAATAAAACATTTCTTAGTATATCCAAAGTGAAACACAGACTTGTGCCACTGATACCACATAGCATGGCTTTGTTTGTTAAACTAGGCAAGACACCAAGTCTTCACCAAATTTGGGGGAAATTTTGGAATTTTAAGATATTTCCCAGCTTAAAAAGCTGAGAAAATGTCAGGGGTTGAGTTCAAGAGACAAGAAAGACCCCAAAGAGGCATTAGCCTCACGTTAAGCGAAATCCTTTTGCAGTTAGTGAAGCTGTCATTGCCTTGCACAGGTTTTCCCTTCCTTTGGCTGTGGTTCAGCATTGCATTCAGAATAGGTCAAGGCAGTTATAATCTAAAATTCCTGACAACTATGCCCATCATCTCCCATTCTGTGCAAAATCAAATGGATGAAACAAATCCATTTGAAAATGAAGTTTCAAATCCAAACTTCCACCACTGTTAAAAAGGGTTAGAGATGGGATGTGATTCTGAGCAATTGGATGGGATAAAATTGTGGGTAACCAGAAAATTTAGTTGCAACTTGAACAAAACTTTTCAAGAGTTTTTTACGTACCTTTGTTACTTTACATAATATTTTCGTGTGCCATCACATTTACTGATTTTGACGGGAACCATAAACAGAAATACTGTGAGACAAGGCTACTTCCATGGACTATTTTTGTTCTGTACTGGGGAGGGGGGGAGGGGGAATAAAAGAAAACCTGTTCTTGTAGGATTTCGAGCTTAAAGAGAAATCAGAAAAAAACATTTGTGAGTGCTTTTCTAAGTGGAATAGTTCATCTGAACCTTGCCTGTCACCAGGTCCTAATTACCTGTTCGTGTTACAGCCAATTACATTGATTGTCCGTAGGTGAGGCGGACTTCTAAGGCAATGAAGGAATTTAAACAGAATGATTTTTCAGTTTTGGTTCTATTTACAGACTGTGGTATGTCAATTTGAAGAAAAGCCAGAATCTGAAACTGAAACGCCAGTGTTTTCTTCTTGTTATAATTGGAATCTTTCAAGACAAGATTCCAATGTTTGAAGGTGTTCACTGCAAGGTTTTGGTCCTTTCCCATCAAGTTTTCAGTGCTGATGTATAAAGCATTAAACTCAGCGTTGGCTGCCTTCTTCTTCCATTGAACTCAACAGGGATTTTATTCTTTGATTTCAGGCAGAGCAGAATCAGGCCGATGCTAAACACTTTTGGCTGTCCAAAAGACACTGCAGTCCAGATAACCTGCTCTGGATCTGCAGGCTATGCTCTGCAGGTATTACTGGCTTCTCTTGAGTCATCAGTAAAGTGCAGTCTTGACTGAAACCAAGAATTTCTCTCTCGGTTGAACAAACTAGCAATGGTGACCTGAAACACTACTGTTATTTGGTGCTTCTTGGGAGCAACCCTGCTTGGGAAGGAAGTTGAATGCTGTTAATTTTTGTGATGATACAAAAATCTTTTAATGAAGGGACGGGTTTGGCCTACAACTCCTTTGCCTCAGGGACCGGGCGTGAAGTGAAGTAGCTCGTCATCCATGGGTTTGCCATGCTATCTGTAAGGGCGTGAGAAGAATTGTGTTTGTACATCTGCCAAGCTGTTCCCTGCTGGTCTTTAAGAAACCAAGTTGCAAAAAGCTCTTTCCTGCAGAGTGTTGCAAGGACTGTCTTGAATTTGGCTTCAGAAAAACGTTTAATTCCTTTTTTTATCTGGGTTGCTACACACTATTAAAAAAAAACTATATGCATGTATTGCATGGAGCAGAGGACCTACATCACCTACAGTGATGCTGATGGGGGTGGCAATTACTATGTGCTGGAGCAACAAGTCAGCATTATTTTAAATCCATTCTTTCATCCAATACAACAGTAATATCTTCAGGACAACGGATTTTGGAAAAGTTGAAATGTTTGCTTTACAAAACAGACATAAAATTTATCCTTCAAGGTGCTAAATTTGTGCTGAGCTGGTCCAAAACACGACTGCATCTGGCTATGTCTCGTGTCTGCTACTAAAAAAATGTCCTAAATTCCAGACAACCTCTGGGGCTTTGAAATAAAACTCATTAATCCTGCATTTGAATTTAATATTTGAAATTTTATCCTAATCTTTTTTTCTTCCACATGAATTAACTTTAGAAAACTTGGAAAGGAACACAAGGGTGGGTTTTTTTTCTGGGTTTGTGTTGTTTTTTTTTTTAGAGAGAGAGAGAGAGAGAGAGAACATTCTTAACAAAGGGTATAAAATTAAACTAGATTTGACCTCTGCCTTTAGCAGATTTTCCACCTGGTCTGTGCAGGAAATCAACTTCTATATAGCAGCTCTTTCATAAGGAATAACATACATGAGTCTGTAAGTGACAGTTTTTCTTGGGTGGACAACAATGTTAGTTACTTTTTATGATTAATTGATAAATGTTTTGATATGGTGCCTGGGCTCTGAGTCAAAAATCACTCTAGTTAGATGATACAACACTTGGGAAGCTGAGCCAATTACAGCTCAGGCACAGTGAAAACAATTCTAAAATATTTGAGCCTAAAAATGTGCATAGTTGTTAAGGAATCTTACACGTGGGTGTATGGTGGTATCCTGAATTACAACTAGTTGGTGGGCCAATTTCTTATGGAATGCAGGGATGTGCAGGGATTCGAGACTCTTGCATCTATATTTCAAAAGACTTGGGAAAACAGAAGAACCACATGGACTCTTGTGGCTGGGCACGTACTGAGGAAAACCAGACTGTGGGCCAAAATGTACTTTTAGTCCCCTGGGTTACACAAATCCCTTTGCTTTTTTGGGAAAGCTTTAGGTTTCGAGTGTCCTTCTTCCCTTGACTCCTCACCTTCTCCTCTGAGCTTGCTCTTTTCTTTTTTAGGCTCCAGAATTTACTTTCTACACCAGGCTTCCTACCTTGTCCTCAGATTTGCACCCTGACTCTAAGCCCTAATGTCTTTCTAAATGATCCACGAGAAGTAGGACTTCATCATGTCTGTGGCTATATACCAGGTTACAACTACCAGCGGGATAGCCTGGGCTCAGAGGTTGTGGGTGCACCCCAGCATCAGTGCAAACCTACACTACACACAGCTGCTTCTTGTAATGGAGGTCCTCTAGAAGAATAACCTACCTTGCAATTAAAGTCTACTTTCTCAGATTATTAGGGGAAAGAAAAAACACTCTGTATTTTTCTTTCCACAGGTAAGTGAATATGGAGGCATTTTTTGAGTAGGATTTTGGGGTCATCAACTTAAAGACCGTTTGGAAAATTCCTTATTGCAGGTTGCTAATGACTTTGTGTGTGACACACTGCCAGCTGTTCCCAACAAAGTCAGTGGAAACTGAATATCTGTCTTCTTCTCTGGTTCCCCAGCCTTCAGTACCTAAAATGCTACATGGAGGTTTTGAGGGATGCATGCTTGGATTTCAGTGCCACCACAGATCTGGAAACTGGGAGGCAAACTCTGAACTTCAGAAGTCTCGGTTGTTATTAGCTGCTCATCATAGACCTCTGCATTTTTCATGCCAGGATCTGATCCTACCCCAAACATCTTACTGCCTTCAATGGACATCACTTTGAAAAATTAATGTCCAATGGATATAGATACTCCTGGAGGCTATTTTACATCACTAAGGCCATCAAACCCTACAGTGTTTACATCTGAACGTCTATTGAAGATGCTCAAATAGACTTAGACCTAGATGTTACTCCATCTTCTTATGACTCTTGGCTCTTCTGATACTGCTGTGTCTACAGAAGGAGGTAAGGAGAGCTGAAGAGTATCTTTTCCAATTGAAGAGCACCTTTCCTATCCTTGTTTTACAGTGAAGATCCATAAAGAAGGATGTTTCTTCCAGTCTGCTATGTGCTTAAAAATACAACTTTTCCAGTAATTCTCTCATTTCAGGTACGGTTTGAATGGCATGATACCTCCTTCCCACCCTCCCTCCATCCCTGACGCTCTGTTTTGATCCCAGCTGCTGGATCCAAACACACTCCTGCTTTCACTTTATTTAACACTGGAGGATTTCATCGTTGCTGATATGAAAGGAAAATTTTTAACAGCATACTGTAAGCTTTACTGCTCGTGACTTCTTAATCATGCAGATTTTATTTCATGTTAAGCTAGCAACTGAACTCTTCTAATAAACACAGTAAAATCTAATTAGGCTACTGGAGGGGAATAGAAGAATTTATACTCCTCCAGACACACAGACATTAGGAATTCTTCCTCAAACATACACACAGGCTTCCTGGCAGCTGCCTCATTCAAAGAGTGGCTAATGATCATACTAATTTGCACTTAGCTGATACTGTTAGGAGTTCCTTGCAGATGGAAAATATACTTCTTTCATGAGATCATACAGGGTAGCATGGCCTCGTGGATTGTGCGTAGAGAAAAAGAAATCCGAATTTCTAATCCCATGGCTCACACTACTTGCTGTGTGGTCTCTCTTTCTCTCTCAGTCTCTCCATGCGCAGTCTTAGTTATCCGGCTCATTCATGGGATTGTGATGATTACTCAGTCATTTGGCTGTAATGTGTTTCAAAAGCAGAAGGCACAATTAAAGCAATGAAACACTGTGATTAGAGACTCAACGGCACCTCTAAAATATCTATATACGAGATTGACATCAAAGATGAATTTGGCTGGTTTCTTGTCTTCATTGGGCTCATAATTATTTCAAGTATTGCTGGCAAGAGAGCTCAGAAAGCAGCAAAGCTGTGCCCCATCCGGCCTCGGGGGAAGCCGACCCCCACATGCAAGGGGGCACATCTTCCCACACAGAGGTCGTATAGCCAGACTATACCTGACACGTCAGGGACATCTCCGTGCACACAACATTTCCTGGCCTACAGACCCACGGTCTATCGAAAGAGGTGATGCCGTCTCAAGATTTTACCCCTTACAACCAGAAGCAGCTCATCCAGCCAGCAAGTTCAAGTTTGGGGTCTCTGCTAACTTGGGCTGGGATTGACATATCATGCAAGGGGCAGAGAGTCCTCCAGCAAATTTCCTCACAGTTCCCTGCAAAGGACAGCCCAGATGTCCCACAGCAGCCCCAGCTGTCTAGAGAGCCTCGACATTGGGAACCATGAGATATAATTGCCTGTACAAGTGTGGACACCATGAAGGCAACAGGTAAACCCAAGGCGTGCAACCCTTACTGGGAATCAGTGCTCGAGGCTTTTCCCCGAGCCTGTGTATTTTCCAGTAGCCTTTCTTCAGCTGGAGAGCTGTCATCTCCTTCTCCAAGACTGTTTAGCTCTTCCTACGTTGCTTGTCAGGATTGTTCCTACGAAACCATTAGTCATTCCTTGGGTTTGAATGAAGTGCAGGGAGAGAGTATAAGAGTAAACATTAAAATAAGACTGGAATAAAAGCTGGGGTTTGTTTATAAGTAAATAGGGCCTGACCCGGCCGCTAGCAACCTCAGGAGACATTTTTATATCGACTGCAATAGGGCACGGTGCCAACCAGCTCTAGCCCCTGGAGATGTAACTTGTTTGGGAAGGATTCAGGTCCCGCTGAGCATAGGTTTGTTCAGGGAAGGGTGTAGCCCCGGGAGTGGGAGGAGAAGACCTGCCTTCTCCTAGTTCAGATTTTTAAAAAAATCATCACCCCCCCCAAAAAAAACCCTAAACCCCCCAAAAAGCAACAACCCTGCAGTGGGCTGAAGCCATTGTATCTTTTTATAATACAATGAGTTTTTGTGAAATGGAATTGCTGGACTGAAACCTGGAGGCATTGCTCAGTTTTGACTTATACTTTATTCAGGCAAAACTCCAGTTGATGTGAGAGAGCACTGGGTCATATTAGGATTTGGCCCACAAGGGCGGAGGAGAGCCAAGCTCAGAATGTCACATAAACATATTAGCTAGAGACTTGGCTTTCTCCGAGATCCCAGGGATGGAATAGGGCTGTGATCTAGTCTTCTGTGAGGCATATAAGGAGGTTAAATTTGTCCTGCATAGAGCATTAAGAGAACAGGATCCAAACATCTGCAGAAGCATCTGTATCATCTCTTCCTCCTCCCGGAGATGTCTGGAATATAGTCCTTTTTGTGTGACAGGTAGAAACCGAGCTAAAATCTGCTTAACCTGTTTTGCGTGGGTGAAAAAAAAAAAAAATCAAACCATAGGTTGTTCATGCTGAAGTCAAAAGTGTGTTCTTTCTGGTGAGGTATGAAGAGGGCATATTGTTCATTTAAACCACACTCTATAGTTTTTGCAGCAGCAAAGTATTTTTGAAAGTTTACAGCTGTAGTAGAAATTCCCTGGAGCTTAACCATCAGTTTTCTGCCAATCAGAAAGCTGAAGGCACTCCGGTTTGGGCTCCAAAAGTGACATTTTAGTGTTATGTGTCTTAAATGTGGAGCAGTTTTGAGAGAGCATCCTGAGAGGTTTTGAACTCTGAAGAAATTATTTTCTGGTGCCAAGCTACACAGTCTGGGAAACGCTGCACGCCACACTCGCTCCCTGTATCTCTGCCAGAAACCAAAATATATATTAAAAAAAAAAAGTATAAGAAATATGGCCCAGGACTAAGGTTTGTGGGTGCATTTCAAGTAGGAGCGCTCTCTAACATTTAATGTATTATCTGCCCCCACAGCCATAAGAAGTTGGTATAGGAGGAGGTCCACGTGCATGTATATCATGTAGCAACACCGTGGAGAAAGGGAGAGGAAGGGCAGGAAAGAGAGCACCTCAGATTGACCAAAAACCATCTACAGTATGGAGGAAATGGTAAAACTTGGGCCATTTCACTGTAACTGTATTAACAGTGACTTTGCAGCGGTTTCTGAAAGGGAAAACATGGGCATCTGAGAAGGTGTAGATGCTGAGGCACTGACGTGGGACCCATACTTCAGGGAACAAGAATACATCAGCATGTCATGACTGTCTCCACAAAATGGTCAAAAGGAGGAGTTTAGAGGAAGTTTAGAGTTACTTCTTCCTAAAAAACGAATGGTTATGAGATGGAAAAAAAGGCAGTTGGCTTCTTATATTTTCTTTGTTTAACTAGAGCAGAGAAGAGCTGGGAGAGAAACAGGCAACCTTTTAAAACTTTTAATTGGATAATTAAAAGTATTAAGAATATATTAAAAGTATTAAGTATTAAGTAAAAGTATTAAGAATATATTAAAAGTATTAAGAATATAAGAATCTATTGAGAATAGATCATTTTTAATTAAGGCCTTGGATGAACCAACTTGCAATAACTAATTGTAGCTGCTTAGGCCAGGAACTGCACTGCTGTAGGCAGGTTTAACTCCAGGGTTATCACTGAAACGTGATTGCTTACATCAGTCAGGGTTGGAAACAGCTCCCCGATGGGGAATAGCATGGACATGGTTCTTATACCTCTCCTTAAGTGCCCTGCGCTGGCCGGGGCAGAGCCAGGACACCAGGTGAGAGGACCTTTGAGCTCAGCCCCCTTCTGATGTCCTTGCATGCAGGAGGCTCAATATTTTAAAACACACTGTCAGGGGTTCGATGACTTTGGTCCAGTACCTTCTGTTTATTGTTAATAAAAGTCTAATAGAAGTGTGGAAAAGTACAAAATGTCAACCTATGACCTTGTGAAATCCATGGCAGTAGAGAGAAAAGAAAGAAAACCCACCCTTTGGTACATGCTTTGTCCCTCGTGCTGTCTTGGGATCCAGAAGTAGAAATCTTTTCTCAGGACTGGGGCTTAGAAAGTCAAGAATTTTGTCTCTCTCTATTTTCATTACAGTTAGTTAAATCCTTAGGCTCCTGTTAACGCTGAACTCCAAGTTGATTTTTTGTTAAAATGCTGAAACCTAATTTTCGTTTAACAATTTTCTGTTTGAGGCCAACATCAAATTAGTGTGTTTTCCACTGGCAGACCCCAGTAATTTGGTAGGCAGGAGGCTCACACATACTTAAGTTATTCAATACATTTTGTTATACTCTGTACAAAAAAACCTAGTCAGAAAAGTCTGATTTATGATATTCCTCAGGTTTCCTGTTACTTTAAACCACTAACATCCTATGGCCAAGCCCTTCATAGGCAGCCAGCACATCTGGCCCAGAGTGGTTCTGTCGCCTATCGCCAAAATGCCGTATTTATAATCGAGTCATAATAGAAAAGAAAGAATTTATTATGATGAAAAAGAAAAAAATTGAAATAGAAAAAGGCAAAGTTATCAGTGGACATTTGTGAATGTGATTGGGTGTTTCTTTCAAAACATACATCCCAGACAAATGGGAGCACGCAGCATACTGAGCAGGCAGATTAGACATGTGCAATCATCTCTTCTGGCCTAATTATAAATTATTGAAAGCTCTGATTTTCCCATTTCACACATTTTTAATATCTATTTTGTTTTTCTTTTATACATACAAACCACTCCTGGCTGAAGCCAAAGCTATACAGTCCATCTGAAATCCCACCTGCAATTCTGCAACTGCTTGTAAATAAGTGAGTTTGCTCCTCGCAAAGTGTTTTTTAGCTGCTCTCCTTAGGGATTTAAGGCTTATGCAATCTTAGTGTCTGTGTTGTATCTGTGTATCCATCTGTCAAATTTGATCAATGACGCAAAGTTTCCCAAAATATTAACTTCCTACATGTTTCATAAAAATAGTTAGAGGCAGAAGTTTGGTTTAATGTCCTCCTTAAAGGGAAAGCTGGAGTGGAATTCCATGCTGTAGAAATCATATGCAAATCCACAGGGCAAGAAATTAAGCTTACAGCACAAATCCTTAATTTTTCTCATAAAACTACATGCTTAAAAAATAGCTATCTAAACAAGAGAGCAGAAAGACCTGCAAGTTTCAGACTGGTACAGGCTGTGAAGTCAGGCAGTGGTTTGAGGGTGCCAGTATGTATAGGCTGGCACGAGCATGGATTTAAGTTGTGTGTACTCCTAAAGGGCACAGGCAAAGCTGGCCATATGTTCTTCTCTGGAAGATGCATTTTTCAGAGATTCTTTCTTTCTAAGGGATTCATAAAAGAAACTTATAGATGATAACGAGCAGGTTCTCAGCTGTGTCAAACACTGGAACACTGCTATGGAAATGTGAAGGGCTGCAGAGGTTCAACATCTTTGAAAATCTGATCACTGAATATTTCAAGTCAGCTTCCTCCGCCAAAGGGATATGAAATTTTCCAAATGTGTGCCAAGCTGTGACGTTCACGAACGGTTTCTCAAGTGGATTTGGATGATGTAACCAATAACCATGAAACCCTCCTCCACTTTCCAAATTACATCTGGTTGAGATGAATTTCTATACGGATAGTACAACGAAAATGTGAAAGACTATATTTGCTCTAAACCTTATTATGCAGTTGCATTATGACATACAAAAGTCCCTATGGTGACATGGCATAATCTAAAGCAACTGTGTGTTCAGACACAAGAGATCCAACAGCTTTGCCATTTTGTTCTTAATTATCCCTGGTGGATAAACTAGTTGAAAGACTGAGCCAACTTCTCCATCCTCAAAACCAATGGAGCAATGCTGGTTTACATCAGCTGCAATCCTTGACTGCCATTTACAAAATAGTTATCAATTAAATTCCTGCATAATTTCTTCAGAAACACACTGGAGGAGCAGGCTGACTTTTTTTGACCTCCAATTCAGCGAGCTATCTTCATGCAGAAAATTATTTAAGCACATGTTTAACTGTAAGCAAATGGTTAAACATGCCTTTGAGCTTCAGTTGCGTGCCCAAGTGTTGTTGAAATAGGACCTTGGAGGAAGCATCCACCTGGCTTGTATGTTCACTCAAGACGATCTTTGCACAACCGACAAGGGACTTCGCTTACCAGCTCTCAATGATAACAATGCCTCTTGTTGCTTCTTTTGGCAATAATTTTGCAAGTCTCTCTCAGAAGAATTAGATCACAGTCAGTCCCACCTTAACTACATATTTGCTAGCTGAATAAACAGGATGAAATTGGACCGACGGTCATGTCTGCTGGCAGAATGGAGCACTTTCAGTGCTGCAAGACTGGTTCCAAGGGTGCAGGGTATTCAACCAGGATCTCACATCCCAGGCTTTGCCCTCTTCCAAAATTACATCCCAGCAAACCTCCTCAGTGCTGCCCTCATCATCGTTACCAATAACGCGCAAACCAGAAAGACAAATTCATTCATATCTTAACCAGCAATCTCAGCAGTATTAGTTGCACAATAAAAAAAAAAAATTGTTCCAAGTATGTAGCCAGCTATTTATTTGTGTTCAATTCTGAGTCATAAATCTTTAATTTGACATTTAGAGCCCATTTTAACAAACAAGATTTCTTTTTAATTGCAAAGTGCCTAATCAGATGGTTTTTCTGAGCTATTTAAGCAGCTCTGAGAAATGCAAACTCTCTGATTAATATTTCACTGCACTGAACATATCTTTTTCCTATGTAAGCCAAATGTGCATTGTTCCTTTATTACATGAAAGTGCTCAAAACTTTGCTTTCTCCTTTCAGTGTTGTTTTTAAAAATAAAGAGAAAATGAAAACAGGCTCAAAATTAATTTTGAAGATCAGTGAATTAATGAACAAGTTTCTGTGCCTTCATTCATACCGCTTGTCATTCCCTGTGTACCAACTTCTGAACCATGTGAAATAGTTCTTGAAAATGGTATATTGGATAAGAGGGAGGAGAAATCTGCAGTTAAAACATGGTACTGAGGGAAACATGCTTTCTGACTTTGCAATTATTTGATTTTTTGGGGGGAGGCGACCAAACAAGGTACTTAAGTTGTGGTTCCACAAGCAATAGTATTTGCGCTGTGTATTGAGAATTCATTTACAAGTATATATTTGAGCTGAATTACCTTTCAGTTAGCTTCTGGTGTCCTAGTTCTCCACCTGTGAAAGAGGGTCATTTCATCTCTCTCGTTAGGCAAATACATGCTTAGAAGCAATGAGGTATTCAGACAGTGTTGTAATGGGGAGCTAGAAAGAATCCAATATTGTTAAAAATTTTATCCTGGGTTGCTTGGTCCCATAAATAGCTGGAGAAATAAGTAAGTAAGAAGAAAAATCTCAAATTATATGTAGCAGTCTTGAGTACATTTTGCCCTAGTACCCGAACACACGTTTGTATTTATGAGTTTTTAGGTGTGAGTAGAGTGAAAGCACAAGTACTGGTGCCATGAATGGTAATTCATGGAGAAAGGTGGTCAGGAGTTAATGTCATATTCTCTGTATGTGCCAAACCCAGACACTTATATATCATTGATAAACGTAGAATGAACATTTAAATACAAACATGAGTGTTGCCCACTCATATAAAACAGTTGTCCTTGGTCTTTGTGGGTAGAAGATTCACTCTTAATGGGAGAAGAGTACGGCTGATGAGGCCACGCTCTACTGTCTCCAGAGCTACAACAGACCTGAAGAACAGAAGCATGTCAGTGACCAATTGAAGATATCAGGGTAAGAGGAACTTGACTTAAGGGTCTAAAGAGAGTCTTATCAGCCGGGAAGGACTGATAGAGGAGGATTGATGGCATTCGAGTGCTTCCTGGTAATGACTTTTCTGCAGCCATTGACTTTCTTTCCCATGGGCTTTGGTAGCCCAAGAGCCGCAGGGACAATTGTTTAGATAACTGTGATTTTACTTCTTCCTTTTATCGAAGGATTTTAAAAATTTAAACCAGAGCTAGTGACACATCTTGGATTGTCCATAAAGGATACGCACAGACTGGGTACAAGAAAGCAGCGATTCTGGAAAATTTCTGCAAGTGAATTAGTTCTTTATGCCATTGATTAAACACTTTCCTGCCACTACACCAATGAATCTAGCCCTCAGTGTTTATGAAATACTTTCAGAAAGCAAGACGGTACACCGAAGTTAATTATCATGATTATATTTATTATTTAGAGGATTTTCTTGCTTTGTCTTCATATGACATTTGCATGTAAAAGACAGTGAAATTAAAGCGCATAAAAGGAATTTTAGAAAATATTGCTTGTAATTAAAGATTTCTGACTAGGATCTGTGCATCAACCAGGGACATCATGTAGCGGAGCAAGTATCAGCATCAGCTTCATCTTTAAATTCTCAATTTTCCCTGCTTTTCTTACTTTACCATAGATTTTTGTGGTATGATTTTATTCCTTTCCTTTTTTATTTTTAATAATACCAATAAAAAAAGCAGGAAAAAAATCTTCATTGGAAATATTTGAAATATTCTCCACTGGAAAAATAATATCCTGTAATAGATGGATAGTCATGTAAACACACCACTGCCTAGCACAACAAAACCAGCCTGAATTCATGTGTATGACTTCTGATGGCATAGCGGGGAGGCAGGAGGACTTTTGCGGGGGATTAATACACCGGGTTTGCACCTCTGGGGATGCTGGTTCCAGTTTGGGCTCTGGTTGGGAGGGAAAAAAAGTATGGTGGTCTCATTAGTCCTCGTTACAAAAATTGACCACATGATTTGGTACCGTTGGCAGCCCTTTGCTAGATAAATCCGGGACTAGAATAACAAGGGTTACTGCAAGCTAGACTTGAGGTGCGTTGGCAGGGAGGGGAAGTTTGCACAAAGCCTGGCTGTACCGAGGCCAGTGTTAACAGTCTCTTTACTTTCATTTGCTCTGAATTCACTCATATATTTGCAATCAAAACGGTTTTAAAGTCTTCAAAAAAAAAAAAAAAAAAGGAGGGGGAGAGTAAAAGAGAGACAGAGAGACAGCTTTTGAATTGTAAAACATATAACAGACCCCATTCCCGACAAGTTTTATTGCTGTTCAACTAAATCCCTCAAGTCTATCTTTAAATTAGCTGAATTAGAAAAGATGTAAAACTAATCAGAATACTGCTGTCTAGATACTCCTTTGTCTGAAATATAGGAACTTTATCTTCTGGTAGAATCATTATATATGTTATCAGTTATTTATAACCTTTTATAAAGCACTAGTAAATCAAGTCGTTTGCATTTCTTGAAAGAATATATAATCACATCATTTTTCCCAGTTTAGCAATTTCAACATTTTAATCTCAGTAAATTGCGTTTATAAAAAGTTCTCTGGATTTCATAAGCATTTTGCAATACAGTTTGCTACACATCGCATCTGAACAAATTAGGGTGTATGCATGTATATAGGTATCCCCCCTCTTCTTCCCCAGAGAGTCTCAAATGAGCCAAATATTCAGCTGATGTAAATCAGTGTTGTTCCAGATACTTTTAGACATGATATACTGCATTAAATCAACAGTCAGCCTTCTACAACTGACTCCATCACTATGCCTGGTTGAAACCGTAATTAAAGTCTGTGTTGCTCAGGAGTCAGTACCCAGCAGCCTCGGAGGATTAATTAGGTCTGATATTTATTTCTTTTGATACGAAACCCAGATGTGTGCAGTTAAGCCAAAAACCATAGGGAGAGCCATCCTGCTTTTTTTTCCAGTGGACAGAGGAAAAGCAGTGTTGCCCACCCAGAATTAAAGAACAGAAGCAAATAATTATCATCATGGAACAATTTGGCAGTGGCGTGGTTTCATAATCTGCTAAGCCACTTTACCTGCCTGATTATGAAATAATTCAGATGACCTCAACTTTTTTTTGTTACCAAGTATTGTAAATTTTATATATATATATATATATATATATGTATCTGTGTTGATTTATTTGTCTGAAAGCTGGGAAGAAAAATATGGAGGGAATACTCTTGCCCTCTATGGTTATAGAAATAAATCAGCTTGTATTTCACTCTAAGTATACGTTCTTCAATGTGTTATAAAAATACCTGTCCATTCAGTAAAGGGTTTACCTTAAAATGAATTAATAATACTGGAAAATAAATAGTGAAAACAGTTTAAATCATGAGCGAGTGTAGTACCACCCTTGGTTCCCACTCTGGAAAGGACATCTCCAGCAGGAAAATGTAGTTCAGGTTTAATGCTTAGAAAGATGTAGGATTCAGGGCATTTTTGATGTTGAGCTCTGTGCTGTGGGCACCCCTCTGGCAATATTATCTCACTTAGAAACTTCACCAAATTGGGCCAGCTTCAGATGAATTCACGTGAACCATGAAACAGCTGCTTATGATACCAATTTGTGCAGCATTTCTTATTCATCCTTTTCTTGCAATGGGAAAAATGGTCCACTCCCATAGATATAATTCTGAGGTTTTTATTATAAAAAGAAAAGCAGAAGAAAAGGGGTGCTTTCCAACCTTCAAACCGAACCTAATTTTTGGTGTATGGGGTTTATTCGTTCCCAGCCTGTGCGTCCCCTTCTTTTCCAGTGATAAAATGTAAGAAGTAAATGTACAAGAGTAGGGATGACCCAAAAACAAATATTGAAAAGAAGTATGGAAAGGTCAGACCGTTATGAAGTTTCTCCCCTTATTCCAGTTGAAAGAAAGCTCTGAACATTTTCAAAATAACATATGAAAATTCAAATTTTTTCTAATAATTTCTGTTCGTCCTTTCTTATTGTGTACCTGGGTATTGATTCAGAGTAATGAGACTCCCACTGATTTCACTGAGTTTTGGATTAAATCCTTAGGAGAGATTTGAGCCAGTGATCTAATTATAAAAGACTGGAAAGCCCATTCCTTTGCCCTGATGCAGCTAGCCAGCATATTATACTGGAGATATGCAACATTTTTCGCCTCTGAATAATTCCTATAGAACTTTGTGAAGATTAGTTTTTCTATCTTTCTCACTGACTGCGCTGGTGTATTTTACAATGTCTTCATATATTTTGGTTTACAAGACAAAAAAATGGACTACAAAGCAGTAGATCTACTTTTTCTTTTTTAATGTTTCTGATATTTGTTTTTCAGGTAGACTGTCAAAAGCAGGCTTTTGCATAGTTTCCTGGAGCATTTCCTCGCTTCTTTGCAGCTCGTTAAGCTCCCTTTTTTTGTTGTTTTTGTTGGGGGTTTTTCAATCCATCTATGGGGCATCTCACAGGTCTCCACAGCTCCAAATGTCAGCTGAAAAAACAAGCACTCTCTTTTTAGCTCCTCCAGTTCATGCAAGACATATCAGGACTCAGGCAAAAGGGAAAAAAAAAAAGGCAAACCCACTGTATATGGAGTTAGGAGCAACTGCTACTGGTAGGTGTCCTAGTCCTCCTTCCCTTCCAGGTTCTGGAGAACATCAGCCAAACTGACCTCAGCGAATGAGTACGACATCCCTCTCTGCTCTCCCCAGGTCTCTGCTATGCTTAATACTGTCAGAAAAGTCTCCAGCAAACATTTGTAATTGCAGGGAGAAAGAACACTGCTGTCTTTATTTTTTCTAACTTGACATCTATCAAATTTAGTTTAAGTGTTCCCCTGGGTCAGTCGAGTTGCTGAGCTATAAACTAAAAATAATTAAAATAAAATATTAAAAAAACCTCAAGTCTGCTTGCCAGGAGCGTATCGTTGGGAGTTAACAGCTCTCAATCATGTATTTCAGAATGTCAGAATAGCTGAAATAAGACAGCCAGGCTTAATACAACATAAAACTGTAATTCTTTGATGTTTTGATGCTACAGGCTTGATTCTTGCACTTCAGGACGAAACTGGTTTCTGTGACAGGCATTCAGAATCTAGATGCTTTTTTTTTTTTTTTTGCTTTAATACTACAGTTGTTAAAATAAATTTTATAGGACTAGCTGTCTTAATGAGGTCTTAATGAAAAAGAAAGGCAGAGGAAGGTAGAAGGAACCTTTCTGATTAATATCTCAGATAATTAAAGCCTTGCCCTGACAATTCTCATAAGGCAGAAGACAAGTTACCTTTTCATCCCTTAAAAGATGACTTTGCCAATTTATTGACCCCAGCTGATGTATCAGCTATCACCAAAATTGGAAATTCTAGTTACAATGACTTAAATTTTGGCTTAAACCCGACCAGACAGACAGCATGTTCCCAGACTGGTCACATTCATAAATGTCATAAAAAACATAGTTGTTCTATGACATGCATGAAATAAAATTCTCGAACAAGACATCTCTAACCAGAAAGGCATGAAGCAAAAATCTTTACCCACGTGACAGGGAATGAGGACTGCTAAAAATGGTATTTTGACATGGGTGGACTGCTGAAGTAAAGCTTCTCCAGGCATAGCTTTAACATTGTTTTTATTATTTTTATTATTCTTATAGGCCATAGAAACCATGTGAGGTAAGAAAAAAAAAATCAGTCAAAACATGGTTCAAAATTTTTTGTTTAAGCTGTTCCAGTGTAAATTTAAAGAGAAAAAAAATTAAGTCAAGGATCACGTTCAGGGAATCTGAGTAGAATCAGTCATCAAGAGGTGCATAATGTGCAAATAAAGAATTAACCTGGGTTGTCTAACCGAGTCCATCTGCACCTAATGCTTTTGCTTCTCATTACGTATCTTCTGCACTTTAATTATAGATATATTGTATATAGATAAATGTAAGTTCATCCTATCTTTTTCACTATAATCATGTTATCTTTGCAAAACGCTCCTTTCTGGAAAATAACATTTTTTACAAAAGGTTGGCATTATCAATACTTTTATTTTTCTTTTTAAAAATTCATGACTTCATGTTTCTGCAAACACTGTTAAATATAACAGGAGTCTCTATTTGAAGATGATAAAGCAATAAAGTTGAGAGGATTGCCTGCATTTAACCTTCAAAAATAGAAAATTCATCTTTTCAAGCCCTACGAAATAGGAATAATTTTAATTTTTTTAAATGTGGCATTGCAACTAGCTCGAAATCAAAACCAGACACCGTATCATTATATTGTTCTTGTCCAAATTGCTGAATAACACCCTCCCCAGCTTTACACTGAGTCTGTATCTCACCTCCAAAATGATTGCACTCCTCTGATACAAATTGCCTCCCTGTGATGTGGGGCCAAGCTCCCTTGCAGAGGGGATGCCCTGGCGTTAAGGGAGCTATGCCCAGGGATGGTTTGGTCCATAGCTAGCTGAGGATTTGGAAATGAAATGTGCTCCAGAGTACAGACTAGAAGCGGTTGGGAATTTTCCAAGGTACTTATTTGGCGGGGTGTCACAGAATGGCAATTTGTTGAAACTGAAACCATTCACAAGGGAAAGTCTGTCTGAACAAAGCTCCCAAGTCAGAGTGAAAAGCAAAAACAGAAAAGCAAGCAGGAAAACAAAAAATATGGGGGAACAAAGAGCGGTTAGAGAAACTGTCCCTTTCTAACAATCCCGGAGGAAAAAGTTCAGGGGTCCGGCTCAACACGATTCTTGCCTTTCTCACTGAAAATGGCAAAATATTTTTTTAGAACAAAATTACAGTCGAAGTGGAATAAAACAACAAAGTAAATTTGCTCAGGCTGATCTCTTGAAATGACCCATTTCTGGACTTTTTTAAACTTTGCTTTTCACCCATTTCTGCAGCCATGTTTTATACTTATTGCCAAGAACTGCTAAAACACTACGTAAAGTCTAATTGATCAGAAATACCTGATTTAGCCACTAGTACATGATTAAGCAACTAATACCTGCAGGAAATTTTATGTCAAGTCTACTTTTTACTGGAAAATCACTGCCTTTATAATTCACTTTTTCAGAAAAGTTACCTGCTGTCTGGGTTGACTTCGCAAAAACCCAAACATGACAAACCCAAAGTATTTTAGGACTTTTAGGCAAAATGATAAAGAAGAAACAATTCCCCATTAGAACTTATAAGAGCAGCCTCAAGAATGGATTTCCTGAGTTAGTCACCTTAGAATAAGGTAAAGCGACTTTAAAATAGTGCCAGAGGGTATTTTGAGTGAGCAGATGCTGCCGTTCACCTTTTTTTACAGGCATAACAGAAAGTTTATGGTTCAGTCACGACACGCTTGCTCTGCGGCGAGGAATTATGACCTGGCTGTCCTTTGCCACTAATTTCAGTGAGATGTTTTCTGTCCTCTGGGACTTTGCCTTCCATGTCTTGAAGGAGAAGAAGAATAAAAGCAGGCTGAAGTGAACATGCACATGGTAAAATCAGACTTGGTATGAGTGCAACTCTCCTGATACCCAGTATAATCACTCATTTTTGTATCAGATCTGGTTTTGGTCTTGCGTAGGTTGAACGTATTTGCTACGGTCATGATATATGTCAGGCAGTAAAGACGCATGAGTTAAAGCTGCCATAGGGCAGCTCCTGCAAGGTGGGAGGATGGAGACCTTCAGTTGAGGTGGGACATATACAACAGGCATTGCACAAATTGTGAAGGCTGCTGGACGTCTATTAAAAAGACATAATATCCCGAGGGCTGCAAATATTGACTTATTAACTGGCTGGAGGTAGGTTTGGCTGCAGTCAGGTCTGGGATGAGTTTAACCCCTGTCTCAGTCAAACGGGCTTTCAGCAGTTCTTGGTCCCAGAGGGAGCACCTGACCCTCAATGGATGCTGTCACCAACATTGTGTTTTTCTCCCTCTTTGTATCCCACACCCAGTGGAGGGAAGAGCCAGGAGTTGCTATACCTCTGTATTTGCATGCAAAAAGGGAGGCAGATTCTAAGGTCTCCCTCCTGAAGAAACACTATATTTCCTTTCACCCCCATATTCCTTCTCCCCCTGTTACCTCCACCCCAGTTCTTTTCTTACCACTAGCCCGGAGAGGGAGAAAACAGACAGAAAGAAAAGAAAAGAGAGAAATATGCTGCCTGGATTGGAAAAGTCATCTTTTCCCAGGAGCAGCGTAATAATGTTAATGGAAGGGAGAACGGGAAAGAGGAAATGTTTCGCTAACGTGGAGAATTTCTGGCCTGGGTTCTTTCTGAGGCCTGTTTGTCAGGGGGAAAAGGAAATTGGTGGCTGGATGAAATATGAGCTGATGCAGCTGCAATGCCTTTAAATACAAGCTTTTTTAGGCACACTGGTGCTTCAGTTTGGGGATATAAGCAGATGCTGAATGCCTTTCCCTACTTCACATGGGGCCTTTGCGTGCTGTGGTTTTAAGACCAGTGTTCAGGTGATAAAAAAAAAAAAGGGGGGGGGGGGGAATGAAATGTCATTTTCGGAGAGGCAAAAAATACTTCAGGCTCTTTGGCATGTAAGTCATAAAGGGCTTTTTGTGCATGGGTAGTCAGTGCAGTGTCAAGAGAAATCACTTGCACAAGGTGGAGTAACACTATCTGAAATTAAATTCTGGCCTCCATTTACAAGTAACACTTTAAGGTAAAAAAAAAAAAAAAAAAAAAAAGGTTTTTCTTTTCAAGAAATTGAAGAGAACTAAGAGACGTCCCCTCTTTTCCTCCAAAAACATACCGTGGGTGTTCTTGCTATTCATACATAACATGGCAGCCCCAAGCATAAGGTAATTAGCAGAGCTCATCAGCCAGACCTAATGAGCACATGGCAACTTTCTACAGTGGGGTGAAATCGGGATGGAGGTTTAGGGCTGCTCTGATCTGAAAGGGTTTGAACTGCAAATGTTTGAACTCTCGTGCTATAGCTTTCCAGGCTCTTTGAGCCTGATTCTTATTTACACTAAGTTTCCTTAGCATAAAGGGGCCTTCAAGTGGGCATGCAGTGAAGGAATATTTCAAGGCAAAGAGCATGCAGAGCGGGCTCTCGCTACCCTCCTTGCACCTTCCTTGGAACAAACCCTTCACTGTTTTCTTACAAGGGTGAAATGCCAGATGTAGCTCTAGTCTGAGGTGGAGGAGAAAGGCTCCGGCTCTTAGTCCTATTGAAGCCCTTTTGCACTGCGCTGGTATGCCTAAAGGACCTAAATAATTACTTACGGGTTTTTTTCTGGATCCTTTTTTTTTATTCCTGCTACTGAATTTCTGATTTCTTATTCTTTCTCCATCACTGGAAAGACAAAAAATCACCTCGAGCTGGTCGTCCAAGGTGGAAGCTGTGCTGACACACTCTGGAGATGTCATTGAAATATAAATAGCAAATAGATGATTAAAAATAGTTTGTCCCCTTGAATGATTGCTTTAGAATCTAGGGATTATTCCCAGCTTCTGAGACCTCCTTGGCTCAGTCCTGGCTGGGACCTTTCATTTATTTTTAAATGCCAGCCTGTGTTCCTCAGTCCTAAGGAAATTAAGGTGCATTAAACGCCCTGGCTTTTTGTCCAAAGACAGCCATACAGTTTTCTGTGACAATATTTATGAACTAAGATTCTCATCCAGTCTACCAAAGTCCCCAAAGAAAACGTTTCTTACTATTTATACCTGCTCCTTTGCCAAGCAAAGATCTCTCAGACCATAGAAGAATCTCCCAAAAGATGTATTGGAAACCTGGGTTGGCCTGTTCAATGCAGCTGAACTGATTAATGTAGCTGGTTGTCATTTTTAGAACTAATGATTTTTAACAGAAATGGTCTTCTTTAACCCAAAAAAACTTTGTCCCAAGCTCTTGACTTTGTATACTTTCTTTCTTTCCATATTTTCATAATTTCTATTGAAAGGCTTTGCTATGACTTGCTTACAAAAAATGTTTCAATATTTCATTTTAATCCAATAACCATTTCAGAAAGAAAATGAATCTGTTTCAAAGTATTATGATTTTTTAAAGGATCTATTTTGACCTCAGAATATTGAAACTCAGAGTAATTGCAAACACAGGTTTTCAACAATCAAGTTTATTTTCTCTGCAGAAAACCTCACCCATGTGCCTGCAGGGAATAGCTGCATTTGCCAAATCCAACTTTTGGTGCACAGAAGAAGTGGGATATATAAATAGAAAGTGTAAGCTTTTGGATATACAAAATGGGTTTGTAATTTAAGGCCTCCCAGCCGGTGGCAACAATTGTCCATGTCTTGTGGGGTGTCAATTTTCCCTCTTCTCTTTATTTGGCTCAGCAAGCCGCCTTCTGCAATCACAGTTTAAAGTCTTGGCTTATGCCTCTTCTGTCTCCTATCTCACGTTGAGTCGCTGTTGTCCCGGGGAGCTGCAGGACGCTATCCACTAATCTGATGCTGCAGTCTCCAGGCCTGCAGTGGGATATAGAAAAAAAGAAGAAAAAAAAAAAAAAAGGCTTTCCTAAATGATATACCAAATTACACATTATTTTACTTGACAAACAAAAACTCTTTTGTGGTTAGCAGAATGAATTGTGTACATCATAATTTTGACAGCGAGTACTGAGGTTGAACTGGCTCTTTAAACAATTTCCCTGTGTACGCATTGCTGTTCCAGTTCAATGCGAGCATATGGCAAACACAGAAACTATACTTACAGATGCCAGGGCATGACCAAAATCTATAATAATGTTGTTTACTTTCACCAGCTCCGCAAGAAAGAATGTAGCCTCATGCACTTAAACGACCTCAGAAGAATCACAATTTTGCTTTGTCAATAATTTAATCAAAACACGCATTGTCCCTTAGAAACATAAGGACCCAAGACGTTTGCAGTAACTGAGTCAAACTCTTCTATACAGAGTCTCGCTTGTCTCCTGGAGAAAACCTAAGGAAATTCTCTCCATGACGTTGGTGAGAGTAGAGGGAGGCAGCAGACAAGCGTAGCTTTTGGAGCACACTTGGCTTATGCTCTTTTTGTTGTTGTCATTTCTGATAAAAATCATAATATTTCAAAGTCTTCTACGGACAGAGCTCTGCCAACTTCCTTCTCCCACTAAATTGGCTGTTCTTGAGCGCTGCCAGGAAAGAACATATTTTAGCATCTTAGCGCTGCGTGGTCTGGCAGGCGAGCATTGGGAGGCTGAGGTGGTTGGCCACTCCTCTGCAGAAGGTTGTAACATCCAGTGCTCAAGGGGGTTTTCCTCCACACTTTTGTCAGGCACTAAAGCTGCCCTAATGACGTGGAGCCACAGGACAGTGCAGGCTTTGAAATGCTCGGGGAATAAACAAGCTCAGCTAGCTGCCTGCGGAAACTCCAGCTCTTGCAGAAAAAACATCCTTCTTCACAACCAAAATCAGAATGTCAACAGGAGGATAGTCTTCGTTTCACTTTGGTCTGAAACATCATAAGGAAAGGAGAGGGAGAGCCTGAAAGTACAGGATCTCTTAAATAAAGACGTGTGTTGAGGGAACAGGAGTCGAGGAATTTGAGCAACATTGCAGTGATTTATTTAATAGCTTGGGTAAATTTTCAATGACAGCTATCGCAAAGACTAATGCTGCAAGCATTCAGGAGATACTGTGTCAATGGATCTGCATAAAGTAGTTTCCCAGTTGCCTGGAAAGTACACGGACATGGATTTCAACCATCAAAGAGTCTTAAAGCTGTGAGGAGCTGAGTTGCACTGACTGCCATTCCAGGCAATGAGAAACAGAAATTTGCATCTGAGGACACATTGTTTAAAATCAAGATTACCTGTGCTGGAGACAGTGTTTGTACAAGGCTGAAGCAGGATAATCTATTGGTGGAGTCATAAATATTTATTTACAGAAGGAGAGAACGTCACTAATTTACATTTCCTCCTTTTTATGCCTTCTAATTCACAGTGTTCTCTCCCATTCCTTAGTCATCAGAGCTACAGAGTATATGCACACAAAAAAACCTGATAAAAATTTAAGAAACCAATAAACTCAGTACCAAAATAGAAATGAGATATTTTTCTAGCAGTTAAAACTCAATTACAGTTAAGTCACATGTTCACTCCACTCAATAGCTCATAAAATGGGCAATGAACTCTCCAGGTTCTCAAGTATTGGGTGGATGAGAGGGGGCACCACCAGGAGATGGGCAGATACCCGTCTGCAGGGGCTCAAGCCTTTGGGATTTACTAGCTGGGGTTCAGCCTGAGCCTTGATTGTCTCTAGATGGAGGCAGAGCTGTACGGGGCAGTAAACGCAGCTGGAGTCCGTCTGGATCTGCGTGGAGCTAACTCAGGTTTTTCTGCACCCACACGAAAGTTAGTATGCAAGAAAATAGAGCGCCCACAGATGTTCAAGAGTTGATTTGTACATCTGTTTTGACCTAAGAAGAGGTAGATGCTACAGGAGTGTGGCCATCCCAAGGCAATCCAAGGGTTCAGCCTCCAGCAGTTCCACCCATTATAAAATAATTGAAGAATCATCTAAAAAAGACATTTACCAATTTGCCTTAACCAGAGAAGTTTATAAGTATTTGCAGCCATCGCATTGATGGTGACTCCTTGCATGAACTGGGGGAGACACCCACATTTATTACAGGTCAAAGATATTCTCAAGAGCAAAATCCAAAGACCAAGGAAGTCACTGAAAGTTACTCATTTCAAAGGGCTTTGGGTCACATTGGCATGTGCCATAAGCAAAAGCCCAGTGAACAGATTTTGTTGGAGCCACTGAAGGGTGGGTGGATCCAGATCACACTATTCTGCTCATCTTGGAGCATACCCAAACATGGAGATTTCAACCCCAGCCCCCAATGTATTGCTCAACGGTTAGTTTTGATTTCTGCATGTCATACATTCCTGGCTGGGACAGGGCCACTACTAATAGCAAAAATGCAGGCATCAGCATGGATCATGGCCCTCCTTTTCCTTTGTTTTTTTCTTCTTTTCCTTCTTTTTTTTCTGAATAGGCATAATTTAAAGCATAAGGTCCCATTATTGTCTGGAGGTGCACACTTCTATTAATGTCAGGTTCTCTATTCTTTTAGCTCAGACCTCTTACAAATGGTGAGTTCCCATATTAGTAGTCAGGACAGGCATAACTTGACTCTTGTACTGTTTTATTTTTTGTCTTGGAAATCCAAGGGTTTGCAGCAAAGGGATGTTTCTAGCGATTCTAAAAGTTCACGTTTGAAAGGTAAACCACACTTTATTCACTAAGGCTCTGAGTTGACAATTTACTCTTTCAACTTCTAACCCAAGATCCTTCTTTCACCTCTCTGGGTGACTCCAAGATGAATTAAGATTTCTTCTCTGCTAAGAAAGCCCCAGTTCTAAGTGAAGAAATAACACCACTGAAATTAATAGGCTTAACAGAAATGCATCAAAGAAATGTTGTTTCTCTAACACTACGTGGTTATGCAGATAAACCTACAGCCACGTTTAGTCTTTTCAAAAAGGTCAGATAGATGATTCCCAATCTCCAGTTTCACATGACTTTGCAGCTTCTTGGTTCCAGCTCTGAGGAGAAGCAGAGGTGCTGAAATACAGAAGGATAGGATATCCTCTTTGTGTCACTTTTCCTACTGGAAAGAGGAAATAATGGAAATCTTGTAAGAAGTCCCGTTCTCATGAGACTTTCAGCTTCTTTATTCAGACCAAATGATCCTGGCTAGTTCAGATAAGGTTACTTTGGCTATTTACCCATTGTAAAGTAAATTATCAAAAGTCTTCAGGCTTGTCCATCATTAACAAAGGTTGAAAAATCCACCCTCTTTCCCATGACAGGGTTAAGAAAACAATGTTAAAATCTATTTCAGGATCCAAGTGATGCACAATTCAGTGCCAAAAGCATTCTAGTAAAAAGATAATAAGTTCCTCTGCAGCTTTTCTACCTATGCATGCATTTGCTTCAGAAGTTGTAGAAGTTACAGGAAAAATTCTTTGGGCACAGGTCTATTCAGTAAGGCATCCTGAAATCTTTAACAAACAGACATCTTTTTCTGATCTGATTTTCCCTCCTTATTCGTCATGTCTATTTAAATTGAACCTGGCCAGCATGCTTAGGACAGTGCTTCGTCTCGGCCATATGGACTACACTCCCCCTTATGAAGCCACGAACTCCCAGCCTTGCCGGTGAGCAATCCTACTGCTAGAGGAGGAAATCTCTGCTTGAGGCAAGATAATTCACCAGCCGCCTCTCATACCCTTCCAGACAGCCCATCCTGTCTCTTCAGCTGCTTGTTACACCAGGCTGAGCTCCTACACCAAACCTCTTCTCCTCATGTCTTGTCTTAGGGTCTGGCAGAAGAGGAGGAGAAGAGGGACAGCGGGACAGAGCTGAGCTCCCCTGGCACTGCCTATAGCAGAGGCCCATGGAAATAGCAGCAGAAGATTTGTTGCATCATTTGCTGATTTTTCACTGCTCTACTGTACCTCTCTACTCAGAAACTCTTTGTTTATTGTATGCCAGTCTAATCCTGGCACTGTCAAAGCCTGGTCCATTAAGCTAGCATTATTATGATTTATTAGCTGTGCATGGCTAACATAGTGTTATGACAGTTGGGATGAGATTAGGTTGCAGGTCAGCCTGCTCCTTAGACTGTAACATTTTCAGGTCTCTTTGGATCTAAGCTTGAGTTTTAGACCGAGGAAGTCCCAGAGGAGAAAGAAAGGGAGGTTTGCGGTGCTTCTCCATCCTACACTCATGATATCTCTGATAAATGGCAAGAGAAACCTACTTGTTAGAAAGCAGAGGTGGGGAAAAAAAAAGGTATTTGATGAAGGTAGAGGAACAGTGCTCCTTCTCTCAAAACCAGAAGCTCCCAGACTGAGAGAAAACACACTCACATTTTCCAGTCCATGCCTAATTTCAGACATAATTTATGAGATCAAAACACCTTGGTGATCAAAAGTAGGTACTTCTTGTATGTTTCTCATTTTTTTCCACTTCACTGAAAACAGTTGGGTAGATGTTCAATCAGACTCTTTTTACATGCCAGAAATCCCAGCTATATGTATCAGAACTTTCTCTAAATTAGAACAAAAATATTTGCTGGTTTGCCAACTTCTAAGCGCCTTCTTTTATTTTGCCGAGTAATTACCCCTTTGTTTGTCCAGAGGAATATCTAATAACTCCCTGTTCACGGAAGGGCACTGACCTCTGAATGAACCAAAAATAGCCCATGCAATAATTTCAACAATATGCTTAATATCTGATTTGGAGGCCCCTTTGGTTCCAATGCGATGCATCACTTCACACCGGCACAAAGTGGAGGGGGACAAAGCGTCGACCCTTTCCCAACAGGAGAATCAAGTGTTTGCTGGGCGGGAGGAAGGATGGCTGACGTTGCTCCCCCATCAGTCATTCAGATCCACTGTCGTTCAATGCACACATCCAGTAAATTGTTTCAATCAAGTTGCGGTTGGGAGAAGTATGCTCCGTATAATTCGCTGCAGCCTCCTGCCTGAGGACTCCACTGTTTATAGCATGGCCTTAATTGCTTTTTTTCTCTTTTTCTTTTTGCTCAACTGAATTCATTTAGAAACACAATATAAGTTAATGATAAAATCCTTCACTAAACCACTGATAGCTAAGTGTTGCCTGACTGGGACAGACAAATAGCCCATTTAGTCTGGAATCCTTTATGCTTCTATAAGGCCTATAATATGTCTAAATTGTGCAATAATATAGCACAGAGATAAATTATTTCATGGCAAAAGCTTATGTATTAAACCCTTCCAAAGTGCAACAGAGTGTAGCAGGCAGGGTGATTAAAATAACTGGGTTCTTTTCCAAGCTCTAAAGCTGAATTTCTGCGTAACCGGCACTAGTCATTCAGCCTCAGCGAGCCTCAGTTCCTTCCTCCTCTTCTATCTGTCATCTCGATGGCACTGCTCTGCTTCCTGCCTGTGAAGAATAAGCTACAACCTTATTCTTAGCCTATATTTTTATTATCACCTAAATAATGTAGCCTTGATCTCAATAATGATTTCAGACGGTCTTGTAATAATTAATTAAAAATAGCTTGAGTGGTATTTTGACTCCCATGTGGCCTAAATCCTTCTGCCTAATCTTTCAAATCTACCTGCTTTGGTTATATCCCAAGGAAGTGAGTGCCAAAGATTAACTATATACAGCATGATATTTCTTCCACAGATTTTAAAGTGTTTCCCTTAAAGGCAGTGACATTTTTTGTTCTTTTTTTTTAATGGATAAGCAGTCTCATTAGTACCAGGTGATTCATTTAAAGCACAATTACACAGGGAATTCAACTAATTGATTGGATAACCCTAGATTCATTTGTAAAAACACAATCCTCAAACCTGAAGTGCTTGGACTTAGTGGTAGTCATGTACCGAGAAGTTTACTTTAAAAGCAAACGTTTAGGTTAATGGGATCCATATGATATGAATTCCTAATAACTTTACCATGGGTGGGCTTATCGAACTGCTTATCATAACAGAAGTCGGGCCATTTCAAAGGATCTTTCTTCTGAGACTTTCTGAAGACTTTTCTTTCACCCCAGATCTATAGAAAATTCCACTGACTCTCCATTGAGAAAATATTTGATCTCCCTCTCATGCCATGATTCAAAGGGATTATTTTCAAAACGTGTATTTTTTAACCCTTTGCTGGCAGGACAAAACGTTTAATAGAGATGTGTGATTCTTAGAAAGGGGAAGAGCTCTGAGCAGCAGTGTTCGCAATGACACTGCTCTCCAGTCCAGGAGGTCGCGTTTATGTATAAAAGTGGTTGGGAGCTTGGAATAAAGATGTTACATTTGCCCGTAAACTAAAAGAAGAACTAGAGGGTAACTTGGGCTCACTCAGACCCAGGGAAGTCAATGCATGTCTTCCAGCTGACCTCTGTGGGTTTTGAATCAGACCCACAGAGAGATTCTAGCCACTATTTTTAATTACAGACAACAAACATCCCCTAAAGAGGCTTTGGAATATTCAGCAATCAAAGGGGCGAGCAACCTGCACAGTTTTAAGACAAAATTTTCTATGCAGAACTAAATCACCTTAGAAGCAAGCAGAGAAGCTGCTGCTACAGTAACTAACATTTCTTAATTTATTAATAAAAATTTTCAAATTAAAACCATGTTACATTTGCCAGAAAACATGTTACTGGAAACTTAAGTCTTCTCTCTTCTTCTCGAATTACACTAATGTTGATTGTATACTTTTCCCCCAATATAACTTTTTTAAAAACTATAGAAATAATTTTAAACAGGTAAACATGGCAGTAAAATTTTATATAAATATCTGTGTATGTGCATTTAAAGAGAAATCCAGTATCCTAATAATCTCTGTGAAAGAACAAGCTGCCAGCGTCATGGCAGGTATGAAAATTGCCATGATGTTCATTGAAGATGGCACAATAATTCTATCATTATCTATTCAGTATTTAATTAAAACAAAAACCCTATCACTCAACAGATGAGGGGGACAGTATCATAAAACATAATCATATGGATAAGATTCCTGCTGGGACAGCTGCATGGACTGAAAAAAGAGAAAAGACTAAAACCGCTAACTGCAGTCATGCTTGGCATTGACCTATGGGGGCATTAAAGTGATCTACAAATATGTGAAAAAGAGTGATCAAGAGTAATTATTTAAGATGACAAAAATAAAGAGGGAGAGAGAAAATTAAAATGGTCCAGTGTGAAAGAAAAACCAGAGTTTATGTTTCAAGGAGAACTTCAGAGAAAGAACCACTTGCTTGCGAGTGGGTTTCCAGTGGCACACACTGCAGTCACCACCCATAATAAATCACACTAAACACAAAGCCCATGCAAGATTTCGGCACAATCTAACCCAAAGATCTGTGATTCTGTGAAAAGAAAAAAAAAAAAAGGCAACTGAACACTATTTTCAGTGTAAAATGTGAAATTGAAATTAAAAACATAATTCTAAGCTGAGCAACCTGTGAAAGTTTCTAGTAATCACTGTCATCCTTGTCTGCAATGTTTGGTCATGCCCTCAAATCTTGTATAGTGGGTTTTTTTAAGTCCTTAATTGCTTGCCCTACACAACCAAAGTCTAAAATGGCTCAATTTCACTGCTATAAATGCTACCCATCTGCAATATTATTGCAAGGAGATGTATTTGTGATCGCTGTATCCCATTACAGCATGAGGGATAACGGTCTGGCACGTTAGGAGCTGTACAAGGTGATGAGAGGCTGGTGCAGGAGTCCTGCGTGTTGATGTACCGAGTTTCCAAACATTAACTAATGCAGAAGGGAAGTGGACACTGGAAAATCTTGTTCTTGACCGTGGTGGGACAGACGAACACTTCATAACACTATCAATTAATATGCTACAGACACTGGTCTCCTCAGAGGAGAAGGCCAGGTTGGGAACAGCTCAGAGGTGGGCATGTCACAGGAAAAGATTGAGGTTTGTTGGCAGAGAAGTGTGGAAGATGCCTGTAGGTTGCTTGTCAGCACTTCGCCTGGCCCAGACCAGGCGTGTTAAATCATGGGATGCAAACCCACACACGGATATACACGGATAGGAAAACAAAATACCAGATGCTCTACAGCCATGTCCTTCAGACCAACACTAGGTTTCTTCTCTCTTTCTGGGGGATGCGGAGAACCCATTGAACCTCTCCATGCAGAAGACCAAAGCCTTTAAAAAAAAAAATTAGGTAGGGATCACAGAAGTCCCAGAGATTGAATTATCCACGAATCTCACCTCTAGGAGGCCTCAGAAGTAACCAAAAATGGTTAGAAGCTGCGACCTCTCATTGCTGGGCTGTAAGATTACTGTGTTAGAGGCTTAACGGGCTTGAAAAAGCTGGGCTGGAGCGGCAGTGAAAGAGAGAACAGTGTTTATTGAGCAATAAAAGAAACATTATGTTTCATTGCTCAGCCAAACTGCCCTACAGAAGCAAATCCCCATGCCTTATAATATGGGGTGTAATAAATACTAATACTATAAAGGGGTCTGTTGGAAACAACCAGCAGGGCCCTATCGCGGTGTAATCAAGCCTCCCGTTAAATTAGCGTCTCGCTTGTGCTCGCTGCTTTATTGTCTGACGGGAGCGACCGCCTGGAGGTTTGAACACCGGCTCCGGTGGGGTTCACCTCCTGCACGGCTGCACTCTGCTTACCCTCTCTCGGGGACATCTCTCCGAGGCCAAGGGTTAGGTTTCCTTCCAAGGATTAAGTAGTAGGCTCATGTCAACAAGGTGGTCATGGAGATAGAGGCAGAGCAGGAAGGACTCGTGAGGCCAATGGAGAGAGATTCAACTCTTTCAAGGCAGCAGTTTAATCCTGATAATACTGCGTTGGGCCATTTTTTTTTTCCTGGTTGGGTCAAGTTCCCCTAGCAACCACAAAGCCTGCCATTAATAAAATTAAAAAACTCAATCATAATTTCCAACCCCTGTGCCCTTTTCAAAGGCGAAAAGATAAATTGAATATAAAATGAAAGCCTTGCTTTTTGGCCTTTGTAAACCTCTTCTCACTTTTTCACTTTCCTCCCCATAATTCTGCATTGCTGACCTTCTTCCAGTCACAACGGTCTTGGGAGCGCATGCAACATATGGACCTCATTGTCCTATAGAGCGAGGAGGGCATGGGGATACCTTTCCCGTTGACCTTTCTCTGCGCGGGCTGGGGTACATTACTGACGGCATCTGCACAGCTCTACCTAGGCTGGGCTGCAGCGACATTTTGCCTTGAACCTTTGTCTGATATTACAATTATTATCACAAGTTGAGCTGCCTTCCAGCGTTTCTTTGGAACAAAAAAAGGCCCTTTTTTTCTAACTGAATTTTTTGGCTAAAATTTATATTTCTGCTAAGATGATTTAGTTACTGGATTCTGAAAGGAAGGAGTGGTTGAAAACCAAAAGAGAGAAAAGTATGAATATATCTGAAGATGCTTTAATTTTCAGAAACCAGAAGTAACTGAAGAACAGTTGTTAAAAATTGGAAAAGTGTTAGGTTTGGGGGTTTTGTCAGCAAACAAGAACGTTTCTGCGGAAATTCAGGGTTTTTCAGTTGCTTACAAAAATCACTGGAGAACTACCACACTCCAACCACCTCTTTTTCATTTTCTTCTGGTCATATAACACCAGGTTTCCATTTGCTGGAAATAAATGAGGAAGCCATGGGGTATCCCTGCTCTTTTTATTCATGCAAATAATCCCATTAAAGTCCACAGGAGTTCTCGTATCCAGTGGGCAGGTTCTGACCCCAATTGTTTTAACAGTTCTTTTTATTCACACCTCATATTCTAGCTAAAAAATCTTACAGAGCTTGACAGAAGGCTTAAAAACACGACTCTGCCCAATGATGGAATTAGTATTATGTATGTATGCTGCTCGGTTGACTTACCTCAGGTAAAAAAGAGGAGAAAATAATACAAGAAGAAAAAAAGTGTTGAGGGTAAACAGATGGCAGAAGTTTGGTGAGTCAGGCTGATACTGTCATACACTTCCTGAGAAACCATAATCAGCCCTTTTTTTTTTTTTCTTCCCCCCCCGTGCCTCAGTTTCCCCACCTGTAAAATGGGATTTATCAAACTTCCTTTTCTCAAAGAGTTGTGAACATGTAGTCAGTGGTAAACTTCAGGTGATCACATGTAAGAGAGACAACTGCATTTTTCTTCAAATAAATTGAAAACCAGTCCTTTCTGGTTAAAGGATTACCTTTTTATCTTACTACCCTACTGCTACTCAGAGTCCTTCCCTTAGCAATACGATGGATGATGCTACATTCACAAATGCTGAAAATAAAACAGAGGTAACCGATTCAAAGCGAGTGAGCTCTGTGCACGCTCATGCAGTCCTATGCTTCTCTTTGGAGCTGTGTTTGATGCAGAGTCAAAAACAGATTTCTGAAATCATTTAATTTTAAGCAAATTTCTTCAGCACTTCTAAAAACCTTTTCCTCACCGTAGCGTACCCCATTGCAAAAAAGTTTTTTACTGTTTCCAAGCTGAATTCAAAAGGAAAAAATAATAAGCCCCCTTTTTTACACTATTTATTTATTTATATGATGCCAGAAGTATATACTGAGCAAGGTAGTCCATTCCAACAATCTTCCTCATGTCTTAAACCTTATAGTAGCCAATCTAATTTTATTTCAGCTTTGAAGAAAAAAAAAAAAGTCACCTCTAACTTCAGACTAAACATGAGAAATTGTAGCCAGAAAGGAAATTTTTTTGAGAAAGTTATGTGGGAAGATATAAAAACAGTGGGTTAGAATGGAATGACTCTTTCAACTTGAGTTTATTGTGTTTACAGTATTACTCAAGTTCTGAGGAAACTAATAACCATCACAAATCTCACCAACATCCCATATTTTAGGGCTTGAGTTTTCTACATTTTCTGCTGGTTTAAAGCCCAACAACAAAGAAGGTTCTTGATAGAATAAGCTCTAATGTTAAAACTACTATGACATATAGAGATATATAACCTCACTCTTGGGTAACCAAAGTCTCCACTGCAGCTTTAGCAACAAATTTCTTCCCTTCCCTACAACCTCTCCTACATCCCATAATAGCCTCTATGTTTCAAAAGTAGGGCTCCACATCTGTAATATATTATGTGCATAATTTGCACTTAATTACCAACCACATTGATTAAACCATTGCACAACAATTAAACTTAATTAGGTTTTTTTACAGTGCCTTCACTATTTAACTGAACCACGCCAAGTGTCTTATCAGCTCTAATTGAAACGCTCGCTGGAGATGTTTAGCTTAAAGTGCGATCACCATTTCTTTCCAATTTCAGGTGAAGGCAAAACTGGGGATTAACAAATGTGTATCAGTCTGTGACCCAGCATGAGCCACTTTGCATTCCCAATTGTTTCCATGTGTATGTCAGCAAATGTTCATCTCAATGCTATAAATAGATGACCAGGCTGCCCCCACCATGAAATTAGGCAAGTTCTGTAGCACTTTGCAGGAATGGGGTTTCAGTTGTTATCAAGAGCTAGGCTGTGAAATTCAAAGGGTATATTGAGTTTTCAGTAATATCGGTTATAATTTGAGGCATTACTTTCCTCAAGCACAGACTTGTAGCTGCTATCAAAAAGGGCAGAATTTCCCAGGCTTCAGCTAGTGAGGAAGTTGAAGAAGCCTAACTAGGTGTACAAATACTGAGAAGCTGGGAGTTATATTTAGAGAGCTAATTATTTTTTCCTAAATTGGCATATTTTGGGTAGTTATATGTTTATGGATTTAGTGGGTTTGATTCTCTTTCTCTAGAGATAGTAATGACAAAATATTTGATACCTTGAAAGTGTGGTTCCTATGTCAGATTCTATGGGTAGACCTTCGAGCTGATCTTTGCATGAAATAACAAAGTTAAATATCACTCTAATAAAGTGCAGTCTTACCGGGGCTGAATTTGGGGGGAAAAAAAATTGTAAAGGAAAAGATAAAATAGATTCTCTAGCTGGTAGTTCATCACTCTCTGATCAAAGAAAACAAGTTTAAAAAATGATCTGTGTTCACTGTTGTATTTCAGTGCTGTTAATGGGATGTTTGTAACTAAAATCTCCCAAATTCACTGACTATTTGAATTTCTCTCTGCTCCTCTGAGTAATGTTTTCCTCACAATTCTACACTTGGTCAATTTGTATCCAAACTTCTATATCTTTACTTAATGTTCCCTCTATTTTCCTAATAAGTGAGGACTTTTTATATTTCATTCACATACTGCTGCTAAAAAAACTTATCTGTACACCTGAATAATGCAATGAGATAAATATAAGATGGAGTTGAGAGACACAGGCTGTACTTTTAATTCTGCTTTAAACTTGCATCTAATTGTCAGGTTGTCATCTTTTTTCAGGAGGGAGTACTTAATTCTTTCTTCTATTAAATTTCTTAAGTGATCTTGAACTGGGGTTTGGTTGGTTGGTTTTTTTAAAGCAGTAAGCTAGTTCTGCTACAAGTGGTAGTTTTCATATATGTAGATAAGCAATTTCTGTTTTTTCAGTAGCATATAACCAATTGTTTAAAATTTTTTTAAACATTCCTTCATTGGCAGAAAAAATCATTGCAGTATTTCAATTGTCATCAGATCCACCAGTGATTGGAGTCTGTTGAATAAATTCATAGGACAATGCTTTTGGCAGATTTTACAATACGTCTTTTACTAAATGATTTGACTAAAATGATATTCATCTCTTTCCCAGCTGATAGTATTGCTTTGGTAACTTGCCCATCCATGCGAGGGGAGAAAAGAAAGATTTCTGTGAAATCTTTCAAATAATAATTTCAAGCAAGAAATATTTTCCTTCAAGTCACCCAACCTGGTGACTGTGGAAACTGTAAGAAAAGCTGCACTAGGGAAGTTCAGTGTTCACAGACAGTGCCTCAAATCAATAGAAGTTATTTTATTTTTGCCCTTATCTTTTTTTTCCCCTCTCTAACAAATTAGAAATAATAAAAATAGCAGCATGATTTAACTCCAAACATGCCCTGGGCACTTCAGCAAAGTGGGAAAAGGAAAACTTTCCTCTTCGATACCCACCCAGCGCATCTCTCGGCGCGATCCACCTTAAGAGACGGGCCGTAGGGTGAGGGCAGACATCTATTTTTAAACAGCAGGAGAGTTCAAGACCCATGCCATGGTTAACATGGAGCCTCCTTCCAGTGTTCCCAGTGATTCCTCTCCGTGAGCGTGAAATGCCATAAAGCGCTGCAGTGATGCCTTTATGAATGGCCTGTTTGTCTCCCTCTCCCCTGGCAGCCCATTTTTTTTTATTTTATTTTTTTTTTCCCTTCCTTTTTCACCCCACACTTGTCCAGTGGCCCAAAGCAGTTTACCAGATATGGCAGCTCACATGAATTATGAAAATGTGAATATGGCTCCGCTGACTCGTACCCTGCGTGCTGGCGCTTCGTTCGTTTTTTTTTTTTTCGCTGCAAAATTTCTTCTTTGTGAAAAGGTAGAGGACAAGGAACTGCTTTTATTCCTAGACACATGACTCTGGGCATCTCACGTGCTTAAATAGGAAAAATAATTGGCCAAAATTAAATAGGCATTTCCCAATATAAGCCAAACGCAAAAGCTCTCTCCAACACCAGCGGCTCCAAACTCCGCTTATGGGTATGCTCAAACATGCAGTGTCTGGATCCTGCAGTCGGAGTCTGGATCCAGGGGTAATTTCTGCAGGTGGTATTCATCTCTGAAATAAATCCATATCTGGGAGACAACCAGGATCAGGCTATTTGAGTTCCCTTCTTCATGCCACCCTCCGAAGGGACAAAATCGATCTTCTGTGCACTCTGGGAGAGAGTAGCTTAAAAAATGTTGGAAGAATTTGTTTAATTAGGTGGCCTAGCAGTTCATTTCAGAAGTATTGCTGGCAAATCACCTAACCTTCTTCCAGGGCTGATGTTAAAATCTGTTTCCACATTTTCTTGTGGGGGGAAAAAAAAAAGGAAAAAAAAGGTTATCCTTCACCCTTTCCAGCAAGCCAGGAAAGCTTGAAACTGAAATAGTGGCTTTATGCCCAGACAGAGAGGAACTGAAATAAATATGAGCAGGGTTAAGAATTTTCTTTATTGAGAGCACCTGCTCCAATTTTATATGTAGCGTTGCTAAAAATTCCTTCATTACGGTGTGCTCAACTCTGTGGGAGTTCAGAGAAGCCTTTGGTGCTGAGAAAACCCAAATGAGTCCTTTGGACCGCTCCAGGGAAAGCCTTTCCCTGCGGTCCTCCAAACGAATTAAATGTGTCCAAAGATAAGGCAATGACAGAGCTGCACGCTGTGCTCCAAGGACAGTTGCAGGTGGAGATGCCTGTCTGGCCTTGCCGTGGATGAGTTACAGGGCAGGGAAGTGAAAAAATGAACGGGCAAAGCCTCTACTTGTGAAGTTTCATGCAAAATGACAATTTCTGCTGCTTTTTGCAGGTAGCTGCACACCTCCTGGGTGTATCGGGTGCACCTGAAGATCAGCAGACCCTTCTTGTACCTGCTCAAACACCTTCTCAAGCAGAACGTGTCAGAGGAGCTGGATTATGAGTTTATTTTGTGATACACTGACCGTTGACATTTTGTTGTTGCTATGATGGGAGAAAGACCAAAGCAAGACAAGATTTTAGCAAGAGGCAATATATTCTTATTAATCAGGCTGAGGTAGCTGGAAAAGGCATACATCAGACAGGCCAGATCTCTGGGTATTAAGCAAGAATTTTCAAGCTAATTTCTGGGCAAAAATAATAATTTCAAGTGTAACTTAATAATGTTAGTCAATTAGCCTGAGACTTTGACTGAGGCAGCAGCATTCTTTTGGCTTTTTTCTGAGGGTAAAACAATTAGGGACTAATCCTGTAAACTATATTATTGTTGCAGTTGAGGTTGATTACTCACAGACCGCTCAAACCTTCTACTCCTGCTGTCAAAGTCTGGCTCTCCAGAGGTCTTTTGCTGTAGCTGCAATGATCCAAGGACACAGGACTTGTCGAAGAAAAGGCACAGCCTCTGCTTACAAACCCACTTCCAACCAAAGTCTATTTCTATCTTTTTACGTGGTCTCATGGAAAAAGAGGTGGTCTTTGAGTTCGGAAGTCAAATCTCTGTGTTGACTATGAGTTTCTCGGTGGCCCTGGCTAAGTTTCTTGTTTTATTGTACCTTGCTTTCTCCAAACAGATGATGATTCCTTTGTTAATGATCTGAAAATAATATTCACGATAAACTTTTCAACTAGGTCAAAGCCTTTAGATGACAGAATTGCTTTAGGAAGTGCGTTTGAGCACTAATAAAAATGATTATGTGTAAGGAAAGAGCAGCTGGAGATGGCCAACAGATTCAGTCAAACTGACATGTTTTGCACAAAATACCTCCCCAGCTGCAGACAGATTCATTATGTACCGGGCTGATGCCTCCTGTAGGGGTTCCACAGATGGACCACCCCAGTGAATTGTCACAAGGCAATTAAACAGCCCATAATCCTGGCATGGCTCATATGGGGTACTGCAATGGAGAAGATGACAAAGGTGGCTCTGCACGTGCCGAGAAGTGGAAGAGAAAGTTAGGAGGTGCAGAGACAGGCAAAGAGCCATTGGGGTCTCTTTGGAGTGGACAAGTGAGGAAATGGCTGGGGCTTCCTCAGTGCTGTTGTTTATTTTTTATTTTTCAAATGCGAAGCCTAAAAAACCATCAAATTGAAGCTGAGGAGAGCGGCTAGTGGGAGCAGGGATTCAGCGAAGCCACCGCAGTGCAAGGCCATGGCGAGCCAGAGGGAGGTGACCAGCACCAGTAAAAGAGGGAGAAGAAAAGGTTCACCAGTATTCTGGCTGATGGGTATCCATTTAATCTGGGGCATGACTTTGGCTAACTGCACTAAACCCAGGACAAGTCTAACATTGGGAAGTGGTCATTTCTGTTGCCAACAGTGGTATTTTCGGAAAGATTGTATCAACAAAAAATTTTATCTGAAGGGCTGACTCCCTCTAAGTGCTGGAATAATCCTGTCCCAGTGTTATTAGACAGCCTCTGTTAAATGCCACATTTTTTTCCAAGCCCTGCAATGGCAGATTGGGTTCACCAACACCGTAAAAACAGTTTTCTGGCTTTTTTTTTTTTGTACCAGATCTAAAGAGCCACAGTCATACCCCAAAAAGTACCGATCCAGTATAAACTGGGAAATGAGACAGGAATGCTGCAGTGAATCCACACCTGACCCACACCAGTATCTATAGCTTGAAGGCATCTGCAGCGTGCGGACCCACAGCGAGCCATCACTCCAGCGCATGGGAAATCGCTCCTGCGGCTGAGGGTGGGCATGAGCATGGCTGCAAAACAGTGCATGAAAGTGCTTGAGGCTCCCTGGATCAGCTGCTTCGTTCAGATGTTTCCCCGGGAGCTGACATAGCCTAAGCCTAGGAACTGGCAGGGGTTTTTGCTTCACTGGGACAGAAGTAACATTCTTGAACTTACAGAAATTACAATACTTTACTAGGGGATAAATCTAATCAGATTGTATCCAAACAGTCTATCTATAAATTTTAGACACAGATGTATCTCATTTTCATAATACCTAAGCTGCTTAAAAGCTTTAGTGTATTTATTTTCCTTTCACCCCTGCAACGTAGAGATACACTGTCCCTATTTTACAGCTGGGGAAGTTACTCACAGAGAGACTTAAGTGTATGTATTCACGGCAGTCACTGAGTAGAACGGAATTCAGCATGGCTGGAAAACCCACCTGAGAAGCTGGGTAAATACTTGGGCAAGTAGCTCAGCCGTCAATGCCAGGAGTACCCGTGCTAATTCATTGAAAACAGGCTTAAGTGCATCTACTTGCACTCCCTGCAGGGTAGAAATGGTTTGAATGACTCGTGCAAGGTGATGCAGGAAGGCTGGGGCAGACCTGGGAGCTGATCTGCATCCTTGAGGCTGGTGGTGGCTGAAGCCTGCTCCTGCCTGCTCCCTGCTCTGTGGGCAGGGGCTCACCAGCCAAGAACGTCGAATTATGCGATGGGAGCTGGATACAACGTGGCCGCACTAAAGAGCACTAAAATCTCTGGTTTTTGCATTCTCTCCTCTTTTTTCCCTGTAGCCACGTAAGAAGCATCCACCAGTCCAGACCAAGTCATCAAACCTCCTGTCCCCTCTTGCCTCCTGATCAATCAGTCAAGCTCAGCAAATTCACTGATTTTCTTCGGAGATTTGAACAGGACCTTTTAAAGAAGCAAGGGCACAATGATAAATCAGAGCAGCAACACGTGCACGAGTGTGGCACCGCAGCAGAGACCATTCCTTGAGTCCCAAGTCATAATTAACTCCCTGAAGGACAGAAACCTGACAGGAAATCCAAAATCTCTTTGCAATCCACTAAATATTACAGGAATGAATGGCTGGCACGGGGGAAGGAATGTTGGCTGGAAGTGAAGCTTTTTGGTTTGAGCTTTTCCTGGGTTGTGTTTATTTAGCATATAGCTTGGAGGCACTTGCTGCTTCATATCTAGGAATGGAAGTAACCCAGATAGCATTGCGCTGGAAGATGGAAGGGTTGCAGCTCAATCTGCTGTTACCTAGAGCTAATTTCTGCACCTGCACAGGGCCTCAGGTGGTGTTTAAAACATTTAAAATGTTTAACCGTGGGTTTATGTCAAACATTTCAAAACGTGGCTGCCCTGTGGGTCTTTGTACTCAGACCACGAAGTCCGAGGTGCGATTCCTGATGGCTTTTTCGTTTTCCCTGGGTGAAATGGAAGTAAAACCCTAAAAATCCCCATATCTGAACCTTTCTCCTGCCAAACCAAAAAACCCCACTGCTCTTCAGATTCAATTTCCCTCAAGGACAGGATGAGAGAAAGGAAAGACATATGTTGCATGATGTCATGTAACCACTACCAGAAGGTGTTCAGATACAGCATGGTTAGGGTCCCATACAAACTAAAATAGAACATAAATTATTAGTCCCAGTGAAATGATGCTGCTTCACATCACAAAGCTATGCATTGCCCCCTTCCTCAAGAGCTCTGGCTTTGCCAAGCTTTGAACTGCAAAGGTTCTTTGTCTTGGGGTGACATTTCCCATCCTTTCCCCCCTTATGAGCCATCCTTGGGTATGTTTGAGAGCATCACTCTCAGCCAGCTCATCTCTGCTGCTCCCTGGCCAGGCAGGACCAAGCACCCCGTGTACCTTTGAATGGCTGATGCCTGCTCTGTACCAAAGCAGCAGACCTGAAACAGCAGAGGTCTTGATTTTACGAGGCATTACCGAGCCCTCCGTGTTGAAATGCAGGTGATGAGTTTCCAATCAGATAAGGCGATGGTAATTCCAGATGACCTTGCCATCAGTTGCAGGAATCACCATGCGGGGAATGTCGGGATTAGGTTTCACTTGGAGCCTGGACACATTTATAATGTTTCAGTAAATGAATAGGGAGTACTGTGACCCAGCTGGGAAATTTATGGCCTTGGTTGTGGCTCTGACAGGACTTTGGAGTGAGATATCATGGGCTTCAGGGGTGGAGGCTCATCTTAAACTTAAATTGGGGTGGGGGTAGGGGTGAGAAGCAGAGATAAAGCAGCTGTTGAAAAGCTTAAGCTGTGTGTCTCTGGCTAAAAGCAGCTCGAGAGAACATGCTCACCGAGGTGTCAACCATCTACAAAGTACCCATTAATTGAAAAATATTCCAACTGGACCCTGAAGGACAGATCGAGTCCCATGTTGGGGGGTCCAGGCGCTTGCTCATAAAATGTGCAGATTGCAGTCTTCATAGAAGGAGGAAGAGGAGGAATAATTTCATGGGAGGAGAGGTTGTTCCTGACAATGTGCAGTCACTGCGAGGCTCGAGTCAGGGAGCTGTGCAACACAGGGACCTTTCACTCCACCATCTGCGGTCACTCAACTTATTTTCTCCCGGGGTTGGACCGGGGGATTTATTGCACCTTTTGGATTTTCAACAGCATCTGTTACATAATCTAAAATGAACTCTTCAAGAAATGGAAGCTAATCTTTGCCTAAGCTATGTATGATGATATGCTGTGACCTTCCTGACTGATACTTAGAAAAACTTTCCTTAAAAGCAGAGGGTGAAAAGCAGGGTTTAAAGATTTACTGGGACATTTACAAGTGTGATAACGTTTTTCAGCCTGTTTTGTTTTATGATAAATCATTTTTTATTGCCCCAGAAAACCTGGGAGATGATGACCAGAAGTAGAATATTTTTGGCTTTGTCATTGGAAAATTAGACCCAAAGCGTTTCAGCTATGAATGGAAGGAAATTTAAAGCACACAACAATCTGAGGTAACCAGTGAAAACACTTGCAGTGGCTGTCCAAACAGAACCGAAAAATGCCTAGAAGTAAACAAAAGATGTATTTTGTAGGCCACTGAGAAGGTCTTTATTTTTTTCCCCTTTTGAGCTTGAAGAATTTTTTTGAATTTTTTCCAAAGAAAGTAGTGAGGTCTAAAAATGATTTTTTTTTTGCGTTAAAAAATATGAGTATTTGGAGAAAAGCCAAGTGTTCATGATTTGTTTTGTTTGAAAAATTTCAACCAGCTGTACCTATGAAACTGGAAACCAGGTAGAAGTTGCCCTGATCTGGGCTTTTTTTGAACCTGAAAATTCAACCAAGGTTCATCAGAATGTTTTTGAGTTTCCAACTAACTGTCCTAGGCTTGCTGGAGACTGGACCTGGATAACAAAATCATAGGAAATCATGTGGACTCAGCTGAGTTTCACTTTCATTTTTGCAGACAAACCTGAAATCCTGAGTTATGTGGCATTTGTACCAAAAGCAAATTGAGCATTATGCAAAAGACTTTCCTGGCTATTGATACCAAAAAATCAAGTTGCACAGAAACGAACTTGTGGTTGCACTGAAGTAATTAGTTTTGTCATTGACATGATTGGGAATTGGAGCTTACCCTGAACATTCACCATCAAATCAACCTGACTCCTGACACAATATTTGTAAATAAACAGTGCTAGCTATTTTCTAAAGCAATTTTCCCATTTTTAATTCTTCTAAATCTTCCAACTGAGGAAAAGCTGATCAATATATCTCAGTGAACAGTAGTTCTTTGTTGAAAACCAGCGTAGCCTAAGCCTCTTTCAAGTTTAGAGGAAGAAGAAATGGGTCTATCTACCCTTTCTTTTCATACTAGTAGCTTCAGAAAACTCCTTGGGACGGAGTTCAGAAAACTGACAGAGTTCAGAAAACTCCATCACCTCTTTCTGCTCCATGTTGTGGTTTAGCCCCAGTTGGCAACTAAGCCCCACACAGCTGCTTGCTCACTCTCCCCCCCGGTGGGATGGGGGAGAGAATCTGAAGAGCAAAAGTAAGAAAAGTCATGGGTTGAGATAAGAACACTTTAATGATTGAAATAAAATTAATAATAATAATAATAATAATAATAATAATAATAATAATAGTAATGAAAAGGAAAACAACAAGAGAGAGAGGAACAAAATCCAAGAAAAAAAACAAGTGATGCAACCGCTCACCACCCACCGACCGACGTTCAGCCAGTTCCAGAGCAGCGATCGCTGCTCCCCAGCCAACTCCCCCCAGTTTCTATACTGAGCATGATATCATATGGTATGGAATAGCCCTTTGGCCGGTTTGGCTGTGCCCCCTCCCAGCTTCTTGTGCACCTGGCAGAGCAGGGGAAGCTGAAAAGTCCTTGGCTGGTGTAAGCACTGCTCAGCAACAACTAAACCAGCAGTGTGTTATCAACATTATTCTCATACTAAACCCAAAACACAGCACTATATGAGCTACTGGAAAGAAAATTAACTCTATCCCAACCAAAACCAGGACACCATCTCTAGTGGTTAATTCCTGATCCATGAGTAGGACTCATAAGCGTTAAGCAAGATTAATTAGGTACATAAAAATAGCTGAATAATAGAATGAAAGCCGTTTTCAGTCTCAATTCAGCTGCAGGTGGGTGCGGGTCTTTTTTCAGTGCCTATAGTCTTGCAATTATCATTTGAGTAGTGAGCTACCAAAGCCTGGATTGACTTCAGGACCCCCTGTTGGATAGTTCACCTGCAGCAAGAAAAAGTAGTTGATATTCTGGATAGGCTGCAAACTGAAATCAAAGATGCCAAGTCTGTTTTTTCAGGGCAATCTACACCTATGCAGTAGTTTTCCTGGAATCTGAACCATCTCATACAGCACAGAACCCTGAATCCCTGCCAGGAATGATAAGCATATCCCATTTTTTCTTTCCTTATCTGTTTGCATTTTGCTAATATCACCTCTCAACCCCTTCCGCTCACTTCCAGTGGCTATTATCAGCAGACAGCAAAGAAATCTTTCCCAACCAACATGTCTGCAACTTTTGTATGGGAAATTTTCTCACCCTTGCTCTCTGTGCACGTAAGACGTGATTTATATGAGTGGTGATACGGGGATTGACCATGGAAGTTTAATTAAAGTCGATGGCATAACGGGTAAAATATTAGGATGGAGGATGACACAACTTCTTGAAACTCTGATTACATAGGAGTCACCAAAATATATTGCCACAGAAATTGAGAAAAACATTCCCTTGGCTTGTTGAGAGGAGGTTTAACATTAGTTGAAAGCCTCATGCTAGTATTTGTTGGAACATAGATGTTAATTGCTAACCAGTCCGTGTGTATTACAGTAAAAACAAAAAAATCAAGAGGGAGAGACTAACTTGCCATAGGCTGTTGATTTTGAGTTCCAAATCAATTTGGTTTGTATTTTTTTTATTATGTTATATGTGTGCCATAAAAAAAAAGTGAATGTATTCTGTTGTATTACATGTCTAAACAAATTGGAAAGCTCTTGGGTAATCTCTAGAAATAAATTTGAATAAGTAAAACTTTTTTACTTAATCACCTATATTTTATATTCTTCGTGGAGGGAGGGAATTTGCCATCAGTACTTCTTTATTCAGTGTGCAAAATTAATTTGATAAATGCAGCCTGGAAGACAGTGCAGTTTTGAGCATGACAGGTTCCCAAGCTTAAGGCAAACTATGAAGTATATACATCATTAATAATAATATATATGAATTAATACAAATTTTTAATGCTACAGATGCCATGGTGTTCAGGTGGGAATAAGAACATTTTAAAATAGTACACTCTAGATAGAAACCCAGCTCAATAATGTTTGCTACAAACGTGGGAGTTGCTGAGGGAGAAGCCAATATTACATTCCTCAGGTCTAGGGCAGAAAAAATGGAGGAGTTAAGATGAAGTACAGATTTTCTTCTAATCAAATCCAGAAGCCGTGCTGTAAACCTTATTCTAAGAGATCCGCTAAGTCTGCAGCATGAACATGACAGGCAGGCAAAATTGTGGATTTGATCATTTAAAAACCTGTGGATTCCTGGGGTTTTGGCTACATTAAAGACTCTGAGAAAAGACATGCTGAAAATTGCTGAGGGGTGTTACCAAACCAAGTTGCCAAAGGCTTAGTCTGCCTCAGTAATACAGAGAGCAGCTGGTTGAGCTAACTCCCAGTTAATTACCTCTTCGTTTCTGCAGTCATTCCATAGTTTGTTTAGGGCAAGGTGGACTGGAGGTTTTGGTGCCCAAATAATTCAATTTATTCATTTGCTATAGAAAATAAAAGTTGGAAAATAAAGACCTCATTATTGTACATATTTTTTCATTTAATTTGTTATGGGCATATTACAGAATGGCTTTGTAATTTGGGTAATCATACACAAATGTTGGGTTTTGCTGCAGCATATTCAGATCAAATACTTGTTTGGCTGAACCTGGCAGGCAATGCTGGTGCAAACTCAGCTCACTGAGAGTGTAGAGGTGATTGATTAATTGCTCCTGTAAATCTTACAGAGCCAGATCCTGATGTCGTTTCATGCTCTGAATGGGGTAGGACTTTCAGTGCCCAGGATACGAAAGGCACTTTTTACGTGGAAGTCAGAAGGAGCATGGAGATCAAAGCGCTGCATACACTCATTTATTCAAGGAGGAAAATGAAGACACGGCACATCTTCTTCCTGCCGTTTAATGGGATCATTGTAGGACTGTTTCATACAAGGAAGTTTTTCAAGTCCTTTGTCCCATCTACTTTATATGAATACTTCATTGTAGGTCTTAGGGTAATAGCTAAGTATGACAGTCAGTCCTAACTTCCACTGCTCAGTATAACCCCTGTAGATTATCATATATAACTTCTCTTTTTCTTCATCATTTTTTATACAATACCAAATTACAATCTCCTACAGTGCCAGCCTTGTTTTAACTCTGCAGCACATCTAAAATCAGCATTTAAGGAATGTTTAAGTTGTAAAGTCAAGCTCTGAGAAGATTAGGAAGTGCTTGGATCCAGAATACCCAAGCAACCTTAAATTGGCCCCATTCTAAAAAGCCTTTAAATATCCGATTGCTACAAGTTCATGCCCCTTCCAACTACTGTGAAAAAAGAGGCGAGACCTGCAAAATCTAGTCCATTTTGAGGCACAGCCTGGACTCATTCCTGCTGTACTTTCCATCCAAGGCTTTGAATGAAGTAGGGGGTTGTATGGAAAAAACATAGTGTGATCATGTAATTAACATTTCCTTGCGTGGAACCACAGCAGCCCCTAGCAACTGGGGAGAGCAGATGGAAGAGGGTTCACACCCCCACTTTGACAACTTATTGTGTGAAATTAGCCCACCCTTCTCTCGGAAAAGATCTTGAAAGGTTGATATGGATTTATTTTGTCTTAGTGATGAGGAGTTGTGATGGGAGGCTGAAGAGTCACTTGAAAATCTGATACTCCATTGAGAATTTCTGTCTCTTAACCATTTTACTCCTTCACTTGTTATTTCCCTCATAAAAATCAAGCTTGAGCTCCTTCAAGAAAACATATCTCTGTTCTTCAAAGGGTACAGACGCTTCCTCCATAGCATTTTTCATCTTTTCTAGTCTGCACTGAGAGTCAGAGACCAAATGTAATGTCTATTCCAAGGTTCAGACCCACTTGTCCAGATCATCAGATGCTTCTCCAGCTCCTGCCTTTTTGCACCCCCTATTTTTGCTCTAAGTTTAAAATCAAGCAAAAAAACACACAAAAAAACCCCTTTGCTTTGTTCTGTTTTGTTCTAAACAACCTCTTCTAACTGTGGTGGTGGGGAGGTCTTCACTAGCCTTTCCAATGCCTGACCTGACATCTGTTTTCTGAAGGACTTACTGGAATAGTCTGCCCAACGAATGATCCAGCTGGCTGAGTATTCCTAGGTGCTGGATTATAATGCAACAGAGAGGAAAGACGTACTTGTGGGTTTGACATCAACACAGAAGCAGAAAAATGTCATTTAGTGTGAGGTGTTCCAATGTCACTTTGTTTAGGAAACCAAGCAGGTCATTGTAAGAAAGATGACTATTTTACACTTACATCTTTTTTGTGTTCTCCATAATCCTCCTCCCCAACTCTCCAAAGAGGACAAAAATATGCAAAATACAGTAAGATGCTTTTCATGTTGCATCTAGCTATAATCCCTGATAATTCCAGGCTAGTGCTGTGGAAGAAATGACCAAACTTTATTCACTTTATGTTGTGAAATTTTTAAAAAGTATGTTTCCAGCTGACTTTCCTACTGCTGTACTCGCTTTGCCTGAAATGGTTTTGGCTTTCACAGCCTGGGTAGGTTCAACATGACCACGAGGGGTTTGGAAGACCTCACAGGGAAGACCTCCTACAATCAGTGGTGAATACTGTCCCTTCAGTTAGAAAATAGCTTCTCAGCTTTGAGTAGGTATTGCGTCAGTGTCCCAGGAGAGGGATCTGCTCTTGGAAGAGTCTGCTTTCCTCGAGCGCTCTCAAGATCTTGACCACTCTTTCACCAATGGCTTTATGTGAGCATTGTGTCTGTTCACTCCAATATCCTGTCAACATCTGAGGGTGTTTCCATCCAGAGTAAGGACAGTTATTTCCAAAGCTGAAGGGTCTTTATGGAGAAAGCCTTACTCATTTCCCTTTATTCAGAAATTATATTTTAAAAAAGTGCATTGCTTAAGCCATCTAGAGCTTTAAATGTCAGAACTCCAACTGGAGCACAGCTCACAGGCCTCTGGTGTTACTATATTGTTCCAGTGACAAACCCAACCCATGAAGTGGGTTGACCAGCTTCCAGTTGATTAAAGGTGTTCTGCAGAAGAACAGTCTAATTTGGAGTTGACAAAGGCATGGAAACTATGTCTGCTTCCAATAAAACTCCTGCCTCCTTGCCAGGCACAGAAGAAAAAAGACCCGCCTTCAAACTCCTGGCCATGAACTTGCTTCATGTTTTAGCGTTGCCATTCTCCTTTCCTTTGCACTGCAAACATTGCTAAGAAATTAGCAGAATATCATCTGCATGCAAAGCCAGTATGTTCTTTGACATATTTTCTTGTTTCTTCCCCCATCCCAGTAGCAGCACATTAGTCTGATCTGGGCTGCAGGCTACCCCTCTTCTTTTATGCTAGTCCAGTAAACTCCAAAGGCACAAACTGGAAAGTGATTTGGCCAGAGGTGTTATTCTTTCCTCTGTAGACATCCCTAATTGCACTGCATGTTGGCCTAACCTTTGAAAAAAGCTTTGGAAGAAGGTGGCGCATTGAAGTTGGTTATTACTTTCTGATGACAATGCTGAAGGTGATGATTGCCCTGTAGTGCAGTGCATCATGTTGGATTCATTTAGCGTATGTTATGTACCCTGTGGTCTGTGATTCATTCACTGCATTGCAACGTGCTTTTTGGAATCACACTCCAGCAGTGACTTTCTGACATGCGGTTCAAATACTCATTTCTTTTCAGACCATACTTTTATTACAGTGAGTAGATCTGTATATAGCTTTAGACTGCTGCAAATTTCCAAGGGCCGCGTCCCAACAAGTATCACTTTCCAATTTCATTCCCCTCAAGAAATTCTGTCAACAGCTTCTCCCAATTCCATTAATCTTGTGTTTTACCATCTTAAAGCCTCCCATTCTCTCAACTCCCTTAAAGATGTGACCAGTGTTTCTCCTTGAGTGCTGACAATTGCTTTCTCATTCTTATGTGGAGCTGCTCTCCCTGCTAAGAACCACATGCAGTTTTCAATAATACCTATTCATCAGTAATGTATATAGTGAGCCAGGTCTGGATTTCCACACTGAGGTACTGATGTATTTTACATACCTTTCCTTTCTCAAAAGGGATTTTCTGTCTCTGAACACTAAATATGAGAAGCATTTTTCAAATTCTTTGACAGAATGCTTTTAACATATCAGCAGGGTTAATAAATCTTTTCCATTTGTTCTGTTCACTTTTATTCATAGTGAAGTATTGATCAGGAACAAGCAGGGATTGTGAGGACATTTCTCAAATGAAAGTGATATATGGTGCTACCAGGATGCTGATACAGGCGGTTTTGCTTGGACTTGTGGGCCATCGGCCCTGAGGATTTTCTCCCAGCAGCAAGGAAACCCAGAAAGAGAACATTTAACCACCCCAGACCACCAACCTGTCGGAGCTCTCCACTGCGTTAAGTTTTCAGATTTGCTTTTCTTCACCCCCTTTTTCACTGTGGTGCTCTTGAATAACACAAGCATTTTATCTCTCCAAAATGCAAATAATTGATGGGGTCAGAGTGACTGATTTCAAGCAGGGATGGGGTGACATAGGGTACAATAACGATGCCAAAGGGAACGCCTTGGAAACTCAATTTCACCTTCTGTCCGTGCCTCAGATCTGGAAAAGCCAGGGGTCATCCCTGCATTGATATCATTTTCTCTGTGGCTATCTCTGTGTATGTGTACTCTTTATAGATACCTTATGGCTGCGCAACAATTAAATCAGTTTCTCCTCAGACAGACAGATAGACATCTTTGTTCCTGTGTGTCTTGGCTGAAGAATTTGTGAATCCTGCAAAAGCTCATGCTCACAGGTGGTCCATGGGATGGCCCTTGGAACAGCACAATGAAATGGGACTGTCACGTACACGGACTTAAGCACAGTCTTCACAGAGACCCTTGGATGGAGAAACCTAAAGTTGTGTGATGAGGACCAGGACTGGGTCTCTGCAAAACACCACATTGAAGCAGAGCAGGGAGTGAACAGAGGACAAGGAGACAAGGAATTCAAGAGTGCCACTGCATGGCTGGGAGCTACCTCTGGAAGAAATAACAAAGAAATGCTCAAATAATAGACTTATTGCAAAACTTTTACACTTACAGCATTTTTCAGCTACACATCTCAAATGGCGTTAGAAGGATGTGACAAATTCTTGGCTGTACTATCACAGATGAGTCGCTGGAGGACAGAGAGGTCACCCACACTCTCCCATGTCTCACTCAGTGCTAAAACTGAGGTCCCATGTCAGACTTGATGTTCTTATTATGTTCCTCTGTTGCTCTAAAGGATTAAAAAAGTGGCCAGAAAAGAACAAATACAACTCACAAAAATAAACAAACAAAAAACCCCAGCGAATCCTTTAGAAAAGGGTAGTCAAAAGGACAAATATTCAATAAAAGGGAAAAAAACCTAAAAAGAATAACACTGACAAAAATCTGAGATATTGCTGACAAACAGCAAATCAGTCATTTTTTATGTCGGGAAAATGAACTATTGGGATGCATATGGGGGATGACATCCAGGAGATAACTGCTCTCCTGTGGTCAGTTCACACCGCACTACCCGCTGTCCCTCATTACCAGGAAAATGTTGATTGATTTTGTGATATTCGAAGGAGTCACTAGGATAACGAACAGTCAAAACTAAAGGAAAATGGAAAAGCTGAAAGCTAACCTTTCCTAATTACCTCATTTTTGATAAAATACCAAGCAAGGATATTACCCTACAAATATTCATGGGAAAAAAAAAAAAATTCTTATGGAGAAAGTCTCAATACCTCAAGTCTATTCATGAAGATGGGATGGAAATACTGGTAGTGATGAGGTCCATGATGTGAAGAGACAGGATACTGTTCTGAAAGGAGGATTTCAGTCTAAATGTCAGAAATACTGGGAGATACCTTGGGTTGTGAATAATCTTCTCAGATACTGGTAAGAGGTCTCTCATTTAGCGCTTTTAAACCAGCCAGTGGGGGATTATTCTGAATTGGCAAAGAAATAGCCTGGATGACCTAATCAATTTTCCATTTCTAGTTTCCATGAGTCTGTAATTTTGTGAGTATTTTTTCTGTTGCTCTTCACATGAAAAAGTTTCTCCACAGGCCGTTTTTTCGTTTGTTTTGTTGTTTTGTTTTGGTTTTTTTGTTGTTTTTTTTTTTTTCCAGAAACATCTGTTCATTGGAATTCCTGTTTAAAATTTTGGTGACACGTTGTGCTTTTGTCAGCCTTGGCAAGGAGGCAGGGATGGTGCATGTGATCCACCGAGGAGAACAGAATGTCAAAATGCAGCTGTGGCACGAGAAGAGTCAGTGAAGTTTGGAGTTGGGAGTCTATTTTTAGTGGCTAAAGATTGTTCCAAGGTTAAAGGAACATATAATTCTGGGGGAAGGTGGAGGGAATATTTGCCCTCCCTGGAGGAAATCCAAGAGGATTGCAGAATAAGGGGTCAGAGTAGCAAAGGGAGGGGAGGGCTATCTGTGACACAGCTGTTTTTGAAAACAGAAAGAAAAAAAAATAAGTTGAATGGTAATCCCTTACATCGTATCCCACTGAAGCATTTTTCAGAGTAGTGGAGTGGAACAAATGTACAGTCATATTTAAGGCATCAGACCACCTACATCTTAACAGATCCGCAAATTGACGTTAATGAAGCCATTTATGTTTAAAAAAAATTTTAAATTCAGCTGGAAAAATAGAATGAATGCTGAAACACTGGCTTACTTGTTCAAACCAGCTTTCTAAAGCAGTATTTGATACGTTTGCTGGAGAAAAGAGCAGAAAGGACAAAGCTGTCTAAGGAAGATGTATCTCAGGCAATACTTTCCTTCAGCATGTTTCTGACCGACAGTGGAAGTCCTCAGGTTGTATCAGGGACAAGTGCTTGAGCACAGAAAGGGAAACAGCAGTTTATTTTTTGGCAGAAAAACGAACATTTGGGCAGTGTGGGACCCTTTTGGAGACATTTACCGGAGAGGAAAATTGCTAATGCAGCAAGATCTATTCACTGTAAATTAGTGATGCCTAAACTGGGAAAATATTGTGATTTTTTTTTTAAGAAGCGCTTGCAAACTACGTAAATCTTGTATGTTTTTTCTCTTGTATTTATTTAGAAAATTAAAACTACACGTTTTTTTCTTGTGGGCCTATTTTATTTACTCACTTTTTCAAAAGGAAGGATAGCAACTCAAAATTTGAAGCAGGAAAAGGCACAGGAGCTGCCTAATTTTGCTACATTTTTCTTTCCCCTGAAGAACTGTAAGCTTTCTCCAAGGAAATGCATAGTGAATGATTAAGCTACATATAAATACAAAACAGCATGTGTTATCCAGTATGTGCACAAGCCAAACTGCTTTTTACATATGTTAAGAACGTGCTCAGAATTCTTTCTTTCCACCTGCCAATCCACAGTTACCCACACAAGTCTTGGATGTGCGTACGAGTCTTTCAAAGGTTGTCCACTGCATTTGAGGATAGAGCAGAAAGCCAATATTGTTCATTTGAGGGCTATTTTTAATGGCTACATACAGAGAGCTCTCTAGAGTTGCCATAAATATCCTGTTTGCTTTCTTTGTTTCTCTTTCATTTAGCTCCCTTGGTATCAACCAGACTATTCTTTCTAAAATGTTTTACTATATCCCTGCTGCTCCCTTTGGAGGAGGAAATCAGGGAAATACATTTGCAGGGGGAAAGGTATATTTATTCAGCAATGAGTAACTTTTAAAAATAGTTAAATCAATTTAGAACAAACTTTCAAGAGCGAACGCTCACCTTTGGACAGAGATCAAGAATGGAAACTCTCAGACCAGAAGGAATTTGTGCAGGATGTAATGAGGAATAAAAAAATGTGAGTGGGTCTAGGGGGTGCCAGGGCCGAAATAATGCCAGGTCACCCCAAACTGCCAGGCAACACGCTGCCTTTTCTCCCTCTCACGCAGCACACAAATGTATAACATTTCGCTGAGAGTGTGAAGTACAAATCCAAGCGCCCACAAGGATTAATTTACATGCCCAAGTGGGGAGCTGTGCTTAGCAATGAGACTCTACCCTGAAGTGCTTCAGTATATCACACGTATGCACAAATCCATATGCAGGCATTCGAGTGCCTACAGAGCATTTTCTTGTTGTAAAAGGCACGTGTGATATTGGGCTCATTAAGATGAAACATGTGAAATCAGATCCTCCTTTCTTCCTGCTCTGTTTTGCCTTTCTTTCTGCTGAGTGTCAGAAAAGCAGATCACATTTGTTCAACCACTGCCCGCAGCATTGGAGCTGAAGTTTATCTCCATCTTCCTTCTTTTTTTTTTTTCTTTTGAAATTCTTGGCTCCCTTATTCAGAAGCTCCTGAAAGAGAGAAATTCTCCTAGTGCAGAGAAGCATTTATGTACTGGAGCAGAGGGCTTTTTTTTTTTTAATAAAGCAGATGTTACGTTTCTTATGAAAGCAGTGCTGACCTTTTTCCCGTACCCATTCTCCAGGCTAGCATGTGCAGACTCCAGGAACTCTGCTGACCACTGTCCCTCACCCCTGGGGCTGCAGAGCCTGCCCTCACCAGGAGGGCTTCGCATAAACCTCCCCAACAAGCTAGGGAAAATGCCTTCCAGCAGCTCCTCTCACCTCATAAAAGCCGTAGTGTGAATTGCCGGTGCATGTGGGAGACCCTGCAGACTGTGGGGACGCTGGATGTCTTCTGTTCTCCCACCATGACTGCCCCGAGTCCTTAGCAAATCCTTCCCGTTGCCGTTTTGGCAGCAGCACCGTTCCCTCCTTGGGTGCTCCTCTCCCTCTCGTGATCCCACGTGCTGCTGGGGACTTGCAGGTGGTGACATGAGACAAGCGGATCAGTCCTGGCTTCCCATGGCTCCACATAATTTTTGGTGCATGCAGCCCAGCTAATCATCCAGCACATGGCTTTTAGGGTCATCCTCAGCACAAGCGGCCAAGAACAGAGACAGGGATTTGCAGACAGGAGGTGGGTGGTTGTTACACTAACCCAGCCATCATAGGTGCTCTGGGTAACTGCTCCGAAAGATCTCAGCATCTCTGGGGCAGAGCCAGCAATTGCCATAGTGCAGAAATGCGCAGCAGCGAAGGAGAGGCACAAACAAAGTCATGGCCATGTCAGATGTTTGTGCTCCTCAAGGATAGATAGCACCTGCCTCCCCAGAGAAAAATCGAGGGGAATTGTAGATGCCTTTGTAGCGTTGCCTGCCTTATTAGGTTAAAGGACTCCTGACTTGGCCTTTGCTTGTGGGTATCCCGTTCCCCTTGCCCAGCAGGCGCTGAGATATGCTGAATTAAGATGATATATTCTGTGGACAGGTGGAGAAGGGAATCATTTCTTCAGACAGGAGAAAAAAAAAAAGTGGTTAGAAAGTTTATCCTACGCTACAGAATAACCATATCATTAGATACCGGGGGGGTTATACATTTATTATTATATATGGTTTCTAAGTTTGTTGTATAATTGCAAGCTTAGCTTGCACGGTGTGTTTGCAAATCAGAGGTTTGTGGATCCCAATAGTAATTACACATGTCTGCACATCCTTGTTCGTCCAGGATGGACAGGCAATGAAAGGATGACATTGCTTGAATATTTTCTGCCTCCAAATGTGAGGAATGTCAAACCCCAGGTCTTGTAAAATACAATGACATTGTTGCTTTTAACACGATGCCTGTTAAGAGAGGTGGCTCCTGGAGGTCTGGGTGTTATTGTCCTGCCTGGGAGAGGGTGAAAGAGGGAGCAGGGAAGGAGGGGAAAAGGGAAAAGTCCTCAAGATAGTTTGACCTTGGTGTTTTATGGCTTCAGAGGCCAGTGGCTTGGGCAAAGATTTCAGACCTGGCCTACAACATCTCCAGCAGATACCCTGGTCCATGGCTTGGATGTTCCCAGCAAGGGAGGGGATGAAACAGCCGCTGTCAGCTCTTGGCTGTGGGTGGTGGGAGATGCTGGTGCTCCTTCGGGGTGAGGGCATTTGCTGCCTGGGAAGCCTTTGGCTTTTCAGAAGAGTGAAGATCCCCTGAGGGCTGGGAGAGCTCAGTGGGGAAAGACCATGCTGCTGCAAGGGCGTCAGATGGCCAAACAAGCATTTTTGGCAGCTAACCACACAGAACAGCTTGATCCTGCTCAGCGGGTTCTTCATCTTGGGTGCCTGTAGGACATGCCACCATGTCAGTGGCCCCACAACCTACATTGCAACAGAAAAGTTTGCTCACTATGCAGTCCCCACAAAGAAGCCTGACAGATGCTCACTGGCATCCATCCATCGCATGTATGAGGGAAAGGCTCCCACCCCAGATACTTTACCCCACCAGTGATAACCATCCCTGACAAACCACGGGCATCCATGAGACGAAAAGCAAAGCTTTTGAGTTGTTGTTGTTGCTGTCAATGGCTCAAAGCGAAATCTAGGCAGAGTGTGGTGTGCTTACACTCTGTATGTGAGTAAAAATACCTCTCTGTGGCCCCCCTCCAAAGCCATTAACGCTCTGAGGAGTCAGCAGATGAACTGGAGTGGTTAAACTATTAACATCAGGTTAACTCCCATTGTGAAGCTCCTGGCTCAACATCAGAGGGCAATAAAACACCAAACGCAACATGATGACTGTTATGATCAGGAAATTTGGGACATGTGTCATTAGAGGGAACAAACAGGGCAGCAGAGGTGTCTGGCAGTAACGCTGCCGAGTATTCATTGCTATTCACTCCCCCTCCATGTTCCTCTTATGCCCTTTATCAGCTTCCTCCGATATTGGGTGCAAACAAAGTCTGGCCCTTACCTGAGGGTCAGAGAGATGAGAGACAGTGTTAGACAGGATATTCCCAGCATTTTCAATGCTTCCTCTTCAGTGCGTTATGAATGTCTGACTGACATGGCCAAGCGAAAGTGCTGCGGGTTCCCGCGGGACCTGTGTGGCCGTAAAACTCACAAACATAATAATAACAAAGTCATAAATTCTGACCTGTGGTACAGTCTGAGTCGAATAACAGCTCCCCAGCTGTGGAATATGTGCCCTTGTTGTGTGAAGGTGGCAGACCCAGGGGTAAAGTTCACCTCGTATTTGTCAGGTTGTGTAGAGCCAGGCCCGTTTAATGATCTAAAAGCAGCCAAAAGCCCCAGCAGCAGGACAGATGCCCAACCATGTTTTTAGCCTGTTATGATTTACTGATTATTTTGTGAGGAGGGAAAGCTTAAAAAAATAGCTGATGAGGGACAGATAACGGAGCTGGGGCAACAAGTGGTGCAGATCCTATCGCAAAGGATGGGTTTATCCCCTTTCAAAACACCCAAGACCTTCAGAGCTTTACCAGGACATCTTCAGAGATTTACCCAGTGCCTCAATGTCTTCAGGGCATGAGGACTGGATGCAGCCCAAGAGGAGGAGTGCAATAGCCCATGGCTGTTTCTTCTTTCTGCAGTGATTTCTTCCCGACCACAGCCTTGCAGCCCCAAAACCCTCAAAGACATTAGGAAACCTACAGACCTTACAGAGAGGCAAGGAGCTGCACTGGGTGAATATTAGGGAAGCCTGACAGAGCCATGAGCTAATTCAGATCCTTCCCAACAGAGCAGAAAGAGTTTGACACGTGGAAAACCCCCAAGCATCCTATGCCTGCCTTTGAGATGTGCTGCAATGGGCTGGTAACAGGGAGATGCACATAGGAGAGGTTGAGGAGAAAGCTTGGTAGGGTCAGCCATCCTCAGGAGTGGATTTTCCAGGGGAAAGGGACTTGGGAGACCTCTTCTTCATCCCCCCATCTCCTCTGTCAGACTGGGATTGCGTCCACCTCAAGCCTCAGTGACAAGCCGGAGCGGGCTGCTCGCCATCCGGAGAAGGAAGGACAAGATGATTTGTTTTTGTGTGTGTTTTTCTTTCCATGTCTGCTACTTGGAAGGAAACATGTCTGCTTTTAGAGAACAATGCTGCCCAGGGCCGTGGGAGTGAGTTACTGATGTGTGCGAATCCTAACCCGGACCCCGTTCCCAGGCCAGCCCTCGGCAGCGCTCGGCTCTGCGCCGTCCCCTTGCAGCGGGTTAAATGCTAAATGAGGGGGGGCTGGGGGCAATTTGGAAGTGCAGCCCCTCCCCCCCTATATGGGGACACGGCACTTGCTCTCCCTGAGCTGTTATGAACAGGGATGCTCCAGGGCTTCTTGAACACCCCCAAAATCCCCAGTTTCTAACCCATGACCTACCCTACTGCCTCTAATTCTTCCTCTCCTTCTTACCCCGAATGCTTTCCTTTTACTTTTCTTACAGCTATTTCTTCTCTTCTTCCCCATCCATACACCAATGGACTAATGGGGACAATAAAATGGAGATGGAACAGCCACCAAACATCTTCCTTCTCTGCAGTCAAGTGCAGTTAAGTCAGATCTCCTCACCTTGAGCCAACACAACGCTCTTGAAGATTGTGAAATTCCTACCACACTTCCCACATGTCTATTAATCACACCAAGTGTTGCACATCACGCTTCTCCAAAACCTGTCTTTGGAAGCAGGTAGGGCTCCACATGTTGTTGCAGTGACGTTTAGCTCCTACCAGCCTCGTCAGGTCACATTTTGTGCTGGTGCTCTTCAGACATCAAATTTTGAAGTGAAGCAATTTGGGCTGCAACCTGCTAACTCTGCATGTAATGACTGCTTTGCTGTAGCTCAGGGGTAGAAACCAGCGTTTTAAGGATTCCCAGCCAGCTCTCCAAACAGCTCCTCTGGCTAAAAGCACTTGGCATAAATTAGGGAATGCTCAGATAGGCTGTAATTTCCATCTAAGTCTGAGCAATGCAGGACTGGGTGCAGGAGGTGTTTTAGAGGAGTCATTACCAAACACTATGAAATTGGAGATACTGAGGTGAAGGGGATCGACAACAACTGCAAAGATATCTTTGGCAGAGTTTAGGGCACTACCCATGATCTCCAGGCAAGTACTGTGTTGAGAAAATACATTCCAGCAACACAGACTAACCAGGCATTTTATGTATTTTACGGCATTTATCGTCATCTCGGAGCTTCCCTGGTCGTGCACTGCGGTCCTTTGAGCCCAGCCGTGCCCAGGGGTGGGGAAAGCTGCGGAGGGAGGCTACCTCTTCTTCCAGCAAAACAGAACCCTTTGGGGATCGCTTGCAGTGATCCGTAAGATCTACAGATCACCTTTAATATAAACCGTGGCACTGACACATCAGGGAGTGCTTAAACAAGGCGCCTTAACATACCGCCTGTCTTCGCCCGGCACACTTCTCCTGCCACCAGCCTGCCCGAGCCTGGCTATTGCAGCGTTGAATGGGAGCTTAGTTTTAAGGATAAACACATCCATCACAAAGCTGTTTGGTGTACGCTGGTGCTGGCACTCTCATCCCCTCCATGAAACCCCTTTTGAGGACTCTCTGTCCAGAGATCACATCTCTGCTCCAGTTTCCACCCCCCAACCTGCTTTTTCCAACACTCCCCAAGCATAATCCCGCAGTTTACCAGGAACGGGAAGAGATGCAGGAAAACAAGGGGCACTTTAACCTCTATTTTAAAGCTCTAATTCCCTCCTGGTTTAGTATATTTAGTTTGGGCACAGTTCTGAAACAAAAGGTATAAAGAAGCCAAGTTGTTGGGGCAGGGGGAGGGAAGAAAGTTGGTTTGATTTTGAGAGCCTTGAAAGATCATTAAAATTTCATAACAGGCAGAAAAAAAGGTTGTTTGCTTATAAGGTCTCTAGTGTTTAAAGAGCTAGAGACAAAACTGCCGAGCAGTATATTCCAGTTTATCCTGTGGAATAGGAAGGAATGGCCCCAGACGTAATTACAAGTAAGTAGTGCACCGAGAGAGGGGAAAAAGCTCAGGAAATCTGATGGCTAAGAACTTCTTTTCGCTGGTGTTTAATCAGTTTGCCCAGTTGTTTGTTTGTGTTTTTTTGCGATCTGCCTCAGTCGTAGTGTATTGGGTCCTTTGATGGTGAAAGTGCAGGATGGGAAGAATTTTTGCTTGTGAAATTCGGTGCAGCTGAAAGCAAAACCAGGGAACAAGGGTGAAATGTGAAGCTTGTTTTGTGAGTTTACTGAGCTGAAAGCCAGAGTATGGGGTTTCAGTGGTGGTCTCGCTGCTTATTGACTCGTGAGTTTTTATCCACTGAACAAGCAACATGAGAGAGATTTTTACAAAAGCAGGGAAATGATATCTCATTAATATTTCTACCTAGCAAAAAAAAGAAAGGGATAATAACATTAGCGGTTATAAAGCAGCAGGGAGATGATGATGAATGTTAGGCTGTGTATAAAAACTATACAAGGCTGTATAGTTTTCAAAAACTATGTGCTATTTCTGTTTTTTAGCTTCACTCCTTAAAAATACATTAGCATTGAAATGGAATTTAAAAACTGAAAAACAACGTTGGCAAAATATTTCTCAGAAACACAGAACTCTCGACCTGAAAAACAAAATCAGTCGTAAATCATAGAGCACGTTAACAGTCACAATATAGAAATTGAACATTGTAAAATATTTTTCTCAGTACAAAATAACATTAACAACCAGTGTGTTATAGTGATACAAACGCTAGTAAAGGTATTATTTTACTGTTGAGGTTGCAGATATCAGTTCCATTTTAAAATCACAGTTTAGTACTTCAAAAATCAGTAATAGTGAAAAACTTTTTCTATGTTACATCATACTTATTTATGAAAAGTAGAAACTTATTGCATTATATTTTATTATGAGCCTACTTTTAGTTGTCTGTAATTTGTACAACATTGCTATAGTTATTGGCATATTTCTTGCAGTAAAAGATATATATCTTACTTTTCTATTTTGTTTTACAAAAAAAAAAAAAAAAAAACAAAACAGAAAAAATAATCTTATTTATAATTTCCCGTAGTTAAATGATTGCTAGGTAACCTTCAAGCTGAACACAGAGAAAACACATTGAATTATTTCTTTAAAGTGTATAATATTTTCTGGTTGTTTTAATGAGTATAGCACGTTATGCTTCCTCTGTGTATACCTAATATGCACACCTTATACCCATAAGAACAACTTCATAATTAGGGGAAGCATTTTTAAAGGTATATAGCTAAATTAAAAGCGAAGTCCTATTATCTCTTGTGGGATTTGTGCTCCTAAAATCATTAAGTGCATTAAGTTGGTCCTCTGTTTTGAAATGTTCATCCCACAAAGAGAATTAATTGTTTTCTATTAGGCTGCAGTTTTCTCCTTATTTTTCCATCTCTTGGGAACAGATCAGCTTCCTCACTTTTCAACTTTTACCTACACAATTATACAAATAAAACACGAAGACTAATTCTGTGGATTTACATGTGTAAAATCTCATCTTTTTTTTAAGGAGTTTTCCCAATAGGAGACTGATCCAAGCCATGTTGAAGTTAATGAGTCATTTCTATCTGTTGTAACGGGATTTGGATCTGAACACTGGACTCCTTACAAATTGGAGGCTGTACTTTCATAAGAACAGGAATTTTATCATTTTGCAAAATCAGGAATAGTTACCCATGGAATAGTTTAGACTATAGTTAGAGAGTGTCGTTTGGTCTGATAATGATATCTTCCTCCATGTACTTTGGACTTATCACCGGCTTTGTGGCTAACGCAACACGTGTCGGCTTATTGCTCACCCATGTGTTAATAAAACACTGTGCTTTGGCATAGTGTTTGCGTAGAAAAACATCATGAATTTTTAACCTGACTTTGATTTTATTATTTTTCGAAAAGAGACAATGATGTTACTTATATAAGAGTTCATTCCACATTCTGGTGATTAAAAGAGTAGTCTGAAATCTCATTACCTTCATTAGCAAACGAAGTCTGAGGGCTTACAGGAATTCTGGAGTCAATGAAGGTTCAAGTGCTTTTTACCTCCTTTTCTCTCTTGCTTTTATACTTTTTATTCCTCGCTGTTGTGTTGCGCGTGCCTTTTCACAAAGCTTTCATTCGGAGCAGGGAGAGTCTGAAAAGGGTTAGCTTAGACTAAACATAGTATGGAAACAAGGACTATGTTGTCACATCAGGTTTGCTCAGCCCTTAAAATCTGACTTGGGTCTCCATGTCCTGCCATAATGCAAATGAGAATGTTCTTGCTGGGAACATGTCATTCCCGTGAATGTTAAATGCTGTCATGCAAGCCCCGTGGGAGCAGGCTGCAGCAAGTCCTCCTGATTTAAGAGCTATTACTGATGCTGCTATTATTACTTTACAGGGGTACAGCAGGGATTCACAACCTCAGTTCTCAACCTTTCCCTTATTTCTACATGGAAGGAAGTGAAGTGGCAAGGCTCCCAGCTAGACGCATTTGTTGTCCCAGTATGTAGGAATAATTGGAGGAAGGCTCCTGTTATGGAGTTTCACTCGTATAAGGAACCTCCTTCGGATCATTTCTCAGCCAGAAAGCTTTAAAAACATGACTCCTGTTTAAATGCCCCAAACCAGAATCAGTGGGTGCACTTATTTGCACATGCTATAGGTAATGCCATTTATGAGCCCAGAAAGCTTCTGGGCTTTGCTGGACAGCTGGGAGTACAGAGAGGGTCTTATCGCTGCTTGTGCAAAGGGGAGCTGGCACTGCAGCACTCCGCTCCCTGATTGCCTGATCTGCGCCCGGTAACTTTCCAGGTTAGGTGGCCCACCCCAAAAAGTCATTTGAAGAGATGGTTGAGGATCAGGCTTGTATGGGATAAGTGAAAAGTTGGATTCTGCTTTATTTCTGTTCTTTCTATGGGTTTATGCAGGCATAATTCACAGGCCCCAGTGGCAAAGAATGCAAAAGAGGCCAGAACTGTCAGGGGCAAAGCGTGGTGGACCATTCCCAATAGCATACCCAGGGCCACTGACTTCTCACTCGGCTCCCGCCCCAGCACAGAAATCTTTGCTGGCTCAGAGATGCAGTTTGCAACCTCTCTGCTCCAACACTTGTAAATAAAAACCTTTTTATCTCTGGGTTTTCGTATTCAGAAGAAAATTATCTCTAGCCATAAAAAACATATCTTTCAGTAGCTCTGCTGAGGGCATACCGGCCCAAGTCTTTAGCATGGCATGGAAATGCATACGGCAGGCTTGGGGCCGTAGAGATGTCCTTCTCCTTGCCTTTATCCATTACACTTGATCCTGACACAGCCAGTTATATGTTGTTCTTTCTGGAGGGCGGCAACTCAGAAAATGCCAAATATCTGATTTATTTGTGGTTAAGAAAACAGTCCCTGCATGAGCTGAAAGCTTCCCTCCTTTTTGTTACAGTACCTGCCAAAATCCTGAAACTCTCAGAAACTTTCCTCAGCACTGGCATTGTTACTGCATCTCCAGCACCCCTGGAGAGGCTGAAGCCCCTTATCTTTACGTGTGCCTTAGCACAGCCACCGTCTGCAGCAGAGGCAAGACAGGGGATGGGGATGAAGCAGATAAATGAAGTTGTAATAGGTTGGGGAGCAGATGTAAAATCCAATCAGCCAAATTCGGCGGAGCGGCAGCCTGCCCTTTCCTATTCCCAGTGTAGTCTTTTCCTTTTGACAGTTTGCTGAAAGGACCTCCATTGTGTGTTACTTAACACATCTGTGGATTTATTGCAAGCTGATGCTTTCTGTTTTATATCTCAGTGGCACGAGAAGAAGATGCGGAAGAACAATTCATCCCAGATCTCTGACTCCACACTGCATCCAAATGTGGTAAAACCCTGAAAAGCACTGACGTAGGAGAGCCCTGCTTGTCCCGGCCTGATCCTGAATGACGCTGACACCCACTGACTTTTCCCTGTAACAGAAGCTTAGGGGAAAGGAGAGAAATTGAATAAACAGTAGAAAAAAGCAGGCTTATATCCAAATACATCCTTTAAATACAGGACACTGTGCATGTGTGGCAGGGATTGAATACAACATTGACCAGATTCCTCATGTGTGCAAGTCCACTTGTCCTGACTTTATTACCCTACTGTTTGCCTAACAGAGAATAAGGAGAAAGGGAAAGAATAAAGCCTTCCCAGGCAGGAATAAAGCTCAAATCTCAGCTTCCCAAACTCAATAAAGGGGCAAGGAGGGAGGGTGCACTGCAGAGAGATTTTCCCTGGACAGTTATCCCACCTGTACTCTTTCACCGCCTGCTGGACCCCCTCTTGGTGCTGCCTGGCCAGGGGCAGCGCAGAAGGGGACACCAAAGGCAGCCTGACCCTCCTGTCCTCCCCACCCAGCAGTTGCACTGGAAGACAGCTGATGGCTGTGTTGCACTATAGCGTAGGCATTACTCAGCTGGACAGCAGGCTGCCGACCATAGGGCGTCTGTATCCTAACGCCTTCCCCTGCCCTTTACCTTATTTAGCCCTTTGCAATAGGCCATAATGAAATAGTGTTCACAACAGCAAGAACACAAAATAGCTCATGATGTGCCTCAAACTGTGAGAAAAGAGTATTCAATCCTCCCCAAACACAGACCTGCTCACTTCAAAGGGGGCAATATTTAGATAGTAATCAACATTGCGTTTTATTGCCCTTCCTGACCCAATGCGCATATTTGCTCAGCCACACTTTCTGCCCATCAAGAAAATCTGCCGTGACCGATGCCTAGGGTGGGGTGAGTGGACACATGGGTCTGAGCAGTGCTCCCAGGCAATGCCTGGATCCCAGGGACCGTCCCAATGGCTCAGATCACAGAATCACAGAATCATAGAGGTTGGAAAAGACCTTTAAGATCATCGAGTCCAACCGTAAACCTAACACCACCAAGACCACCACTACACCATGTCCCTAAGCACCTCATCCAAACATCTTTTAAATACCTCCAGGGATGGCAACTCAACCACTTCCCTGGGCAGCCTCTTCCAGTGCTTGACAACCCTTTCAGTGAAGTAAAATTTCCTAATCTCCAGTCTAAACCTCCCCTGACACAACTTGAGGCCATTTCCTCTCGTCCTATCACTTGTTACTTGGGAGAAGAGACCTACCCCACCTCTCTACAACCTCCTTTCAGGCAGTTGTAGAGAGCGATGAGGTCTCCCCTCAACCTCCTTTTCTCCAGGCTGAACAACCCCAGTTCCCTCAGCCGCTCCCCATCAGCCTTGTGCTCCAGACCCTTCCCCAGCTCCGTTGCCCTTCTCTGGACACGCTCCAGCCCCTCAATGTCTCTCTTGTAGTGAGGGGCCCAACACTGAACACAGCATTCGAGGTGCGGCCTCACCAGTGCCGAGTACAGGGGCACGATCGCTTCCCTAGTCCTGCTGGCCACACTATTTCTGATACAAGCCAGGATGCCATTGGCTTTCTTGGCCACCTGGGCACACTGCTGGCTCATATTCAGGCAGCTGTCAACCAACACCCCCAGGTCCTTCTCTGCCTGGCAGCTTTCCAGCCACTCTTCCCCAAGCCTGTAGCGTTGCATGGGGTTGCTGTGGCCCAAGTGCAGGACCCAGCACTGAGCCTTGTTAAACCTCATACAATTGACCTCGGCCCATCGATCCAGCCTGTCCAGGTCCCTCTGCAGAGCCTTCCTACCCTCAAGCAGATCAACACTCCCACACAACTTGGTGTCATCTGCAAACTGACTGAGGGTGCACTCGATCCCCTCGTCCAGATCATTGATAAAGACATTAAACAGGACTGGCCCCAACACAGAGCCCTGGGGAACACCACTTGTGACCGGCCGCCAACCAGAGTTAACTCCATTCACCACCACTCTTTGGGCCCAGTCATCCAGCCAGTTCTTTACCCAGCAAAGAGTACATCTGTCCAAGCCATGAGCAGCCAGTTTCTCCAGGAGAATGCTGTGGTGAACCATGTCAAAGGCTTTACTGAAGTCTAGATAGACAACATCCACAGCCTTCCCCTCATCCATTGGGCGGGTCACCTTGTCGTAGAAGCAGATCAGGTTGGTCAAGCAGGACCTGCCTCTCCTAAACCCATCCTGGCTGAGTTTGATCCCTTGGTTATCCTCTACATGCCGTGTGACGGCACTCAAGATGATCTGCTCCACCAGCTTCCCCGGTACTGAGGTCAGGCTGACAGGCCTGTAGTTCCCTGGGTCCTCCTTCCGGCCCCTCTTGTAGATGGGGCTATGGGGCTGCAAGCCCTGCCACCCCAGTGCCAGGGATTTGCTCCTGGCTCATTTTATTTATGACCACCAAGCTTGGGCAGGGCTACTGTTGAGCCAGGTTTCTGTGTTTTCCACTACACTTTCTAAAGTAGCACTTTCTCCCATGTAAGTGAGCAAAGACACATCCTCCCTGTCTCAGGGATGGGGAAATAGGAGCAAACAATCAAACTGCAGTCTGAAAGTGAGATCTATAACTCCCAGAGGGCACAAGATATCCCTCTTGCCATCCCTTTGCTGACTTCAACATCTTAGAATGACCAACTGGGGAGAACCAACTTTCTTCAGTTCTCAGATACTGTGATAAATATTTAATAAAGAATCAGATTAAAACCGAATGTTGCTTGTATTTATTTTTTTTTCTTATGTCGGCATCTGTAGCTTCTCGTGCTGTTATTTATGAAACAGCTTTATTAACTTATTACGAAAGCGAGCATTCGTTATGCAGTAAATTTAAGTTTCATAGTCAATGGATGTTTTGTGGCCTGGGAAAAAGTAAACATAAACTGAAAAAGTCACTTATTCCTATTCTTGTTTTGGACCAACAAGAATTAACATCAGATGTGTAAATGGTGGAATTCCTTGACAGAAATGCATCTCCTTTGTTAGTGATTGTTAGCTAGAAACACCAGAGCCTCAGATGATGTAATAGCCAGACGTCTGCAGACTTTAAGAACAATTGTAATTTATTTCCAGGAATAAGAGGAAATTTCTTTCTACTTCTCTTCCCACATCATTCATCCTAGCAGGGAAAGATGCTTTCCAAGGCATTTCAGCAGCTACTAATGCTATAGATCTGTATGGGTCACTCCACTCGACAGACAGATTGGGATCTAGCATCAATCCTAGGAAAAATTGAAAAGAAGTCATAATATGAGAATGGAGACAGACTGATGAGAACATGCTGCTGATAGTACTAAATTATTCAGGGGCTAAAGATGAAGGCTGACTGTGATGAGATGCCAAAAATCCATCTGGAAGTACATGTCTGGGTGATAAACATCAGGTAAAATTCAGGGTAGATAAATGTCAAGTGATGTATATGGGGGAGGAGGGTCCTGGAAATCCTCTGCGCTAACTCTAACTCTGTTATGCTCTAAACTAACTCTAATCATTGAGGAGAGTTAGAGCTATAACAAAGAGTCCTATAAAACTGATTATCTTGTGAAATGGATTCTATCTGCAGCTCTCAGAAAGCAAAGTGAATGTTAGAAAATATTAAGAAATAAATTAAGAATATATATTAAAAAAGTGGTGTTATTTTATAAATCTTTGGTGCGTCTTCACCTGAAATACCTGAAATCTGCCAGTTCCTAAAGGAGCTAGTCAAACTGGAACAGTCAAACAGGCTTAGAGGAGGGTGCCAAGGATAATTAAAGACTTAGAAAGGCTTCAGTGTGAGAATGATTAAATGGACTAGGTTTCTTCAGCCAGAAGAGAGATGACTGAGAGGATATGATGGAGTTCTCAGGAATTATGAGTGACAAGGAGAGAATAGCAAGCAGCTGTTCGCTGTTTTTTCTTCTAATACAAAAACTCAGAAGCATGAAATTAAGCTGGTAGCTGGCAGTTTAAACCGAGAAGGAGCAATCCTTCTTGACACAATGCTTAGTCATCTTGTGGAACTCCTTGCCACAGGATACTGGGAGTGCTAAAAGTTTACTGGATACATTCATGAAAGAAAAACCCATCGGAGGTTTTTAAAATCCATCTGGGTTTTGAATTAAACAGAAAGACGCCATGTCTGGTTCAGAAAGCGCCTGAGCCAGAAACCACTGTAGTTTGGGCAAGTATTTTGGGGGAAGTATTGCTGTAGAATTGACCTACATTTGTACTCTTTCCTGGGCTGTCACTACGGTTGCAGATAGGAGGTTATTTGGCATGGACTTCCAGTCTGATCTGCTAAAGCTGTTCATATCTTCTTTTTGTGAGCCTCGACTTCGAAGTGATAAGTAATTCCAGACAAATGCATTCCTTATGTTCTTTCTTAAATCTAGTAATAATGTTAGCTATTAAGTCAGGTGATGACAAGCCAACGTGTAGTGGCCTCAGGTCTTGGACTTCTCCTTTTCCAGTTCCTTGTTTCCTTTGCAATGGGCTAAGATGACCCAGAGCAACCCACAGGTGCTATGAGGGCATGTCCACATGGGTGGACATCAATGTCTTATGCCAGTCTTGACACCACGTACCTGTGGCAGAGCAACCAAGAGACAAGGTGATTTAGCTAATGCACAGCAGGACACTAACAAGGTTGAAGTGGTGTCTAGGCTCACTTTGCCTTTGCATCTGAATATCACAGGAGCAATGGTTGGATCTGTCTGGTCAAGGAGACGTGCCCAGATTTTCTCCTACTACTAAACAACTCTTATGTGCTGATACAACAGTTGGAGCTCAGAGCCTTTTAGCAGGGAAGAAAGCTGATTTAAAAACATTACTTTTGGCACTAAACTAGCAGAAGACCTTCATAAGAGGTATTGACACTCTTGTGACCAGCTACTCCAACTTTAGTTGCCTGGCCAGGAAATTTAAAATAGCTACATTGGGTTCTGGGCAAATATATCTGTATTTTAGTGAAGCATTTGATAGTCTCATAAAATCTTATTTGAAAGATTGACTCAGTCTGGCCTGGATATAAGTACTTCTCTGTGGTCTCTGCATTGGCTGAAATACCATAAACTAAGATAAATTTCAACACGTCAGGTTTGAGGAGATGAAGGATGTTCTGGTGGAAGAGGAAAAGGAGTTAAGCCTAACTTTATCTAATTTCTTCATTAATAAACTGGAAGACACAGCAAAAAAAAATGCTCATTGTGTTTGCAGATGGATGGGCAACACTTGTGAAAAACACTGGAGCTGAACTACTGGCAATCCCTCAATAACTCAGGCTAAGTCATCTCCAGCGGAAAGAGCCTACGCGCATGTAGGGGTAACTGTATTTACCACCAACAGGGCAGCACATTTGATCTCTGCTAGCTTTATACGGCAGTGGAAAACTTATGGGGGCTCCATAAAGAGAGATGAAGCTTAATTGACCAGAGAGATAACGGTTTTCCAAAGTGTGGTAATAGTGATCGTCTAATTTCTTGAACGCTATTCCATTCAGGGAGCCTCAGCAAGATATCAACAACACAGAGAGAGCTCAAGAGAGGCAAAAAAAGGGAAAAGGAAAAAAAAAGTAGTAAAAATTATGAAAAGCCAAATGGGACTGACTTACGAGAAAAGATTAAAAGATCTAAATATGCGTAAATTGGCCACATTATGACTAAGAGAGGGTATGATAACTTTCTGCATGTATATGAGGGCTGTAAACCATTAGGAAAGGAAAGAAATTGTTTGAGTGGCATAAGAAGAAATTTAGGAGAAATCAGATTAAATTAAACAAAGGAAAATATTGCATGAATAACAGGAATTGTTCCGAATGGTAAACTTGATCAGAATTTGCAAAGCTTTTTCTATAAATTGGTCTGAACAAAACATCAAGGAGATGTGAGAAAGCTGCTTGGATCCCAGTTACTAAAGATATTGGCTTCTAATGCTTCCTGTAGCAAAGCAAGAAACAAGAACAATCGACAGCAAACTCAATGGAAAGGGTTTGGCTCTCTTCGTTTTCTGGTGCAGGAGACCAACGATTCTTTTAGAAAGTTCTGCCAATGGTCTCGTTATTAAAAATGTAGTGAGTGTATCCAAAAAGCTCTCAGTCACAAACTAACATGGGTTTCTGAGAGCTTATGGCTCCGTCCTCCCTCCTTCTAGGGTTTCAAAATATTTCTCAGCAAACCCTGCCAGAACACACCACTGATGTGCTGTAGTTAGGAGAACACAAGAGGTGTGATAAAAGAGGGAAGGATCATCATTTACATTCCCAGCACAAATGTCAGGTGATATAGGACAAGCTGGTCCAGATCCAGTTTTCTTGAAGTGGTTTTTGACCAGAATTCCCAACGAGGTGCCCAAATGTGGGTACCAATTCCCATGTTGTCTTTGTGGTACACCCAAACCACAGATGGAGTCTATATGTACTGGGGTATGTCCACATGACCATATGGCCTAGCTCTCTTACGGGAAGCCCTTTAGAGCTGGCAGGAGGCAATGTAACATGGACTTCCTACCTGGCACTGGGGTCCATATTCCTGCCACAAAACCACTTCCATTACAGGAGTCAGAGAGCAAGTACTTCTACACTACAGCGTGGGCCATGGTGTGCTGTGTTTCTTGCAGGGTGTAAGACCATCTAATTGAGGTGTCCTTGGGGGTTTCTCTTCCAACAGGAACCATGCAGCAGATTGAAGGAGAGGCCTTCAACAAACCTGTTGAGCTAAGATTTGATTTTGGCCAAGAACAAGTGAAAGAAGCTTCTTAGCACTCAGGTGTTGGATTAAAAAAAGCAGATGGGCAGATGAGAACTTGGAGCTCCTCCAAGCACCAAGACCTTTTCTTGCTAATGTCAGCAAGTTCAAGATTTTACTTTGAGAGCTTTGAATTTCTAAGTCAGTGCTTGCTTCTGAAAATCATCTCTTTGGTCTTAAATGACCTGATTTGCCAAAGAACCTGAAGACTGAGGATTTCCATTGAAGCTTAAGCAGGGAGGGTGCAGAGGAAGCACTTAGCACCTTTTTGAATCACTGCACAGTTTGTGTCATTTCATTACCACCTTACGAAGGCTATGCTCTTAAGACAGGTCTTTATCAAATCCCTGGATTGCTGTAAGCTAATCAAATACATATAGGTAGCTGGCGTCAGTTCAATAATATGGATTGTATCAAGACTCAGGATTTTCATATTTCAAAGAATGTTATGATTTTTAAAATCACAAACAGGAACGTATTTATGCACAGAGCCATGCTGTGTGCTACATTATCCACTTAGACTCATATTACAAAAATAAGCTGTAAACACTTTTGATGAAAGGATTGGACACTTCATTTACACCCTGAGAATGGACTTTTGTTTTAATGCCCAATTTCACTTTGGTATTTAACCTTTCCCCTCTGTTTTACATATATTCTGTCATTTCATTCCAGCTTGCTATTTATTTATCTTTGTGCAGGGAAAAAAAAAAAAGGAAATAATATTTTTTTTAAAAAGGATAAGTAAATACACGTACAAAAAAAGTGTTCACTCGCTCTTAGCTAAATGTATGCAGCAAATCAGAGCCTGTTTACCCTGAAAGTGTTTTGGTTGGGGTCTTAGGTGATTTCCATTGGTGATGAATGAGCATTAGCTAAAAGCAAAATGAAAAACATTTTACCTGTCAAGACATTAATTAAAGTTTAATTAGCTCCTGTTTGCACAGTGCTTTGAAGATGTGAAAGCTTTTTGGAAATCCTGTGTGTATTAAGGCCTGCACTGGCTACTTCTGGAGTAGCTTTTGGCATTAGAAATATCCAGTATGGAATCGGGGCTTAATGCATCGCGTCGAGGGCTTGCTGTCTAATGCCTATCCGGGATTGCAATGGCAACACAGAAGAAACACACATCTTGGCAGCTCCATAAAAGCAGTTTTTTCATATATTTTTTTAAAGGCTGGAATCCACCCTAGCTGGCTAGGGCTTTCCCACAAATTAAACCTTGCCTTAAGGACATGCTGTGCCAGAAGAACTGAGTGCAAGCACCATGTGTCTCTGTGAATGGCCCATACCATCCCAGCAAGGATGAGGTCTTCATTAAGAGGTCCAACTTCTCGGACACTTTGTGCAACAGACCCCATCCGAAAGGCACCTAAAATAGGGCAAAGGATGAATTTTTGGCATACTTAATGCTCTTTGCTCTCTGAGCAACCACACCGAAGGCCTTCCTTCAAAGATGGCTTGCATAGAGGAAGAGGCAAGTCAGTATTGGTCAGAAATATTGCAAAAATTATTTCCTCACTCCAGGAAGCCCAACTTTTTATGGATTTTATTGTTCTTCATAGGCACTGTGGCAGAAGAAAATGTTAAAGGAGAGCTTTGAAGCAAGGAAATAAGCTAGCTGCGTGGATATTTATGGTAGGATCTCCCCTCAGCTCTGAGGAACAGGATGTGAGAAAGAAAATGTAAGAAGCGGGGTGATGGATGGTGCTGTTAAGAGTGTGTGGCTGTAGAGGTGGGTGCTTGATCATGGGAGAGAGAGACACGAGAGTGCCAGGCTGTGAACTGCACAGAAAGGGAGAACCAGCACCTTGGGCTGAACAACCTATAGAAGGGAAATCCAATAAAGGGATTTAAAAAATGGGGTGACATGTTCAGATCAGGACCTTTTCAGAAGCATTTGCAGAAAACAGAGTATGAGGACCTCCTTTCATTGTGTTTCAGTCTCATTTCTAGAGAGTTTCCATAGATTTCTGATAATCATCTGAACTCTTCTGACATTTTTCTGAACCACCAAATTCTTCCTTTTTTTTTTTTTTTTTTTGATGTTTAGCCATCACTAATTGTAAATGAGCACTTTGGCTTCCTTTTCTCCCAGACCTTTAAACTGCCCAGGCACGATTAAACAGTAAAAAATGTCACAGAATTCACAGAGAGAGAGAATAATAGTGAAATCTGTTCCTCATTTTTTTATATTTCATATGGGATGCGAACCGTTTACTCCATAGTAATTGCAGATGTTAGACTGAGACTGTAATAATGTAGCTGGCAATAACTCTATTGCTTTACCACAAAAAGCTTCCCAGTAGCATTAAAAAGACAACAGAAACAATAGTTTCAACACATTCATATGTACTAGTATTCTGGAAGCACTCAAGCTACTGATTTATCATGTAAACTTTTGCTGGTGTACGTATGAACTCCAAATATTTTCTCATACGGTTGTTTAAGAGAGGACAAGCCCATATTCTCTTCAGTCATGCAATCTCTTAAATTTGCAGACAAGTTTTACCTTCCATGGATTATAAAGCTCTTTAATTTGTATCTTTTATATCTATCTATCTATCTATCTATCTTTATTTTTTGCTTTTTTTTAACTTTTGTGCTTTCTGGTTTCTTTGCCCATTTCAGTCTGGTGTGCTGGATTGCAATTTTGAATTCAAATCTAAAATTTACTGCAGTTCTTGAAAAGGCTCTTATAGGCTGCCTGGGCTTTGAGCTACCCTGTGCAATGTGAATATAGGTGGTACATAAAGCAAATACACCCTAAAATCAACCCTTCCAAGCTTCGTGGATGCTCTTATCACACATTTTCATGTGAAAGACAAGACCAGGCGCATATCACTGTGCCTTCAAAGTACCACATTTTTGTCACAGATGTTTTGCATAAATAAATGGTGTCATACAGGCTGATTAAATCAATACATCTGTATCAACTTGCAGTTCCTGACAGCGTGTTCCAGAAGATATCTTCTGCTCTCACTGCTCCCACCCTTTGAAATTTTAGATATAAACAAATAATAATAATAAAAACGCCTTGTTTTTCCCAGGTTAACTTTTCATCTTTATCTAACGATAACAGTAGCTACTCTGATTATGGCAGAGAAAAATAACACACAGATAATGCGGATGAAGCCATTTCAGCGCAAGGTTATCCAGTCTGGTGGTACTGTAAACCGCAGGAGCAGAGCTCAGCTCCAGTGTCATCAGATCCCCAAGCTGGAATGTTCTTGTACTACAATTTAGGTTTTCCAGCCATTCCTTTCTAATCCAACGCTCATACAGAGAAGCCTTATTTTCTTTCCATCCATTGTTGCATATTTGTGTGTTTGGTACAGTAGTGTGAGATTAGGAAATTTCAGTTTGAAAAAGGGCCTGAGGGCTGTGGTTTCTGGTTATGTTCGCATTGCAAGGAGGTCACTTCTCCATTGATACTTGCTGAAAGTAATAAGATTCGAAGCAAGCCAGTAATAATATCATGTTGTGTATCTGCTTTGCGTGTCTGGATATCTTCAGAGCCCCTATCTATCACGTGTGCGTGTTTAGTAATGGTATTAACAGTGTGAGATCGGGACGGGGAACTGGGAATTTAGGGACTTTACAGTTACCAGGGGAAAAAAAGTCCCATAGATAATGTTCACAGTTTTCTATTTAAATTAATAGCAAGTAAACAGATCGGTAACGTATGGTAAAAATAACAACTTTTCACCCAGAGAACAGACTCCCATTAGGATTTAAAGATCACATTCTCCTCTGCCTGCCCACTTCTGCCTCACTTCCTGGGCTTACATCACTTACGGAGCATTTAATGAGCTGGTATCAGTATGTCAACATGTATCTGTGCCATCCTTAGGTGCAGCAGGTCAACTGATCCGCCCGACGTCAACACGGGCCACTAGCAGGCTGAATTGTGAACCCCTGCTGCCAATTATGTTGCTTAGACGTATTTTTATATGGGATTGTACTTGGTCTGGTTTTGAGAATAGCCCTGTGCCCTGACCCTGTATCCACAATTACGTTGATGAGTATTAGAGGTAAGCATGAATAAACCCAGGACATAGCACAGCAAGGCATAAGCACTCTTGAAAAAAGCAACATTAACATTAGCTCTGGCTCTTACACATCTTTGGTGTCAGGTATTGCCAGGACCCCATTTTACAAAATGAAAAAAAATCTTCTTGGAATCAGACTAGACAGGTTAAAAGTACTCATAGTCAGGATTTCTTAGCATTATACTCCCACAGCTCTTTTTAAGTGGTTTACAGGGTCGTCATCAGAGACAGCATCTGAGCACCTTGCATATAAAACTAAGAGCAACATAATGCTATAAATGAGCAAACAATTTAGGAAAGAATGAGGCAGAAAGTGTGTCTTCCCTCTCTCCAAAGATATGATGTTTTATGGGTAGTTAGAATATTTTTGCATTCATTATCTGCCTCTTGGCTTGGCTTATCTTCAACCCCCAAGTTTTACAGAAATGTATCTCTGTATCGCTATGACCTTCCAAAGACATCAGTCTGGCTAGGAAATCCAGAGAATTTCTGGCATTGAGGGTACTGACTCACTCATTGTTCCTGTTCATTGTCAGTTCAGGAATTTCCTCTGGTTTGGTTGGAAGGAAAAAATCCAGCCAATGGCTGTTGTTGGTATTTTGCTGTTGTTTGCCAGGAGTCTAAACCCCAAAATATTTTCTCTTCTCAACAGCATCGTGTTTCTGATTAATCAGGGTCAACTCTTCTTTTTCTCGCCTGACCTCTAGTAGTGACCCCAATGTTCCTTTTAATTTCCTTGATCTATTTGCTACATTCCCAGCCAGGTCTCTGGAGTGTTGAAGATTGAATGTAATTTCCAAACACCTTCAGCTGTATTCTGGTTCCAGTTAAACTGGTCCGAATCAAGACTCGCTCTGCAGTAATCACTGGGCAAAATTGACGTGGGAGCCAAACCACAGTTTGTAACATTAGGGATTACGTCTTTCAAGAGGAAAAAGAAAGCTCTCACATAATTTCTATAGTATTTGCCTTGCCTTACTAATCCACATCTCTCCGTCTTCCTCATCAGCAGAACGTCCTCTTTATGAAGGTGCTTTCCCAGCTCCCTTGATCAGAAGATACCAAGACAAGAGAATGGCTGTGTTGGATGGAGCACAACCATGAGATGCTGGATCTGCTTCTGCATCGCTGGATGGCTCCATCCAGCCTCTTCCCCATGAATCCCAGACTGACAACAGGGACTATTTTTGAGACATGCTTCTGGGGGAAGAGATGGAGCTGGTCTTCTTATTTTCACCCAGAAAAGAAAGACAGCAAGGGAATGGCTAACATCCTGACTTATTAAAGAACATATTTCAGGCCAGATAGCACCCTATCTCCAGTTAACCATGCCTTCTCCTAAGGATCAGTTCTGATAGATGTCTGCTGTTTCAGTTGGCTTGCATCTGGGAGGTATAAACTGTATCAGAGATGAGATCAAGCTGTGAAGTTAGAAGAGGCTGGCTGGGTCTGAGCTTTTGGGGCTGTGCTCAGGGCCTCAGGAGTCAGATACTGCTCAGTGGGGTGTGGGGGAGCTAGCTTTGACACATAGGGTTTCTGCACAGGGAGGCCCAGATGATGGATTTGGACTTGAAAAATGTAACCATAATATATTTACACCATAATGTATATAATGTGGTGCGTGTGTGTGTTTGTGTGTGTTCATTGGAAGGGGGTTCATGCAATAAGGCATGATTTATGTCGGCTGCATAGAGGATCTAGCCTCCTTTCATCCCATCTGAAGACCTATCTGGGAATTTCATCATAGTAGGAAAACAGCGAGGTGAAAAGGCATCCTCGCATTAGGTGATCTAACCCCAATCCAGCTCAGTAGCATCTGAGAGCAGGTTACCACAAGCACAGTCCTGGTGCCAGGACTTAAACAGTTTCCATTTCCCCATAAAGACCAGCTCACATTATCCAGCGGAGATGAACAAAATTTCCATTTGCCATGGTGGGCTCATTAGTTACAGGTAACAGTTTGTTCTCCTCGCTGGCTAAATCCCTTAAGGGTACTTAGGGTCCATTCCTAGTCCCATTAAAGTCAATGGGAGCAGGATTGGGCTCCAGAAGGTATTATTCTTAATTTAAACATTAATAGTTTAACTCTCTGCTGTTAATAATAATAACCCCTTGGAAAATTCAGCCTGAAACCCGTTTCCTTGCTGAATTTCTTTTCTCCCATCAGGCATGCAAACTGGTTTGTTATTGTTGGGTTGCTCTGGAGTGCTTTGGGTTGCACACACTGGTTTGTTATTGTTGGGTTGTCCTTCGGCGCTGGGCCGTGCACACTAACTAATTTGTTATTGGAGTATTGCTCTAAGCTACACACTCCAGTTTATTACTGATGGGTTGTTCGCTGTGTGTTGGGCTGCTGTCCTTGTTTTATGATTATTATTACTGAGGTCTTTTGTGAAACTCCTTCCCACACAAACAGAAGGGCAGGAACTGTGGCAAATTTAATGCAATGTTTTGGGATTAATCCCTTTTGCTTAACTTTTAAAAGGGGACTAATTAAGGCTTTCAGAATTAGGAAACCTGCTTCTTACTTTAATATGGTTTAAAATACCATTTCCTTCCCTACTTCCCTTTCTTCCCACATCCTTCTTTTGAAACATAACTTTTTATAGGTATCCTATCTTCCATCTTAATGCTCCTGTTAGCTTCCCACTGGCCTTTCAGGAAAAACTTCTTTATGGAAGATTTCCTTTCAGGTTCAGTGCAAGAGCAAATACTCATGACCCTTGATCTTAATACTTACTTTCTTCTATAAGGTCTTCATTTCTTTTTAGTTCATATGCTGATGATCATCAGGAAAATGGAAAGAAAAACGATTGGAAAATATTAGTTGGACAAGAATCTGGCATATTTATATGATATAAAACAGAATTCATCATTACCATCATTACTGAACAGCATAAAATTGAATACAATTTTTATTTTCCCTGTTCCACAAGCAGTACCATTGGTGATCTGGTAATGCTAATTTGGTGAAACTGAGCTGTTTTACCAGCACAGAAGAAACTGTAAAAAAAGATATTATGATATAAAACAACTATGACCTTTGAAATTACCACTAATTACCTCTTATTTCCCTTTGCCAAACATTTTTTTTGTCTACTGCTAAGCTTCCCTTGGACTAAAAAAAAAATAGTTTGAGTAGGTATATCATTCTTTGCAAAAGGTGAAATAAAAGAGCTATGAAGTGAATAAGACTGTTCTCCACAGCAGTAATTATTTCACTGTTATATTAATGTATTTAAATAAGGAAGAAGAGGAACTCTTGGGTAATTCATGCAATATTACCTGTGAGACCCGTCACACTATCTCTCTTCCATGCACACAACTGGGTTTGTGTGTGTGTGTTTCCAATCCAATCAAATGAGTGTAAAAGCCCAAATGTGAGCAGAAGACACAAGGCTGAAGAGACGTCCTCATTGCTAAATCTAACTGCCTGCTATCAAAACTTACCACATCAGTCTTCCTGAGCTCCACCTTGAAACCAGTTAGGGTTTGATTCTACATTCCCTGCTCCTCTGGGCACGTCTGGACAGCAGTCATGGACCGGACATTCACTGCAGACATGAACATGGAAATGCCCTTGCATTTTTTCTGCACGTTGTCCACCAAACCCCAGAGAATGGGTTTGCAGCTTAGAAAGGGAAGTGATTATTAGGTTTGTTTTAAGGAGAGGCCAGCTAAAGCAGAGCGGTTCAGCCCTCAAAGTCATGGGCAGATTGGGAGGAGAGCAACCAGGACTAAGCGGTAGGTCTCTGTCTCAGACTGGCTTTTCAGCTCCAGGCAAAAGCTGACCGGAGACTGAAGAAGCATTTTCACCATCCTGCAACAGAAAGGTTGTGCTATTGGCATGAAAGCACTCGCTGGTCGGAACAGTTGCATCACATCATGGCTTCATTCTGGGAAGGGAAACACATTTTAAACACAAACTTCCAAATAGCAACATCCCATGCTCCCTGTGGATGCTGCCTGCTCCTCAAAATAAAAATAGCAGTATCTTTTGATTTTCCTAACCCAAACACCACTTGCTTCAAGTCTTTATTTTCCTTTCGATAGCATTCGTTTTCTGAGGGACGCTCAGGCATGGCTGGGGCCTGTTGCCTTCAGCAGCGTGCTCCGTGCCTGAATAAATGGAGCGAGGGGGCTCGGTGCCAAATCCTGCCCTCAGATAAACACTCCCGATGCTCATTGACTTCTCCACAAGCTGCCGGCGCATATCTGAGGGCAGTGCTTGGCCTACAGATGTGTAGTTTTGGTTATTTTGCAATTCCAGCACAGAAATGGATTTTTTCCTCTCCGAAGGAAGTTCAGTGCCACATCCCAGCCTGCTGGTAAACGAAGCCCAGCGGGTTTATCGGCGATGACTTTTAACTACTGGGCTGTGTTGGGATTCTCATGTTTTACAGCCGGGATATAGGATCTCTGATATGAACACCCAAGGATTTATTGGTCCCACAAGGGCTCAGGGTTTTGCTGGCACTGCAGTTCAGAGAGTCAGGAGAAGTCAAAGGTTATCTTTTGTAGGGTAGTATGGGATTTACCAGCTGACCCCCTCCCCCTCTCCTCTGGTTCATCTGCTAAAATCATTAACGAGCTTTCCTTTACCCTCAAGAACTGTTAGTGTCTTTTTAGCGCTGAGATCAAGTTACTGACCTCTGCGTTGCCAATATACCTTGAGGATTTCAAGAGCTCGGGATATTTTCAGTGTTAAAAGGAACAGCGCGAAGAAAGATGAATAGGTGGGTGCCCTGCCCAAAATGAAGTTTAATGGTTTTCTCACTTGTTAAAGGGAGGCCTCGCTTGATTATACATTGCCGTCTCAAGAGATTTTTTTTGTTTGAGAAAAGGCTTCGCTCTTGCAATGCAATGAAAAAAAAATTGGGTTGAAAGTGAGATATAAAAATGAATGAATGGCATTACAAATGCTGAACTAGGGATTCTGCTCCCCAGCCCAGGGAAACAGGAAGATGCTGTTGTCCAGCTCAGGAACGATGGGAAATCATTTTGGGGTTCAACCACACCACTGGAGGACCTTTAACATCTCTCCCGAGCTTTTGGCAGACAAGCCCCAGGGTCTGCTAACTTCCTTCCCTCACCCTGCCATGCCTGGAGGTGGACAGCAAGATTTTGGGGAAAATCAGCAGACAAGCGTTGCTGCTCCACTCTCCTGATGGGCTCTTCACCCTTTCAGGCCCTCTGTTTTTTCCAGGTTTCCTTGCAAAGGCTTCAGCAAGTTTGTTTCCAGTTAAACTCACTGGGGAACGAGACAACCACAAAATTAACAATGAAATAATAATGATCCTGCACCATCTAGCTGGGCTTTTCTCACCGTATCAAAGAGCAGCTAGCAGAGGTCATTTAAGGCCTCCTAGTGATGTCCCTTCCTCCCTTCTCCCATCCCCTGCCCCACACATCAGTGATCTAACCACTTGTGAAACCCAAAGCAGGGGGCTCCGATGTTATCCCATTACAAAATCAAGATTTATCTGAACATGAGAAGCCTAGCAGGGTTTTATGATATGCATGGCGCCATTCCTCTCTGTTAACCTATTTGTTACATTTATACTCGGGAACTTTTTATCATTCTTGACACCCCTCCATCTGTTCCTCACCATTCAGTAGCTGGGAGTCTTGTTTCACAGGACAGCAAGGATGAAATCACTTTGTCTCAATAATGGGTTACAGTAATTAAGTTACGGTTTGAACACTTGGATTTTGATCTGCTTTTGGGATAAAGTCCCTGGGCTTCCTTTTCTTCCCGTCCTTCGTAGAATTTGACACCCATATAGCTACTACTCCACCAGTTATTGATTTTAAAATTTAATATATTTTCTTTTTTATTCTAATAACGTAAAGAATCTGAATATCACACTTCCTTCTTGTAAAAGTAAGGCAAGGGACAAATGTTCTCAGGCATTAATTATACCCAGATTATCTGATATCAGGATCCAGAAAGTAGATTTTTAATGTGCAGTATAAAGTGCGAAACGAAGACGGGGGAAGAAAAAGTCTCTTTGTTTTCATTTCAGCGTCAAGCCATTTGGAACCTGTTAGCTGAGCAAAACAGCTCCAAGATGCTATTGATTAATAACAATTACAGTGATGCAGCAACCAGCTCAGTGACATGACCGACACCTTCTTGCCAACACTTTTAATGATCTAGTTAAAAAGTTAAACTCTGTTTGCATTACATGGAACCCATCAGGAAATTGGAAAATATTGTACATGCTTCGAGCTCTACTGATTCCAGAGCCAGATCCTCCATGCACGCTGCTTCGCTGCAAGCCTGTATTGGCAAAATGCAAGGAAGAAGTTCCTTCGTGTCATTCCTTAGATGACAATATCCAGATACATGAAGAAAGGCTTGTGGATAGAGTTCTGGACACAAGGCATCTGCTTCATCAAATCTGGGTTGTTGTGCTCAGCTCCAGCCCAGTGGACTCGGAACTTTTTGTGGGTATCACCATCACAGAGCACATCTCAACTGCCCGGCAATTGTCCTGCAAACATCACCCACCACTTGTCTGGATCTGTCTGGAGCTGACACTCTTTGCAGAGCAAGTTTTCTTCTCATTGAAGATCTCAGAGGAATGGCAGAGACTGGGTGTCTTCACCTCACAAACCAAGCTCCACCCAGAGCTGCTGGGGCAGGTCTTTGACCAGCAAATGTTTTTATTAATTAGTCAGGTACGTGCACGTCAGCTACGGAGCTGTAAGAAAGATTATAAACAGCGTCTATGCAATAGGTGAGTGTAAACACAGCTAAGTATCTGCCAGGTCCTCAGGTCCTCAGATAAGTGGGCTTCACTCGTGTGGAGTAAGTCAGCTCTCAAAAAATGTTCTCCTGCCTTCAGATGGAGTATTTGTAGCACAAAGACTGGCTCCACCTGACCGTGGATGCAAATATGCTGCAAACACTGGTGCTGAGAGAAAACATGACAAGTTAAAAAAAGAAAGTTAGTGTCTTGGTATGATTGAATTGAAAATTTTAACTCTTTTGCTAGGTCTTAGTAATGTGGCTCTCTGCTGGCTTTGAAGTTTGGTTTAAAAAATTATCAACTTCTGCCTTATTTAGACTCGGTGTCCCAGCCTCGCTGAGCAAGAGAGCTGGGAGGCACGACCATTTAGAGAAGTTCAAATAACTAAACTGGCCGTGACCTGAACTAAAACTAATAGTTTGTGTTTGTGATGGCTACGAGAACGGCATCTGGCTTACATTTAAATAGAAGGCTATTCAATAAAGCCACTGCTTCTCGAAACTGCACAGAAGCAAAGATTAATTATTGCAGCTAATGACGTTTCAGCCATTCATGCACCCAAGGGAGAAAGGCAACCCCCTGCCCCAAGAACCAATAACAACAACAACAAAATCTTGCAGAAAGCCCAACGAGGGAGAAACACCAAGCAATATTGTTGTTCCTGATATTCTGCCCAGGCATCCTAAACATGGAATTAAATATAATCTTTACCAGCAAACCCTTTTGCTTGTTATCCTCCCAGAGGAGAACTCAGAGTGTCAAATGGGCTTTTAATAGCAACACTCTGAGAATCCAGCCTCTATGTCTTCCAGCGTCTTAGGGAGATCATGTTTCACATTTCACTCATTCCTCAGTGTGTTGGCACAGCCTAACACTGGCTTCAGACATTTGGTATTTGAAACAGAAAATCTTGGTGTTTCATTCCTTGCCTCACTTCTCCCTGTGTTTCTCCAGCATCATATAATATTGACAGCCCCTGCCTGTAAAGAAAGGCCAGGTTCTCTCGTTTATTCAGCTGCAGGCTTTAAAAATGTAGAATAGGGGTTTTGTTCATAGGAGAGAGCAACTGCCAGTGAACTTTTTCCTTCTTTACATAAAAGTAGGATAGCATAATAAACAATGGTAAGAGAAGTGGGACCCAAGGTATGTACGCACATATGTAATATTTAGCTGGCTAGCTTTTTAGTGCCCCAGTTTCAGGGCACAAATCTGCTCCCATTTGCGTGAGCGATTTATATACTTAAAAAAGCTCAAAACTTGCACCTTCATACATCAAAATCTATAGTGAAAGATCTGGCCATATGTATGTCTCATGTTTTAGTGAATCTCATACTGAAGCATGCCAAGGACCACAGTTGTGCCTTCAGGGCTTTCAGGAGCAAGAGCATGCCTGCATTAGAGGAAAAAAGGAGATGAGAAAGAGAAGATACAGAAATACAGAAGATACTTGTTATGACAAGTGGAAAAATTTCAATGATAATGCCTACCTGGAGATTTCAGCTTTGTGGCCATCATTACTTGTGGGACATTATTCCTAGGACCAAGAACCGCTGAGATTTTCTAGTTTATCCCTCATGTAGATCAATTCTGTGTGGAGGGTAGGTACAGGACTGTCTCCCCTTCTTCTCAAACCACGGCACTTTCTCTGGGGCAACCACGGTGAACGTTTACACAGGGAAGTAATATTGCATACCTACACTTTTTAATACAGCATTTCTTGAAGCAGTGCTTCAACATCAAGAGGTTCACTCCTATTCCATCATGGTCATGGGGAAAAAAAATGAATCACGCTGGTTTTCCGTGAGTATAAAATTGAAATCAATGAAGATCTATTGCTTTCCTTCATAGAGGGGCCAGTCCCATCTTCTCCAGTTCCTCTGCTTAATCTCCCTGTCCCAGCTGTTCCCCTCACCTCCAAACTCTGGCCGAGCCAGAATTGGATGACCGAGTCACCCGAAGAGGCCACCTGTTTTGGACGCGCCTTGTTAACCCCTGCTGTTCAATAGACAAGACTTTGATGGGCATACGAGCAGGTTGAGCGGGTGCATTCCTGTAGCTGTGGTTCTCATGGCTGGGCGTGACATTCTCCCATCCAAAAGAGGGTCCAAAGGAGGGAGGAAAGGTCCGTATGGAGGAAAGGAGAGATGACATGGTGTTGCTCTGAGAAGTCATGAGATACCAGCACCGAGACAACAAGAATAGGAAATAAATTGCTGCTCTGCCATGAATGTTGATACAACAGTGCCGACGATCTTGATTTGTGTATCCCCATCTTCATCAAGTGGCGGGGGGAGGAGGGAGCATGCTGACATCATCTCCCAGGCGTCGTTACACATGATTAATGCTGTTTCCCTCTGCTTCTGGTCTTCCTTTGGGGAATTTTCATACTCCTTTTGGCCATAAGCACAAAAAGGATGTGAAAGGGAAAGCAGATTTTTGATCGTTACTGTGTCTGTTGTGAAGAACGTATAGTGAAGCCGAGCTTTAATGTGAACTGTTTGCTTGTTAGAGTGTAATAGCTCTGGAGCTGTCATCGGGTATAGTATTGTGTAAATATATATTCAGGCACTTCTTATGGAAGTGGATATGTGACCCAATAGGCTTTATTCAGCTCCTTCTGCCGACTGCCGGAATGCATCATTTTTGGCATATCCAAGAGTAATCAGAGTAGATTCAGCCCTGTAGAAGTAAGGACCTATAAGGGATGTAGAGGTAGTAAGTGCCTCATCTGGAGGCTGTGATTTTGCCCAAGAGGGAGGTGAAGTCCTGAGCCACTACAGAAAACGGGCTCATTTTCTTCAAAGTGGGTCAGGTTTTTTCTTCAGTGCTCAATGTAGTAAAATGATGGGATGGTGCATCCTTCAAAGCTCTCTACGCTGTGCATTGGTATGGAGAGACCTGAGTTTGCTTTACGTGGGGGCTTCAAAAAGGGAAAGATCCTACGGAGGTCCACACTGTTACTTAGCAGCTCCTTTATAGCTGCAACGGGGTCCAGATGAGACGCTGAGATGCTCCTCTGAGGTCCTGGGGAGCTCCAGGTGCCCAAGGGCCCAGGGCACCAGCACCCAGGAGGGACGCGACAGCCTATCCATTGTGCCTGTGGGGAGGAACAGTTTTGAAACTACACCTCCATCTGCAAGTGAATAACTGAATTTTCAAATGCCCAACTAAGCATTTAATTTATAACATTATGGGAAGGTGGTGGAATTTTTTCAAGAGGTTTCTTTCAATTAAAAAATGCCTTTTCCCCAAAAATTTCCGATGATCACTTTCCACTGCATTTGTGAATTTTTTGTCATAAAGTCTTATACCCAAAATATGACACTTTGGGGCTGCAAAAAAGGTTTGAAGATTTTAGGTAAAAAGTTAATTTTTAAAAAACAATGTTTTGACAACGCCATAAGATTTGTTTTCAATGAACTAAAAATTACTTTGGGCTGATCAATGTTCTTTAGAAAGACAGTTGAAAGATTAGTTTGATATTAGAATAATTAGAATTATATCAGTTAATAAATATATTCATTTTATGTATTTGTATTTATTCAAAGCTTGTTTAATATTATTTAATGAACACAACACAACTAGTTTTAAATTTCAAATTGCTCCTTTTCCCTTCTTCTACTGAAAACATGGGTTAACTTAAAATTCTCCTTTTCTGTTGATACCAAAAAATAAAGTATTTAACAGGTCCCAACTAATTAACTACCATCAGAAAAAAAATCCAAAAGCTCTACTGAGCTTCGTCCAAAAAAATCTGACTGGTGCACTTCCTTTCTTCTGTCGGATAACTGGAAGTTAGAATGAAATAAAACCAATGATAAGCACATCCAAAAGACAGGGACAGCAGTAGGGTTCGATAGCCTGCTTTCTGGAGGTCTTTGTCTCAGATACGGATCAGATTTCCTCCTGTTTACATGTAAGAAGGTTGTGAAGATCTGCAATTTCAAGATACATCTGGTTCTCGCATCAAATTAAACGGCCACTAAAGGCTGAGCACTGGGGCAGATTTTAAAATGTAGGAATGAATGTGTGTTTATATAGTATTTGCATTAATGCTTCCTACGGTTTATTTTGAAAGTGAAGAAAGAACATTGCATGGTAGGCAACTTAACCCAAACAATATCGGTTTAAAGTTAGGGGCATGCTCCTTGGAATATTTTCCTAGTGTTTTGAAGTGTCCACTTGAAGAGGGAGCAGGGAGGGGGGGAAGAAAAGGATTGTTCTGTCTTCTGCTCTGTGTTTGGCCTGGCTCAGTAGGGCTATTGCTGTTGCTCATCTGGTATGGATTAGTCCTTCTCTCTCACACTCTGTCAACTTGGGTGTTCTGCATGCAGGCTGTTTCTGCAGGGGTCTTGGTTTTGCTTTTTTTAACGGCAGGAAGTGCCCCACTCAGACCACATGTGAAATTGTGTGGGAACAGTGGGGGGGGATGAAAGAGCCCCATCAAACATACCAAAAGTGTGGGTGGAGAGACAGGGAGCGTAAGCGGAGAGATACCAGCTGAGTAATTTAACCTCCTGGGCTGGCCAGGCTGGGGACACAGTGGAAGCTTGCTGCCTTAAAAGTGTCTGCTGCTCGTGACATCAATTTCTAATATTTTATAATATCGGCGGCTGTTGGAAGTGTGAGGGATTACAGCTGCCGCTTAATTTGTTCTAAATTTCCTGCTAGCCTCACCAGACATGTACAGGAAATAGGCAGTAAATGTTTAATAGGTAATACCTAACTGGACAATTAACAGGTGCTGTCACACTGAAAATCCGAGCCCGAGTGTGCGGGTGCACCTTGGGGATGTGAAGCACTGCCAGCAGCTCTCCCTGGGTACCATCGCACAGAGCAGCGTCAGCCGAGCCACATCCCTGCGCCGTGGTACCCAGCTCAGAGATGCCAGAGGTCCTCACGTTCCAAAATTCACCCCTGTTCCCATGTCCCTGCTTGGATCCAAGAAGATGTTTTCTTTTTAAACCACTCGCTGTTGATTTTGCTGTTTGCATGAATAAATGTCATCACAGAAACTGGTCCAGCCTGCAGCGCAGGATGCTGGGAAGCCTGCTTGCATCTATTTAATGCACAAACTCCACACTTGTTATTCACAGTCTGGAAGAGGCAAATCTGATGCTCATCAAATGATGGAAAATCATAACCTATTTTTCCGGGTCTCTTTGTCGTGCCACCCCGGTTCTACCAGGGACCAGCAGATGCCTTCAGAAAAAAATTGCAATGGGGAGGATACATTAAATGATCTTTCCCTTCTGGACTTTCTCAGCTTCTGGCAGTAGGCAGGTATGGGGTTTCCTGTTCTGGAGTCTGTATCTGGAATTTAACAGTCATTGATGGGTGTTTTATCCCAGTTTTAAATTAATTTTTTTCTTCTGGTCTCCATAAAATCCTGTGGCAATGAGTTCTACGAGTTAATAATGCATTTTGTAAAAAGTACTTAAGCTTGTTTTAAATCTCAGTATTAAATGTGACTTTATGTTGGTTTTTTATCAGTAGAAGATAATTTCTAAATAAATTATCCACAGGATTTTCAAGACCATGAAAATCAAGTAGTGTCCGTCAGACAGTTTCTGGGATTGGCTTCTCTTTCTTAAGATGCCAATTAAATACAAAAAATATTTTTATTATTACACAATTTCTATTTTCGTATTATTATTTCTATTAAATTCTATTATATTATAAATACTACTACACTGCAATTATTTTGCTGCAATAGCAGCAATCATTTGCAATTTTTCATTTATCAGTACATAAAATATTAGAGAATAACCCTTTTTCAACCTTCAACCTTCTTTAATAGTTATAAGCTTGCAATTAAGTTCTGATTGTTCAGAATAATTGTATTTCCAATGAAGGTAGAATTAGGTTAATTGAATTGCTATTATTACTTTCAGAGCAATATTGTTTTAATATGTTTGGCCAACATAAAGCAAGCCTCTCCTTTGGAATTCGCTTTCATTAAGTTCAAGTCCAATCGAGTTCAAAAGATCCTTCTGTAAAACTTAGCTGTCCCCTAATAGTGCATGACTAATGTCTTACACTTGGCTTTCCTATAAATTGCTCTCTTTACTGAGTAATTTCTGTGTCAATACTCAGACATCCTTATCAGCACTTGATGTTCATGTAAACCAACTCTTGTTAATGACTACACGGACGGGGAGGGGGAAAAAAGTAACATTGCACAGACCTCAAGACTCCTGCTCCATCTGAACTTTGAAGTCCAGCTGTTAATAGCAGCGTTGACTACTTACATAAAAATGTGTAGTAAACTGAACTGACATTGTCTGATTTCAAGTGATTGGTTTAAACCATCACAAATGGCTCAAGCTTCCACCCTTTTTTCATCTCTCTGTCTCGGTGCCGTCACTCAGGATGATTAACGTTGTTTTGCGATACGAAGGCTATTGTCCTAGCCTGAAAAAAGTAAACATTTTTACAGTTGGGAGCAAGAATAATTTCAAACAAGTTCCCTTTTGCATGAAAAAGGGATCCCCAGCTGCTGTTTATTATCTCTCTGTTTACATCACACATGTGCATGTGGAGGACAAAGTAGTTCAATAAATTACTTCTCTACTATCGGGTTGGCCATTGCAGGCTGCCAGGGACAAAAGCATTTAATGGTTTGTTGAATACCTCTGAGCCTCTGAATGTTCCTGTAGTCATTTTTAACTCTCACCAAGTAGTTGATCTGATTTCATCTGCTTTACTACTTCGTTTAGGGCTCAGAACATTTTTCACATTGCATGCAGTAAAATGAAAGTGAGATAAATTACATCGATGCTCTACTGTTAAAGCAGTTAATACATATCGGCACGGGCTCACTTATCGCACTGGGCTATCTGAAATTAGGGATGTGAATTCTCGCCCTGGAATTGCCTATGGCTTCCAGGAGATTTGATAAAGTTGCCAACACCTCACTGTTATACTCAGTAATTTACCTAATATCTCCACTTCTGGGTTTCTTGTATTGGAGGAGTTTCCCTCCAAGGGAAGAAAATTATAAAAAGTAACAATAACAAGATAATGTATTTTTCCCATTAACAACAACTCACCCAGCCTGGGTGGTTGTGCAAACACACAGTCACATGCACTTGGCCATCTCTCCAACCTTGAAAATGGTTGGAAATTGCTTACATTTTTTAATGCTTTAAATCCACGTTCAGATGTGATTTTGGCTGCTCTTTCGCACACAACCTGCAGTCGGACATCGGGATTTCCCCGGTGGCAAGGACGAGTCCGACTGCCTGCTCTTCCCGAGCCCTTGCCACGCCATCCCTCCCGCCCCCGCTCCACTTCCCTGCTTTCCTGCCAAGTCGGCCCTTTGAGGATCCATTTCTAGCACAAATCTATACAACAATCTACCTCTATAGAGAAATAAAACCTAAACAGCTGTAATCACCAGACTCCCTCTTCCCAGCTCCTACACTTTTCAGTGGAGCTATTACCAGATGAATTTGGTATCTGCCTGCAGGTGAGGTACCACATGTTTTCCTCAGCCGTACCACTGGCATAGAAATATCAGTGAGATGATCTGGGTTTAAAAGAGACACTTCTGAGCTTTCTTTTTGGCCTGGATGATTCCAGAGCTCCCTTTTCAGCACAGCCAAGTAAATAGAGGTTTGGATGGGAACTTCTAAAATCATCTGCACCACCACAGGAGATGCTCCACAGCCTGGTCTGTGCAAGGGCAAGGTGTTACAGCAGCACCGGCTGCTCTCCCAGTTATCTCAGCAAATACCCTTCCAGCTGAGAGCCACATCCTCAGCTGTCACAACTTGAGGTAGAGCACTGGGGCTCTGCACCAAGGGCTTCAGGGCTTCAGAGCCCCTTTGGTTTTGTACAATGAGGTAGGCAGGACCCCATGATCTGCCTTCCTTTCACATCCCAGCAGCCTCTCCTGACCCACAGCAGCTTGGTGGAAAATGATGAGTACTTTGCATAGGGCTCCTCAGCTCCAGACATGACTCCTCAGCCCCTGCAGCACTCAGCAATGATACTTCTCCTTTTTTCCACCTCTCTCAGCCCTCCTATGGGAGAGTTGCCCTATCAGTTTACTACCAGACGTTAATGTACTTCTCAGGAGGGTGAAGGCATTCCTCTTTGTACCTGAGGTGTGCATTAAAAGCCAGTTAATCATCGTGCCATGTCTTATTGCTCATGGGTAAGGGAAGACCAAGAGAGAGAGGTTGATGGTTCAGCTGAGCACAAAGCAAATGGAAGCGATGCCCTTCCCAGCTACTCGCTGCCTTGCTTTGCCCATGAACTACTGAAGCTCTTTTGATATGGTCCAAGCTGTCATCAAACAAATGTTGTCTAGGGTGTAACCAAGCATGCACTAACTGAAATCTCAGCTGAGTGTGCCAGCTGGGCTGAGCATACACGAAAACTCAAATATTCTGTTTTTACTTTATAGTCATGACAATTTGCACTGAACAGAAACATTTAGGCTTTTAAGTTTAACAAAATCAAAAAGGCAAAGCGCTGCCAGGAGGGTAGGCAGTGCAGCGATATTGGGCTGACATATTGTCCTGGTTTCAGCTGAGACAGAGTTAATTTTCTTTATAGTGGCTGGTATGGGGCTATGTTTTGGATTTGTGCTGAAGACAGTGTTGATAATACAGAGATGTTTTAGTTGCTGCTGTACTAGTCAAGGACTTTTCAGCTTCCCGTGCTCTGCCAGGTGCAGAAGAAGCTGGGAGGGGACAGCCAGGATAGTTGATCCAAACTGACCAAAGGGCTATTCCATACCACATGACATCATGCTCAGTATATAAAGCTGGGGAAGAAGAAGGAAGGGGGGGACATTTGGAGTGATGGCGTTTGTCTTCCCAAGTAACCATTACGCGTGATGGAGCCCTGCTTTCCTGGAGATGGCTGAACACCTGCCTGACCATGGGAAGTAGTGAATGAATTCCTTGCTTTGCTTTGCTTGCGTGCGCGGCTTTTGCTTTACCTATTAAACTGTTTTTATCTCAACCCATGAGTTTTCTCACTTTTGCTCTTCCGATTCTCTCCCCCATCCCACCGAGGGGGAGTGAGCGAGCGGCTGCGTGGTGCTTAGTTGCCGGCTGGGGCTAAACCACGACAGTCCTTTTTGGCGCCCAACGTGGGGCTCGAGGGTTTGAGATAATGACAGATTTGATTGGAATGTGCCAGATAGAATTTATAGCTGTTATTGCTGTTTAGCTATTAATCAGCAGGCTTCTGTACTTGCCATGGGCTTGCTTGCCTTACTGTACCTTAGAGTCTAGGGCTCGTTAGTGGCTGCTTTTTGCTTTTGCTGCCTGCCGTGCTGCTGTACTGCTGATCACCTTACTCTGCTGTGCCTGGGAACATTTTGATAACAGCAATGGCCTTGCGCCTGGGCTGGCAGATGGCCAGGGCATCGCTGCTGTTTCTGTGCTGCTGTACTGGACAGGCTGGAACTCCGCTGTGAACTCGAGTCGAAGGGACTGTGACCTGTGGATGAATCCACGTGGGAGCGGGACACCCCGAAGCGTCTGTGCCCATGGATTAGCCCATGCCAGAGCAGGTATATCTTGAAACGTCTGTGGCCATGGTTATGTCTGTGCCACAGCAGGTATAGCTCTGAAGGGATTGTGGTCCAAGGATAAGTCCACGCTGGATAAGGTGCACCTCGAAGCATCTGTGGCTGTAGATGAAGTCCATGCTGCAGCAGGTACACCTCGAAGCATCTGTGGCTGTGGATAAAGTCCATGCTGCAGCAGGTATACCTCGAAGCATCTGTGGCTGTGGACGAAGTCTATGCTGCAGCAGGTACACCTTGAAGCATCAGTGGCTGTGCATGAGGCCATGTTGGAGCAAGTTTACTTCTGAAGGTACTACATTCTGTGGATAAGTCCAAGCTGGAGCAGGGGCAAGGGGAGGACTTCATTGCAATGTTAAACCTGATGGTCTGTCCAAAGGGACCAGGGGTGGAGATTGTAATGGAAATACCTTTAAATTGTTGTATCCCAGGATTTGAGTTGCGTGTTGTGGGAATTACTATAGCAGGAACCCCTTGTTGCTAGCCAGGCTAGGAGCAAGGGGAGGAGTTCGTTGCAATGTTAAACCCTATATCCTGGTCCAAAAGGACCAGGGGTGGACATTGTAATAGATATACCTTTAAATTGTTGTAACCCATGATTTGAGTTGCATGTTATAGGAATTACTACGGCCGGAACCACCTGAACCAATGGAGGAGAAGCCTTACAAGAAGCAGTGCAAGTACAGCAGTGACCTGACCTGAGCTGGTTTTGGTGCCCAATAACTCCAAGCAACACACCACCTCTCCTGTCCTGAGTAACAACCATAAGAGATGAAGCCCAAAGTCATGGACTAAATGAACTCAGTGGACATTTTGTGGACATTTATGGTCATTTTACAAATATTTTGTAGGGGTGGTCCATAGACTAAGGGAATGATATGTGTGTATTATATCAAAGGATGGGAAGGGTGATGGTGGGTAATGAGAATGTATTGAATAGTGTGAGACCTGAGCATGACGTAAATGGTATGGAATAAGGGGTGGATACTGTCCTGGTTTCAGCTGAGACAGAGTTAATTTTCTTTATAGTGGCTGGTATGGGGCTATGTTTTGGATTTGTGCTGAAGACAGTGTTGATAATACAGAGATGTTTTAGTTGCTGCTGTACTAGTCAAGGACTTTTCAGCTTCCCGTGCTCTGCCAGGTGCAGAAGAAGCTGGGAGGGGACAGCCAGGATAGTTGATCCAAACTGACCAAAGGGCTATTCCATACCACATGACATCATGCTCAGTATATAAAGCTGGGGAAGAAGAAGGAAGGGGGGGACATTTGGAGTGATGGCGTTTGTCTTCCCAAGTAACCATTACGCGTGATGGAGCCCTGCTTTCCTGGAGATGGCTGAACACCTGCCTGACCATGGGAAGTAGTGAATGAATTCCTTGCTTTGCTTTGCTTGCGTGCGCGGCTTTTGCTTTACCTATTAAACTGTTTTTATCTCAACCCATGAGTTTTCTCACTTTTGCTCTTCCGATTCTCTCCCCCATCCCACCGAGGGGGAGTGAGCGAGCGGCTGCGTGGTGCTTAGTTGCCGGCTGGGGCTAAACCACGACACATATAAGTTTCCTTTCTCCTAGCCATTTTCACAGACCTTTGGGGGTGAGATGTATTAAATTTGCTGGACATGCTGGACCCAATTCAAGCTCTGGGATCAGTTACCATAAATCTGCATCCAAGCCCTACATCTTATCACGCAGCAAGTCCACCCAGACAGCGGGTGAGATATTGACATGAACAATCCACTTCCCCTCCACTTGCTGTCATCCCAGTAAAAGCTGGAAAGCTCTCTTCATGGCCTTTCAGAAATAGAGGTTGCCAAGCCTAGGATATACTTGTAAATACACTTTAAAACAACAATGCAAAAAAAAATACCCTTTAGGAAATTAAAGCTTGCAATATCATTGCAGAAAGTGGCTCAGATTAGCTTGAATCTGTACTATTTGCAAACACTCTCATTTTCTGCTTCTGAGAGTGTTTCATGAATACGCATAGACGTATGTCCTCTCAGACAGCATCTTCAGAAGACTTTGTGTAAGAACGGGAGAAAAGCCACAATGTGGAGCCTGCCTCAACAACATCATCTCAAAGCAATGCTGTCATGAAAGGACGTCCAGCCCCTGTTGTTCTGATACAGGCAGAGGATGAAGAGTTGGAGGGGAGAAAAACCCAACTAGAACTGCCTGCAGGTTTATTTAGGTTTTCAAAAGAGAAGCAGCAGTTAATATTTATGTCATGCTAAAATATTTGGATACCTTTCTTTGGCCTGGGTTTGGACTCAAGTAGATGTCGCACCACAATGAAGAAGGCAGTTATCTTTGTAGCATCAGGAATGGAAGTAATAAGGAGCAGGAATTTCCCACAGACAGCTTGTTCTGGTGCAATTTTCCAGCCTAGGTTTCTTAACTTAAGAAATGTGAGTATTTATAAGCCTCAGGAACCAGATGAACTCTGGGAGGATCCTCTGACTGAAACCCAGCATTTTTTAGACCTGCCGGTGACCACGTTACACTGAAGTTGCACAAAGTCTGAAGTTACACAGTAGTTGTAGTCAGGCAAATAAAGACACTGACTTTCTTGATTCATTCTTGGCTAAAAGCAATCTCTTGTACATTCCTACCTTTCACCCCTTCTTCATTAAGTGGAAAATCCAAAGTTTCCTTTAATCACGTTTGAGCTTGGACTGATGTGATGTTTACTGACTGAGACAGTGGTTTTCAAACGACTTCAGGAACATCTGGCCTCGTGGCTTGGCAGAGAGCCCAGCAAATTGCCAATCCAAAGGCCCAAGTTCATGAGCAGCTTTGGGGCTTTCATCCTGTAACAAGAAAACGCTGAGGGCAGTGGAGGTGGTACCACTCCTCCCTGTTTAATCATGCTGCTTTACTACCTGTGTGCTCCGTGCCTGATCTCTGTGTACTGTCAGAGTCCTCAGATTAAGGTCCTGCAGATGTCTATCCAGGCTATGCCATGCTGGCCTTGTCTCTCTCTACATTCCCGTTGTGTCCCACCACTTTCACCAGCTCCCGCTCCCATGGGTGGTGGGAGCCATAGGGCAGGTGGGGCAAAATAAGCTTGTCCTCCCTCCAAGCAGGGACATCCCTGTGTATACCCCAGCAGGTCCCACCCTACCATGCTTTCCATGTTTCCATCTGCCACTCCTGTCTTTACAGACTGCTAGTCCCTAAGGCACCTGAGAAATCTGTGCCGTGCAAAGGATTGAACCCAGGTCTCCAGCCTCCTGGTGGAGCAGCCTGACCAGAAGACCAAGCTGACATTTTGTCAGCAAAGACTGCCTGGAAAGCCCAGCAGCAGCAGATGTTCTGCATACGGAAAGCATTTGCATCTAGTGCAGTTTATAGCTCCATACATGTTTTAAAAGCTAATTCCGTAATACTTTACTTGTGTGAGTCGCTGCTGCTCCAACAAATAGATCCATTCACTCCAGCAAATGGATAAGTAAGACTTCAGTTGCAACCTAAGGTTGGATCTCACTGTGAGGGACCTTAAGTATTATGACCTGGACCCATCTGGTTCAGATTGCATCCTCTGTAATGGGTTGTTGGCTGGAGCATGAAAGTTTAACCAGTGCTATGCTGCTGAAGTATGCACTGTTGTTAAACAACGACCAGGAGGTCTCTGTGTTCTGTATATATGTCATTGCAACATACCTTGTCTAGGGAAACAACAGTGCTTGTTTACATGCAAGTGAAAATCTCTGAAGGTACAGGGTTATGTGGCTTTCACTGCACGGAAATGGATGCAGAGACAGTCATGGTCAAATTAAAAGTTTGTTAGAAAGAAAACAAAACACAGCCCTGTAGGGATTAGTGCCAGTTGTCTTGAAATGGTTAGTGAGGTGAGAGGGACAAGCAGCCAAGGGAAAAAAATGTTTCCAAAAATCAGTGACCAATCGCCAAGAGAACAGCGCGTCTCCATCCTGACCTCCTGTGAGCTCTGAACTCTGCTGGCACTGTCCAGCCTCCTTCCCTGAGAAATGCAAAGCTTATGGAGAAAGTCATCTTTGTTTCATGAAATATTTACATTAGAGAAGGGAAGGTCTTTTGTACGTTGTCACTGACCTTTGGAAGGAGGGGGGGGGAACTGTAATCAGGTTTCGTGATCACAATTTTCACAGCTGCACATAATAATTTGATTCAGGTATTTGATTCACGCATTGAAGCTGAAAACTTGTCTAGAACTAACAATTGCTCTGCTTTCCCACAGACTGCTCTGCAGAGACACCGTCTGCCTGCCTATCGGCGGCTCTCAACCTGGGCACAGACCACGTGTGGAAATATTTTGTGCTGAACACTATAAGAAAGGGAAAAGGAATAAAGAAGTTAAATGAAAATGCCTGTGCCTGGCACTCTTTTGTGTCTGATGATTTTTTTTTTTTTCTTCCAAACTCTCACAAATGAAAAGGAAGAGCTAATAGGAGTTTGGCTCCATCTCCTCTTCCTGAGACAGAGTGGGGTCTACAGAATTTCCTGCTCCTGTGCAGCTATCTTAGAAAGGCTTAAAAACACAGCCGGGTCCAAGAAAAATCAAAGGGCCATCTCTGAAAAGGGATACAGAATTTCCAGATCCTAGGGTGGGAGCTGCATTGATGTGGCAAATTACATGGCGGTGGAAAAAGGAAGCAGGTTCAGTGTAAGATTTCACGTGTATGGCCTTTAGTGCCTCTGCAGCGTGGTGAGGAGATGGGGTGGGGGTGCCTGGATGTGGGAGAGGAAAGACTCAGACTCCTTATTTCATCTGTAACAAAACACAGCCACTTACTACTTTGAATACTGCCTGACACAACAGTGACATGTAATTGTATTAAAGGCCGTGGCTGGAAGATTTGTCCCTCCAATGCTGAAGCTGCGGAGACGTTATGTCAGCCTGTTTTGACGGTAGGATGTCCCACTGATGCCATGCTGTCAAGGTACAGTGGGTCAAAATAAGGCAGGGTGTATCAGAGGAACACTTTCATTCCCAAAAAGACTGCAGCTGCCCGTCCTCGCCAGAAAACTACTTCTTCATTATTTGTGCATTTGTGCATGTGTATTTACTTTATTTTCACACCGGAGTTAGGCATGTTCAACTGGGCAACTGCAATTGCTCGGGCTGAGTGTTCAAAATGAGACTAAACTGGAAGTAGAAATGCACTCTTTCTGCAACCAGCTCTCATGCCCTGCTAACACTGTATCAGGCGGTCTGATTCACATCAGTCAGACAAAAAGAGCTGAGCAGAAGTGAATGAAGTAGAAACAAGATCTACAATCACAAAACCCTCTCAAGGGCTTTGATGTACTTGGATATAGGTTGGCACACCAAATCCCCAAGCACCACTGAATCCTGCCACGTCACCCACCTCTAGCCCTCCTGCTATAATAACATAAAGATGGGGGTTTTTTACTAGCGATGGGTCTGAAGTGGCATCGCCTCATTTTTAAAGAAACTTTATGGAAATGCTACAAAATTGGGGGGCGGTGGGAAGCAGAGAGGTTAGGTGGCAAGTGGAGATGTGCGGAAACGCCCATGACCTCCAAGCAGACAGTTTGCCATTTGTGTCATTGTCTTTCCGCATTTTAAACATCAGGGATAATCTGGAATGCACTCCTCCTGCTTCGGAGACAGATGGCAACGAGGAAACAGGTTGGAAGAAAGGAATAATAAATATCTGAAGGTGAGTAAATGTCTTGGCTTTAGGCAGCTGTGCCTGTGGTTTTTCTCAGGGTGCACAAATGTCCCCGCATTTACTGTGCTGAGCGGTTCTAATAACTTTTTTATTGCGCGTTTCCTGTACTGTCTGGCCAAGGGTCAGAGATGTTAAGACCTGGGGGAAATCTGGACTTGAGAGCACTGCGTGATCAGGGTGTGATAAGGCAGACTGACGGGCCGGTTTGTGGCAGGGCAAGCTTGGCAGAGCAGAAGGGGCTGTGAAAGTTTCTCTGTTACCAAGAGGTGGTATTTATTCCGATTTTTGGACTACTCAGAAGACAGCTTACCTCCTTTGCCACATTTCTGTAGACTGCTGCAGACAGTAGCTGAACGGCAGCTGGAAATAATACAGAGAACCTATTTGAGATATCCTCTTGCATCCTTCTTCCCAAGGACCCGGTGAGCATCACAAACACTGTGATTCACCATTGGGTAGGGGAGAGATTTTATCTTGTGTGAGTTATCTGGTGAGAGAAGCCTGATTGCAGGTCCTTGATTTGGAGGCAGCTATGTGCTGTAATGTACTCTTGGGAGAGCTCTTAATGATGGCTTTTGCTAACAGCGTCACAGAGCCATCCATCAACTGAAAATAGTTGGAATGGGGCAGCCAACTTCCCAGTCCCATCCATCCTCTGTCAGGAGGCAGAGACCTAGTGGAGAAGTCGTGTCTCCACTTCTGAAAATTATATACTGTGAGCATTATATACTGTGAGAATTTGGGGGGACTTATTTGTTCTTTGTTTCTTTGTGGAGCAAAGCTTGCATCACAAACTGGATAGCCATCATCGGTGGAAGAAGGGTAATTCCACAAAGCAGTGCTATGCAACTGTTTAGGACAGAAAAATGGAGAAAAAATGTCAAAGCCAAAATACACTCCGTGTAGTTGACATAGGAGGCTGAAATAAGATAGGCAGTTTGTAATTACTTACATTGGAATTTGGCCAGGACATTGAGGTTAACATCACAGCTTCACAAGGACTTCAGAAGCAGCTGAGGATCTCTCAAAGTTGAGAAGACATGCAGGGAACTTCCCTGAAACCTCCTGGCTTGGGCCATCATGTGCAATGCATGCAAGCTCTCGCCCGGGCCAAGGCCAGGGAGGAACACAATGGGTAGGAGCAAGATCTGATACGTCTTCATTGACATGCCAGAACCAAATAAACAAACAGCGAGGCTGTTGCTCCTCAGCCCAGGGCTGTTGGTCTGCTGCCACAGAGTTGTCATTCTTCTTGACAGTGTGCATCTGCTTGGGATAGTCCACCTTCTGAGACGGCAAAGCTTAAGAGGGCCACGAGAGTACAAAAGGCACAAACAGCTGCAGCCCACGAGCATCCCACACCACAGCAAAGAGAAGGAAGAGTTTAAAGAAACTCCACACAGCCAAGCGATAACTAAGATTTTTCTTTTTAAAGAAAAAGTGGATTTCATTAAACATAAGGGACATCTCTGGGCTCATGCTAGGAGGACAAGCTACTGGGTATCTCTCCACCAACACAAATGTATTTTATGGCGGCTCTTAATTTGACCCTAACCAGACTCAGAGGCAATAATTTTTGAACATTTCTCTCCAGAAAGACCACACCTGAAGTTTTTCTTGGAACTCAGCTACATTAAGAGCAATCCTGTTCCTTAGGAGCCAGGCGTTTTTTTTTTTTTTCTACTAAGAACTCAGGTGTTTCAACTATGAACTAAGATGCCAATGGTTCACCTTCCTGCTTTAATTTAAACAGGCTAGAGCTTCACAAAAGAAATACACAAAATGCTGAAAAAAGCAAAGATGGCATATGGACCATGTCATGGGAGCAAGGACATTTCTTCTACCCATTAAACCTCGTGAAGGGAGGGTGAGAGAAAAGAAGGCTTTGGCAAAAGACCTTTTGCACACGTTAATAGATGTGTAGATGAGCTCTGTACCAGTCAAAATAGGAAATACCACCCATTAAAGCTGGATATTGGAATGACTGAAAAACTTCATGAAACTGTGCCGTGGAGCGCTAAGTAGGATGGAAAAACCATCATTCCTAAAGCTAGTCTTTGGAGATTTCTGGGAAAATTGGCTTACCCGCTAATTTTTGCTCAAGTCTTGATGTGACTAGTCTTAACCCTGGCAAGGACTCTAATCTACTCACTTAATCTGCCTGCAAAACAATGTCGTATTGCAAAGACCTGAGATGCTGTTTAGGTAATTTAGCTTCGTTTTTTCTTTCCCCCGTTGCAAGCTGAGCCAGCCCTTTTTGTTCACTTGAATAGCTTCTTCTTCAAAGGGACTGTGGAAAAGTCTTATTTCTTCCCCCAAGTGACAGATTTTTAAGCAATCTCAAAGATATCTTGTCCAACAGAATTACCCTCCACAAATCTGACCCTGACAGAGCTGAAGTAAAGTGTGATTTTTAACCTCAAGCACTAAAACATGTCAGGAAAGTTGTAGTTGTGGCGGAAAGACCTTGAGGTGGCTAAAATTTATGGAGAAGAGACGTTAAAAGTTTTAAATTCCAGATGTTTGAAGCTCCAGCCATTTGGTGAACGATCGTGGAATTTTGGACCATTTCTCAAGCGCTGATTTCAGCCTCAAAAATCCATTCAGAATGTGATCCAACTATTTAATTCTCTCTTTGTTTTTAGTTTATGCAAATAGTTTATTCATATCCTGGGACATAAGACATTTGCTGTTCCTTAGAATCACTGAAGGAGGCGTATCAAGTGTCACATTTTCAAAGGAGCACCCATGTGTTGTTACCAAAGAATCCCCTATAAAATGTCACTCAGCTTTTTTAATTTATTGAGGAAACCTGTGAGATGACATGTTGCAGAGCTATTAGAAAATGCATGTTACAGTTAGAGTCACTTTAGCCTCGTTGCTTGTCTTAGGCTAAGTATAAGGGATAAAGACTACCACTGAGACTATATTGATTTCTGCTTCAATTCTTGCCTCAAATACTTACTTGAAACTCAAGTTCCCATGAGTGTTTGTAGGATGAGGGTCTGTAACAGCAGAAGCATGTGTTGTAAAGTCAAATTATTCACCTCCCATCCCGAACTGTGGGAAAAGGAAATCAGGGAATCTAATAAGATGGGAACAGTCTGTATGTTAGGAGGGAGTATATTAATAGACTAAAAAGGGTAAAAGAGAATTAGGTAGACAAAGGAAAAAATAATTTGCTGAATGATTTTTTTATCTTTTAATCTTGGTAGCAGAGACATCATTCTGCTGGGACTTGGGCCCTTTCCCAGGCCAGTGACCCGATGCTGCACATCATGGAAGCAAACTCTGGGGCAGCAAAGGCAGCCAGACTTTATCTTCTTGACTATCTCTGGCTGTCTCTGTTACGGCAAAGTAGTTTGCTTCTAGGTGATGCTTTGTCACAGCTGTTTGATCAGAGCACCATGAGCCAGCGCAGCCAGATCTGGCTTTGTTTGCCACACTGAAACGAGTTGAAGTGGGATTCTTCAGAAGAAGCAGTGACGGCAGGAATGATTTGGGGTGAAAATAGATGGGCCGAATAAAAAAGTAAGTCCCCACTCTCTAGCGTTCTCAGCCTGTTTGGGAACGACAAATTGGAGGCATGAAAATGAGCAAGGACATGACAGCAAGGGAAGAGGGGGGGTGTGCTATGGATGACTTAATAACAGGTTGCACTGATGGACAAATTGCACCTCTGGACTGTTTGCCTCCTTGCATCTGCAGAAGGATGCTTGGACCCTTGTCCGAGAAAACTGAAAGATGGCTCCCCGTTGGACCATGCAAATAATCAGTCGGCCCCAGCCTCCAGCACTGGGCCATGGACCTGGCAGAGCCCTAAACTCCTCGCTCCCAGGGGCCCTGTCAGTGGAAAACCAAAAGGATGCAAGGGAAAGGGTTGGGCAGGCTTCAAAGGAGACATGGACTTGGTTTTAAATTTAACCCCTTTGTAGTTTAAGTTTCAACCAGGTCTCCATGTGGCCAAGTGGTCCTGTTTGCCTCTGAGCAGCCGGTGGGACCGTCTGGCATCAGCAGCAAACATCTGAATATCGCATATAAGGGATCCTGGATTCCCCTCCTGATGGTCCTCAGTATGATAATTTTACTCGACCCAAAAGCTGCTCCCAGGGAATATTGCCCTGCAAATACACAAAATGCAGCAAGAGGGTGCCTGTGGGAGGCTGTCCATCATGCTGTGGGTTTTCTGTGCATGCAGTTCTTATCCCAGTAATTCATTTAGACTCAGCATAAGACAAGCTGTCATCATTAAACATCCCGTCACTTTATTAAATAAGGCTTCCTAAAGTAACCTGTAAGATTTTTACATCACAAACTGCCTTTCCTCTGTGCTGGGTGTGATATACAACACTGACCAGGATCTAGCATAATTCCTCCTGATGGCTCTTGCTGAAGGTCTGCAAATCTTTTTTGGTCCTATTTCTTTAGTGCAACAATTGGGGCTGCTCTGTCCCCATTTTCTCCTTCTCCAGCTTGTCCCAGGACATTTTGTTCCCTTTGCCTTCCCAGCCTCCTCAGTAAAAAATGTTGCAGCCTTCCCACCAGGGCTGGAGAGAAACAAATTTTTAGTGGGGAAAAGGGAAATGCTAAAGGCAGATGGGTGCTCCTGGGGCCGATGGCGTTCCCTTCCTTGGGAGACGTTCACACCGCAAGCCCCCAGAGCGAGAAAGTTGGCTCTCAGCCCTCATGCAACACAAATACCAAATAATGATCGTAAATTTAAAGAATGGGCTTGTGGAATGACCCCAAATGGCTTGTGGGCTGGGGAAAAAATATACCCTATAAATTTCAGGGTAAATGAAAGCATCTCCTTTTCACTGAGGTATTTTGCTGGATTTTGAGGCACATTCTTTAGCCTTCAGCTGGGCATTTGGGGCTAGCACAGATGCCATCTTCCAGTGACAGTGTTTTCCACTGGAGATGGAGACCAAAGAAAAAGATAAAAGAGTAATTATTCTTGAAACTTCCCCAAAGGAGTTTCCTCCCAAACCAGATCTCGTTAAAAAAGTTTTTCCAAAATAAAATTACTCAGCAAAATATTTTCCATCCTTTTTAAATCTAGGCATCCTGGCTTTTTTTTTGCATCACTTCTTCCCATGCTCCCTGTAGGTGAGCATGCTGTACCAAGGGCAGTAAAACCTCATGCCCCAGATAAGCTGGTATGCAGCTGCTGCTCTTGGTCAGGTCTTGACTTTCCTACCTACTCCAGTAATTCTCTGGACTCAAAATGTATATAGTCAGTGATTCTGCTATCTTAGTTAAACAAAAAATTGTAAGCTATGTCTTTTATTACCCTAAAAATAAAGTTAGTCGCATGATCCTTTCTGCCTTCACCGTTCATACATCATTAAATTACTATTATTTTTAATATTTAACTGTTCACTGTATTAATAATTAGGGACTCCTAATTATGAATAAGGGGACTTACACTCTTTAGGGAAAATCTGAGGAAATTAGGTAGAAATTTGAAAGCCATCCCACCCACCCACAAAGAACTGGAGAATTAGGATTTAGGGGTGTAATCAACAGCACCGAGGCAGACGCGTGAGTGGCTGGACGGGACAGGGCAGGACTGGCAGGAACAGCATCATCCTTTATGAAGGTGAATTCCATGTAAAAATGCTATGCTCCTGCCACAAAAAAAAAATCACATTAGATGCACTAAAGTCATGTCATTAGGCTGAAAAGTCAAGCAGTTGAAAATCATGAAGTGGAAAAAAAGCGTGGTTGCCCAGCCCCTTACTGTGGTGTTAATTAAGACCCTTGGGCTGGGTGTCTTGAAGACACGTGGGAGGGAGTTCTAATCTGGGATGACTGGTAATGACAAACGGCAGTAACAAACCTCCAGTGTGCTGGCAGAGTTTTATAGTGCATCTATAGAGACTTGGGGATGGAAGCCAATCAAAACTTTAATCTCTGATTAAAAAAGAAAATAAAAACAAAGAAGGAAAATAAGTGGGTTTTCTTAAATGTGTTTACACACACACACGCAATTGCTTCTTTTTAACTGCTAATGAAAACAGGATACATAGGCAGAGCTGGTACTTTCAGTAATAAATCCGTGTACAGTAGCCCTATAATCCACGATTTCATGCTCAGGGTAAAGGTAGTCCGGCACAACTATGAGTCACGTACAGTTTAAAATAATGGGAGAGGCTCTATGGGGAAGAAGTTTATTTTAAAAAATACATGAGGGGTCTGACAAGCAGCAAACCAAAAGATGTATTTAATTCTGATTTTCTTCTTGTGTTTCAAGCAGTCAAATTTCTCACCCTTTATTAATCAGGCACATAATTTTGTGGCTGTAGAAAACAGAGTCACCCTGACACTGACAGAACTATTCAGACAGGATTTTTCCCTTTCCTCATCGTCATGAATGTGATACCAAACTAGTTTGGTTCAGAAGTGGAGGGAGATTGCCCTTAAAAAATGGCTTTTTGGCAAAGCTTGTTTTGAGTTTGTAATCCGATCTGAAGCCCCAGTAAATCAAAATTTTTAACTCTCTTTCAATGGAAAATATGTCCCCAACCGTAAAGATCAGAAGTTTAACATAAGGCTCCATATTTGAATATTTGCCTAATGCACAGCAGAGTGAAACACCCAACTTCTTCCGCTGAGATCAGTCTGAACTGTCAGACCCGTCCACGATTTAAATCCCTTCCAGCCTCACCCATTTTGGATGAGTTTCCTTTGATCAACACGAGTAAGTAATCCCCAGTGTGTCGGTGCTACAATTAACCCACTGTGTCCAATTCACAGATGACGCAAATCTATCACAGCGCTGCTTCAGGAACTTTAATTCAAGTTATTTCAACTGTCTACTTAAAGCCTTGATGCAATTGTGCAGTCAAGGAAAAAATGCAGAGAAATGAAGTTATTCCCTACCATAGCATTTGCCATGTTTTATGCTTACTAAATAAGTGAATGTACCCATATTTTTATTTACCAGTACTTTATTGTTGAGGAACATTGGCCAAAACCAGTACAGAACCCAGCTAAATGCTGGGGAACAAGATTTATTTGATGTCCAGCAGATGACGGCTATTTCCTCCCAGGGTGGGTTATTTATTTGTCTGGAGCTGTTGGCATGCACAAGTTTCTGACTCTTACAGGTAATTTTGAAAAGCGTGGTTTGCAAGAATATGAAAGAAAGCAGCGTAGCTCGGTGAACACGCACGGCCGAGAGCAAAAGGTTTACCTATGGCTTTTAAAATGCTCGTTGTGTCTTTGGTGGAGGAGCTTGAATGAAATCATTTATATTAGCTGCAATATCTGGCTGACTCCACTGATCTCCATAATCAAATGCAAGAGATTTGGAGGGGGGAAGGGGAAGGGGGGGTGGGGGAAAGCGTGTATAATTAAAACCTTGTTCTAATCCTGCTTTGATGCTTTTGCCAGGACAGGTTGGACTAGTCAAAAGCCCCAAACATTTTAGGTAGGTTTTTGTTTTGTTTTTTTGGTTTTTTTATTCTGTCAGTGGCTGCAAAGCAGCAAAGTGGTTATTAACCTTATAAGGTATCAAGGTAAATATTTCAGATCCCCTGTGAATTTCAGTCTCTCCCGACTCGGTTTATTTGTTCTTGTCAGCGGACAGTGAAGTTTTGTTTGTCGAAACCAGTTGGGGCAGAGAGTGACAGCACCAAGGCGCGGTGATTTATTTTCTGCTAGCCCACCACTTCCCCCGTGCTTCTTCCCCAGCCTGCCCCCGCAGCCCCCGCAGCCCTCCCGCCCGCGGACCCAGGATGGGAGACACCGCCAGCATCTTGGGGACGCAGCTGTGGGGTGACCCTGCACAAACCCCAGTGGCGCCAGGGTTTTTTCCTTCTCTTTTTTTTTTTTTTTAATGGCTGTCTTGGGGCCCTGCTGTTGACTGGTGCAAAGGAACGACGCTGTTTTCGGGGCCACGGGGTCCTTGTTGTGTCAGTTTTGTCTGCAGGGGGGGTCTTCCTTCCTCGCAGGACTGTGGACCGTGGACGCTGGTGGCTCCTAGGATGGGGATGCACAGGGTGTTGACCTCCAGTGGCACATCCAACGGAGCAGCTGGGGAAGCGGTGGCCACCACGGGAATCAGGGCTGATGCAAACTCAAAGCATGCACATAACAGCTACAGTCAATCCCATCTCACGAACAACTCCCAAAAGGGCGTGCAAAATTACATGACTTCATTGCCCAAAACTCCGTTGCCAGATGGCATCTCTTCAGCTTCAGGGCAGAAGGGATGGAGAGCAGTTGAGGTAGTCAAGCCTCAAAATGCCTCTTTGGAGTATTGTTTTGGAGAGGATGTATTAAGAGTCTTGAATGGGTGTTGAAAGTAGAGCAGGCTGCTTTGCAAAAAACAGCTTTCCTTCACAAAAGCATTTGTTTAAAGTGTAGGAGGGGTCTGATAGAAATAGACTTAAGGAAATTGGTCTGTTTATCTTATTAAAAAGATCAAACAGAGACTTGATTACAGCGCATAAGTATTTTCACCGAGGAAAAATAACATATATTAAAGGTCTCTTTAATCTAGCCGGGAGAGGACAGCTGAATTCCAAGGGCTGGAAGAAAAAGCCAAAGAAATTGAAACTGGAAATGAAGCATTTCATTTAATTCTGTTCCCTTTGTGGGGAAGAACAAGGTTGGATAACAATGACAACAAACAATTGCTACAACCAAGGGTGCGTAATGGAAGTGATCAGGAACGAAAGCCTTTCTGGGTGATGTGGTTCGGCAGGGTCAGGGATTGTGGGGAAAATACGAAACGACAGAGTGGATGTGAAGCAACGACTGGAGCAGGAAGCCAAAAAAAGCAACGTAGCACTGATACCAGAGCCCATCTCAATTGGTGGCACTGTACCATTGACGGGGAAGAGCCTCAGCCAACCCCATGGCCAAGACGCAAGGAGGTCCCAGGTGGTCACCTCCCAGGACCAGGTATCACACCCAGCTCCCTCCACCAGCAATTCCCCCCCAGGCCTGGCATGATTTATTTGATATCCCAGGCGTATGTCCCTTCCCTCTGATGCAGAGGTATTTTGCAAGACCCTCTTTGCTCTCTCCTGGACTTCACTGCAAATACCTTTAGGTCACTGCAACAGTGAGGGGAGTTTCTTCTGCCAAGTACAAGTTCAGTCTGTAGCAATTAGGTCTGTAGAGCAGAAAGGGGAATTCTGGGCATATAAAACACAGAGCGAGCTGGATTTACGCAAACCAAGCAGAGATAGGAAGGGAGTGGCCCTGTCATTAGGCACCCCTGCAGAAGCCAACAACTAGACCAGCTCTTCTCTCCTGTGAGAACATTTACCCTCACAGAGATTAGACTAAGGTGGAGAGGACCCTCAACAGTGTTGCAGAAATTATGTTGTTAGAAGACTATTTACAGTTTAGACTCTTTCTGTGGAAGATAAACCACTTCAGTAGACACTGCCAAGCACACCAGCATTTGACCACAGTCGGACCCTGCCCTCTCCTTCTCTCCAGGAGGAATAATCCTAGCAATTACATTTTAATCAGAGCTGTTGTGTATTACAGCCTAACACATCTTTCCCCGCCCCGTGATCGGTGCAGAGACCCGTGGTTGTTTCCTAACCAGCTGCAGATGTGAAGCCGGCAGGGGGAGTGCATCATCATGCCTTTGCAGAATCAGCAATATTAATAAGTTGTATATTGGAACAAAACCCTTCTTGGTAGCGGCCTTGTGTTTGTTAAACAGAAAACTGGCATTTGGCAGACCTTCCTGGTCACTGTAGCATGGGACTTTGCTTTATTTTTAATCCAGGTAGTAATACAGATTGGACTGTAGCAGGGGAGGAAGAAGAGGGTGCCACTTAGAGGCGACCTCGGATGGAGATGCATGTGCCCCAGCTGTGTTGGGTGCTGCAGGACAAGAAGAGGGGTGTTGTGGAACAGGGGTATCAGGGTGCATATTCCTGGTGGCAGCCACTGGAAGAAATTGGAATAAAGGCTGGAGCAAGTGAGGTGATCAGCAAAAGGAAGGAGGTACCAATCTCCATTCACAGGAGGTACCGGAAAATGGTGCCAAAAAATGGTGCCAAAAAATGTCACTGTGCAGCTCAGAGCATACATATGATGTTATATTATCAATATTTTCCCCCACCACTCCCGAGTAACACCTCACACCAATTCAGAATTGCCTAGTGATTTAAACAGAGGTTTAAAATGTTCAGTTCTGTTCAAAGAGATGGTGATGATATCCCTTAGGACATGAATCACCCCATTGCAATAATAATGTAATTCTGGACACAGTGATAAGAGTTTATTAAACTGACTGCCCTCTCCCAGCCCAGTTCAGCAAGATACTTAAGCCTTATGGACTGAAATGGAAAAGACTTGGGCTGAAAGTTGAGGGTATCCTCAAGTACTTTGCTGTGGCTTTACCTGGGACTTATTACACATCCTTAATGCTGTGGACACAACTTGGCCCTTCTTTCTTCGTATTTCCTTCTCCTTCCTTTGTATTTGACGATTTCCAGAAAATGCGTTGGTCACTTCATGTTCTTCTCTGTTTTGCCTGTTATTCATTTATTTATTTATTTCGGTACTTCCTTGGCGTAAACAACAAAAACCTCACAAGTAATACAAAAAGAAGCTTAATGTTCAATGTTTTTTCAGCCAAAAAAACACAAATTAATTATTCTTAACAGCACATTCTGAAGGTTGAAATCTATAATTTAGCCTGACATTTTAAGTGTACATCACTTGAATTGCTGCCAGCTTTCTAGAGTGATTAGGTGACTTGAAAAAGGCAAATATTTTTTCATATGCTTCCACTGAATTGGAGGCTCTGCTGTTGAAAAGACTTCAATAATCCTGGCTGTATTTATTTCCTAAAGCCTCACTCATCATTGTCAAAGCATTATCAGCCATCTCCAGCTTTCTCTCCAGCCCAGAATCTAATTCCAATTATTTTAAAAAAATCCCTTTCTGGAAATGAATCTTCTGCAGTACTCTCTATTTTTCACTTAAGACTTAATCAATTATTAAATGGAATGTATTTGCCACATAACTGTTGTGCTTAAGTGAAACTGCTCTTGTGTCTTGGAGGAAACCATGGCACAGGACTTCAGCACGCTTGCTGGGAAGCTGGAAGCGTGCTGTTCATGGAAAGCTGCAGCAACACTCTGTGACCTTGGGCACAGGATGGAAATTCACTGTCAAGGACTGTCTTTGAAGGAGTATTGGGTGGGAAATAGCCCATTCCTGACCTCTTCCCTTAATCGCAACTAGAAATTAAGAATTTGGTTCCATGAACATATCACCTCCCTCTGAAAAGCACCAGGGAGATGGACCAATCTCACTTGCTTGACCCCGTCAGCAGCACAGGGGACTCAGTGCCTGCAAAAGTTGCAACACGTTAGTCATCTGCTCTATGCTTCCATGATCTTGGCCTCGGTTATTTGTCATACCAACAGCCGGGAAACAGGCTGTGCTTTCTTGAGAAAAACACCTAGAAAGAGCATTTTGTTCCTTAGGAGGAGAAGGCAAGGGAAAAGAAACCAGCAAGGGTATCTCATCTTCAAGGCTGACAGTTCAGGGGAGTGCTTTAAGCAGAGCCAAAACTCTCTTTTTCTGGAAGGAGTGCCTACACGGTGATTTATACAGGATAACTGTCGGGACATAAATCCACACCTTTCCCTGTTTCGCTGAGGCTTCCTTGGAAGTAAAAGTTTTGTCTTTAACTCCAATGGGACTGGAGTTTCCCCTAAAAATACCCAAAGGAAAAGAAAAAGGTCAAGGCATCATTGAATCTATTATTTCATTTATTTCTAGTTGGTATTTCATGATGGCTGCTTTCTGAAGTTGTAGTAACTGTTTTAGAATATATTCAGGTGCAAAGCCCCCACATCTTTAGGAACCAGGTGAAGGTTTGTAGCTGTTAGTTTGGTTGTCACCTTAAAGTAGACGGCCAGTGCTTTTTAATACCTTGAATCATGAAGGTCTAACAGGTTAAGATGTCTCTGAGATGCCCTGGCAAATCCCAGGTTTGCTGATAGCTGGGTGGCATCAAGGTCAGGTTTCTGTATCTTACATGGTGAACTTTCAGTGACTTTCTGGATCATGTGCTCCTACAAGCTGAACCTTCCCTGCCTGCAATGGGAAGGTGGTAGCAAAGGAGTGAGAGGCACTGAGGCATTGAGTTAGCACATTTATACCTTAGAAGGGTTTAAGGAGTTCATTCCAGTTTTTACAGGGAGCTTTTCATCCTACTTTGAACTACCTTAAAACAATAAAGTTCCCTTTTCAGCAGCTTGGTTTAATGGAAAGATTTACTGTATTTTCATTGTCCTGCTGAAAAGTGATAATGAAGCCAAGTTCAGAATTCAGTGTCAAAGGGAAAGTCTATTTAGGAGAATTAAAGGGTCTAATAACATTCATGCCACCTGGATTGCTTTATGGGTGGGAGACATGGGTAGTCCTTCATGGACCACAGTTTGGTACAAGTAGGGCACATTTTTATTAAAATTGTGCCAATGACAAAAATAATTTGCTGAAATGAAAATTTCATAATGTATTGAAGGTGTCTAAATAAAACTTTGTAAGTTTAACACTTCAGTGTTGCTATATCAAAGACTTTTCTCCTGCCTGTGAAGGGCAACACAGTCCTGCCAATATTGCTTGCATGCCTGGTCCCAGTGAGGACCGTGATCTTCCTCTGCTGGCATCAGAGACTCAGGCAGGGCTTCAACTACTCCTGTTAAACGATGAAAGTTAATAGACAGTTATGCATGTGCCTATTTTTAAGCATGTGAGCTATTTATTGGCCTGAGTGCAACTGCTTAAATGTTTGAAATAAAGTGTGTAAGGGTTTTCAGGAGAGAAGATACGGTGGCAAAGAATAACTTTACAAGTGTGCTCCCAGATTCTCTCATTGAGGAATCCATTAAGTTGCCGTTTGCTTTTTGTACTTTCCCTCCCAAAAGTTTGTACTAGAAATGACCCATTTTATGAACTGCTGTTTTCAAGTTTGAACCCTTTAATACCACACATAATGCTGGATAAGGAATTCTAGCTTGCAGAAACCTCTGCAACAGCAGCAAGGAGAGTGTATGCTTTCAAAATTTCACTTGCCTGCTTGGTGCTGAAGGAAATAAGCAAAACAAACCTGAAATTGGGTTTGTTAATTTTTTGACAAGTTTTAACTAAGCACAGTGACAGGGAGCTTTGCAAGAGAAATTTTAGAAGCCTAGGAACCAAGACATAATAAGCTGTCACAGAAAAGATCAAGTAGCATTCTCTAATTCATCTAACCAACATCAATGTTCCAGCTAACAGTAGACAGTGTTAGCCAGATTCTTGCCCTTTTTATCTATGAAAAGCTACATTTATCAAAATAAGCAAAAAATGTGAGGTATGGAATGCAGTTCATTGAAGGGCAGGGCTTTATTGGTTGATTGGTAAATTGAAACACATGGAAAAGTGCTACATGTAGGAACACACTGCTGACTGTATTACTCATTTTTTATTGGTTAATCTCTAATAAGAACCAGCTGGTAATAAAGGACGGAGTTCATGGGAACCCACCCTTTGTTGAAAGCGAAGTTGGTGTCAATACTAGAAACACATGAGCACAAAGAAAACAGATGTAATTGGCTTCTGGAGGTCAGGTTATGTAAAGACCCCAGTGAACAGAGGTGAGGTTTTGGCTGCAGAGAATGACAGGCTAAAATAGCCATTATTTCTGTGTCTGCAAGTGTGCGTGTCTCGGAAGGGGGTGGCAGTCACAGAGACCTCCGTCTTGGGTAGGAATTGGGCCTTTATGGTCCCCAGAAAACAGGATGCTTCACCTGAAATATGCACTTACCAAATCAAGGAACAATTGCTCTTTAGGGAAGGAAATCTGCAGCTTTGTCTTCAATTACAGGCTAAAACCTGCTCTGAGGATTAGTAGAATTAATTAATTTTTGGTAGGAAAAATGGTGATGAGACCCACGTTCACCTGTAGATATTCAGGATGTCTACAGCCCTGGAGAGAACAGGCTGGAGCTTCAGCACAGGTTTCAAGTTAAACAGATGCTTCAATAGTTTCTTGCACAATAATTTCTATTTCTTCAATCAGAACATAAAACCATCTTGTTAAAGCTTAAACTAAGTTATAAAAAGGGAAGAGAGAGGTTTTTTCCTTTTTTTCTCTGAGGACACCAGTATATGTTACATAAAAAATGTTAACATAGCAGGTTAGAAATGTAAAGAATCAAAATGGCAATATCCTGGGTTTTATCAACACAGACTTTAATGGGGCATTCAAACCAAGCTCTAGCTCTCTTGCACAGAAGGGATCCTTTAAGAAGAACCTCAGGGTAGGGATCTGCTCCTTAATTTGGATTTCTCTGTTCTTTCTACAACAAGATGCCGAGCAAACGATTCGCACGAGTAATGTGGGCAACAAGTGAATTTTCAGATACGGCCTTTGTTCAGAATTATTTGCCAAAAATATGACAGCCTGAGGATTGCCTGGGAGGAGTTCGGCAGCAACTATTTGAAATCCAAACGCTGTAGGTGACATTTGAGCAGTCATGCGGTGGCCGCTCTGCCCTGCGGTTGGCTCGGTGTAATCCTCCGAATCAGGATTCTGTTGTGAATATTTGTGGTTTGGAGTTCAAACTTCATTTTCTTCAAACATTCTCCAATGCTCGAGTCAAATACACTCTTTCCTGCCTGCAGGTTTCTTTGCTGGAATACCACTTGCAAGCAAATTCAAGAGAGACCTAAATGCAACCCAGGCAAAATCCAGATCTGATCAGCAATACTGTTCCACATTTACACCAGAACGCCTGCAGTAAGACCCTTATTCTTGGTTTAATTCTCACGTGCACTGCAGCAATGTCTAAAAAACCCCAGGGCCCCAAAAGCAGGCTTTCATGGTGCAAAGAACCATGTCAGAAGGGAAAAGACCATCTCATCCCTCCTGAAATCTTTCCACCCTGCAGAGGAAAGAAGAGTTGAGTTGCTCCACACATTGCAAGATGAGGTCTAGCCAAAGTGTACTAGGTAAGTGCAGGTATGGAGAAGGTACCCGGGCAAAGCTTGCTTGAGAAACCTGTTGCAGAAGCATGGCAAAAAAATGGAAAGGAGTCTTTGGGTGATTTACTCTAGGCCTGTACGCTGATGTATTTTTGAAACACCTGAAATGAGGGACAGGTATGCTATAAACTGTATTTGAAAGGTTTTCATTCCTGCAAGAGGGACACAAAGGAAAGGTTTTTTGGAAAAGTGTTTGCTGCTGTTATTTTAAAGTCAGCTTAATGCCTTTCAAGAAGCAGTGGTTACCAAAAAAAGAAAAAAAAAAAAAAAGGCTGGGAAAGAATTATTAACACAAAATTCAATAACATCTCCCTGCTTTCTCCGAGGTATTGCCTGAGTGACTGCAACATTTACAAAAGGGATTCTAATCTGAAATGAATTTGCAGCTAATTCAACCTGTAGGCTAGTGACTCTGGGATTTCCTAGATAATACAATCCAGACAGTAATGTTGATGGATGTTAAAGACTTGCCTGTGTAACTGTTGTAAAGCTCTGTCATAAGAACAAATGAGGCATTATTGCTTTAACAAAAGTAATCCCACTGCACCAGTAAATTCTGCGCGCTTTCAATATCACACGATTATTAGTTACAGTGACTTAGTGATGTATCTTCCTTCAAAGAAGCAACAAACACTTCACCCTGGGCTTTTCCATGCAAAAAGCTCCATGCAAACAACTCTTTTTTTTTTTTTTTTTTCTCCTTCTTTTTTTTAACACAGAGTGAATTCAATGTCGCAGGTTTTCTTACCTAGACGGGCAAGCTGGAAGAAATGTGGCCAGTGCGTAACAACTGGTACCAGGGTCACGGGGGCTACAAAAACAGATGGTGATTTTCATTACTCTCTATTCTGCTCCTGACTCAGCCCTGTAAGGCAGGTCAGGAGTGGTGGGAGTAAAAAACTACCCTTAAGCAGCTAAGAGAGTATTTTATGTTTGGAGGACGCTGAATAAAACTGGTTTAGAGGCTGCATATTTTCCTAAAGGCTTCTATTGAAGCCACAGATATTTGGCTAACTGGACTGGACTCTTTTCTACGTTCACCCTAGAGCTAATGTGTTTTATGGATTTTGATTCCTGGACCAAGCCTCACTTACAGCATCCAGATTTCCATCTTTCTCTTTGCTCTTGAGTAAAATGGCCAGCCTGTCTTTTTCTTTCCTAGGCATCCGTACTCTCCAGCATTACCAGATATTACACCCTGTGCCCATAATCTATTTTTTCTTCCAATGCTTTAGTCATCCTCTCACATATTTTATCATTTACTCATCTTTCTCAGAGAGGAGTCCTTCAAAAAAAATTGAAGTAAAGCCAAAGTAACTCTTGACTTTGGTGGGAGGGAAATATTGACCAATGGTGGGAGGGGGGGAAAAATGTTAAATTCACACACATTTTACTTATCAAGTCCTGCTGTGATGTTACTGTTAAAATCCTCCTTGTAAATGTTGAGGACCTCTTCTGCTGATAACGTCAGCATTAAAAATACCATTTTTTCATGTCTGGTGGTCTTTCTGTTCCTAATGCTTTCCAGGCTTCCTTCTTTCCTTCCTAGTAAATAGCCGATGGACTTGAGCTTTCTGATCAAACACCTACTCATTAAATCCCAGGGACTTTTTGTTCACTTCTCCTTTTCCTAATGCAGCTGCTTTAGATACAGTCCCATTCAAAGAGCATTAGAAAGGGATAATCTAACCCAATTTTTCAAGCTGAGAATTCTCCTGGCAGAAGACATTTACCAAGTGGTTGCAATTGCTTGTAGGACCTTCCAGCTGAAATTGCTTGTAGGACTTTCCAGCTCTAATCGAGGCCTGGGACAGGTTTGGTTCATGATGGGAAGAGCCACCCTGATGCTCTGCTTGTCCCTGCCATGGTCCAGCTGGGACCAGAGCTGAACCTTAAGCAGTTTTGCATGTGTTGGGCTACAGCAAGAGCCGGAAAAGGCAGTGGTGTAACCAGCTCCCCAGCTCCCCTCCCCGTATCAGAGATAACTTGGCTGAGCAAAGTGAACACGGCCCTCACTGTGAGTAACACTGCGGTTTAGAAAATAATAATAATAAAGTTGGACTATCTGGGAAAAATCACACTTATTAGGAGTCTGTCTCAAACCTGCCTTTGTGCCAAAGGTTAATGAGGAGAGGGCGGAGAGGGGGACAGGCACCTGATCTTTGATGATTAATTTGACAAATATCTTTCTGGCTTCTGTCCAGTTCCTTGTGGAGATACGGCTCTTGGATGCATTCAAAATGACCTGCTTTTCACTACTGGCCAGGATTTTGCTGCTTTGTTGTTATTGTTGGACTTTTCTGCTGCTTTTGATATTGTTGTGAGTGAGATTTTTGTCCTGTGGCAGATGACTGGCTTTGTTGTGTTTGAGTACAGGACTTCTCAGAGCGCTCACGTGCTGATGATGACAATAAAGCATTGCATCTTGAGGGATCTATCCTCTGAAGCTCTCAAAAGGGTTTAAAAACTCGTGGTTTGGGTTTTTTTTAATTTTCCCAGTGCTGTGCCCAGTAAGTAAGCCCTGTGCAGAGCTCCCAGGGCTTTCTCTTACACCTATTTGCTCCTAGTGTAAGATGGGCAGATGTTTGATGTTCATCATCACCAGTGCAAGGCAGGAAGTGAAAGATGATCATACCCAACGGAAACCACGGAGGAACCTGGCCCAGGCACAAGATTTAATGAATGACCAACGTACTACCCAGGAACATTGGCCTCCTCCTCCCACCTGCTCTCCAAACAGGGTCAGGTCTACCCCAATTCAGCTCTGGTTTCCCATGCCACAGGAAGGACAGAGCGGGCATGTCCGTGTTCAGACCAGCTCAGGTCAGCTTCAGCAACCACGCCAAACTACATCGCCGTCTCATATTTTTAAAAACATAGTTTTGGAGAGGATAAGGTCCCTGGTTCACTCCCACCTGCTGTTGCTCTCCAGGACCAGTTAGCTGAACTCCATGTATCTCCTGCACCAATAAACACGCTATGTGCGAAGGATGCTGCTGTTCCTGGAAGAAACTTCAGCTCAGAGTGTAACAAGGACCCTTTCTGCAGCTAGCATTAGTCTGACGCTCGGACAGCCAATTTTTTGTGTCCTGCTTTTGGCAATAGGGGTTTTGATGTGTGCTGAAAATAGGTTCAGGACTTGACTATATGGGCTTCCATCTTGCTAAACATGACCACACTTATAAAATATACAGCAAGATAACTAGAGAGTTAGCAAGCAGCAGAGAGCATAGGCTCATTTAAGATGTTACAGACAAGTCTACAAATCTGTTAAGCCAGAAGAAGCCTCAAGTAACAAGTGCATTAGAGGACCATGGAGAAATTGTAAAATGCAACCGAAAACCAATAGATAGATAAAGTGAATATATTTAATGCTGATTTTTCTATTGGACATGTCATTTCCGATTTACTAGGGAAATAGATCATTATTTATCATCTGTTAAATGCAAACATGAAAGAAAGGCAAAGGTCTGTAGATGTCTCTTCACTAGCCCAGCGATGTTGATGGCTATTTAGTCATGTTTGAAACTAAAATAATATTTTCTTCAAATGCTGCCTTTGCCAAGTGCAAAGTGAGCTGACATCTGCTTGGCTAGAGCTGGGGTCACATATGAAGGAGTGCCTAAACTGAACAAATATTTCCAAATAAAAAAAAAAAAAAAGAAGGAAAAGAAAAGAAAATCATTAACCTTTTGTCATTAGCATTAGCTGTTCTTTGAGCCGCTCAGCAGTTTGAATTAGTGCACCTGCCAAAATAAGCACCAAGTGTTGTTACCCTCTTAGGGACAGCCCTGTTCCATAAATCACAGCATTTCAATGACAGCTAAATGTGTTTTATATCATATAGAGAGCCTGTGTTTATGAATGTGAGATAAAAGGGGTTTAACCAGTGCAAACACTAAGACTACTGTATGCAGTCTGGCTCTCTTTCATGATTTTTTCCCGCTTTTTCTTAAATGTGATTTCTGTTGCCCGTGCGCATGCCTATCTCCTAATTTTTCTGCCAGTTTTGTCTGTAGTTGATTTTCCTTCCAATTCTTTCTGTCCTGAAGTGCAGCACTGACTACATAATCCCAGTAAGTGTCCAGCTGGAAGGAAAGGGGATTTGGAGCAGTTAATTCTTTGCATGTACTTTTTATCTTCAGCTGAAGACGTAAAGATACAGCCTTATTCTTTTTTAAATGTGTATTTTGCAGAGTTAACTCTTGTACTATTCACACCTTGCAAAAATCCAGTGACAGGATAGATTCCCCCCTGTTTTCAGTGCTTGAGGGCTTAATTCTTCACTTTTTGTCCATAGACAACATTTCTGTGGTACTTCAGTATGAGAAGGGAAATGGCAAAAATAAAATGCACTTCTGTGTGCAGTCAGTTAAGTGACTTATTAGAGAGAACAAATGTTATACAGTCTGTTAACAAGTTTCCCAGTCGCACAAAAAACCTGTTGCCTCCCAGGGGTGATGAAATGTAGGTTACTGATGTTCTGAAAGTGTCCAAAGACCGTGGGATGTCTCAGGTGTCTGGTTTTTACCCTCACTATTACAAAGCATCTTATAAGAAGAACGTGTTATAGTATACATATAACCTGAGCCTTCTTTGCTATTTTCTCCTGTGATAGGAAAGTCACCTTCATAGCCCTGACATCAGTTACCATTTGGCCAAGGACAAACTATTGTAAGTGAAATGATTAATAAAAGTTTAAATTTGGGGTTTTTTTCAAACTGCTTGCTTTTTGTAACGAGCTCAGTTTCTCTTTATCACTTGGAGCTTCATTCTGTGAAACTATGGTTTAAGCCATCAGCTAAGGTAGTGACAGCAAATCCAAAAAAACAAACTGAAGAGTTTGCGAGTAGTCCAGGCAATGCATGATAGAGCAACCACTGACTCATTATTTATAAAGTCTCCATGTAAATAGATGACAACACTGTAATTTTCACTTGTATTCCAGTGCTGTATTCAAAGGCCTGTAATTTATTCTAACTGAGTTTAAATCCCTTGGAAAAGCATCACGAGAGCATGCACATAGAAACCACTTGCTGTCTACGGCAGGAAACAATCTTCATGGATGTCTCCCTGAATTTGTTCCAGAACAATATATTGAGCTGAAATGATTGAATGATTCATTTTCATTGCAGTAAAGGTGGATGAATAAAAAAGGTCAGAGAGGAGGCAGAGATTAAGTTAACACTGAAGTCTGGTAGAAGAATGAGACTAAAATGTGGAAGAGATGCATTTCTCTGTTAGAGGTTGCATGTGTGAATTTGGTTAAATCACATTGCAGGAAATCCTATCCCCATGGATTTTTGCCATTGAAGTCAGCGAAATTCAGCTGCATCTCTCATTAGCACAACCCTTACTTTGGAGATGATTTGGTGGTAAGGATCTCAGATGGGTTCCGCACCTGGACTGAAAGGAGGCCATCCTCCAGAAGGGGTAGGAACACGAAACCAACAGTGACAGCCAGCAGATTTTAAACAGCTACACTTTAATTTTCTCATTTCAGATGGAGTAAAAAATTCTGTGAGCTGGTATAAAAATTCACAGGCATGTCCTGTGGGTGGCTGGTTTCCTCTTCCATGAAGAACATCGCTGGGAATCACAGCCACTGCTATATGTCATTCTTCTCTTGAGTAATACTGTTGTGTCGGGAGCACAGGCCCGCCGGGAAAGTGGGCACGAATGCCAATTCCTGCAAGAAATCTGCCACCCAGCTGAGCTCTCTCATAACAGTAGTGGCTTTTCTGCGCCCTATATTTGTCAATAATTTCTGCTCATGAGCTCGGTCATTTCTTTGTGGCTAGGGAAAGTTGCAGCCCTTTATCAAATGCAGCTCTCAGCCCTGCCAGATGAGCTCTGCTTTTCATTGCAAAGGGCTGCAGAAAGCAAGGAAGTGCCTGAGCTGTGCCCAGCCCTCCTAGGCAAATTCTTTGCCACCTCAGATGTTAATTCCTAGAAACTCTATTGTCAAGAGCGATAGTCCTGAGAGCTCTGCTGAGCTGCGGATCTTGGAGAGGGTGAGAGACATTTTCTGCTGCAGTCATTTGGAACGGCTCTGTGTTACTGCAATCTCCATTACAACACAATAACAGGAAACGTTTCAGTGGCCTCTACAGTACTTGGCATATTATTTCACTTTAATGCTCGTATTGTTTGAGCATTAATAAAACTGGAAACTGTGATATAATTAAATCCATTCTTCCTACAGAGAAGATGACTGTCTAAGATAGTGGCAAGAGCAGCAGACTCACATGTCGCCTGGAGAAGAGAGAGTGTTCCCCTTGCCAAGGCACAGCATACACGTGCTTGGTTTTATATCCTTCTGCATAAAAAGAGCTCCAGTTGAGAGCTGGAGACCTCTTGTACCTCTGGATCCAGAGCTGCAAGGCTTTATTGCTTGAGCTATAAGATTATCCTGTTAGACCAAAGGATAAACCGTTCTCACTATGCGCAACATGAGCCTCTCATGGGATAAGATTTTAGACACAGAGACCAAATAACTGATAGTGCCATGGCTTATTTGAACTGGCTGAACTAAATATCTGAAGTGTATCTTTATATTTGAGGGGCAGGATCGGAAAGATAGCAGCCTGGAAATCTCTGTGCGTCTTTCAGGCACTGCAACACCAAATGAGGCACTGCTATGGCTGCTGCCTCCGCCTGCACCAGGGGTGCTCACACAGCCAGCTGCTCCAGCTGTGCACCCACACTACAGCTGAGCACAGTGTGATGCCCATCCCCGTGCCTCCAGTCAGGACCACAGTTCAACTCCTGGGTATCAGTGTAGTAACCAAGCAGATGAGGTAATATCTCTCCAAACAGTCTGAGTCAACAAAGTCCCTTGTGTATCCAGTCCCCTTTGCTGTACCCTCAGTACTTTTTAGAATTGTTGCAGCGACCAAGGAAGTGTGTTTCCTGTAATGTAACGAGGATTTTTCCTTTGGCCATGCCTGGCATTCACTCCTTTTCTATAGTGCAGCTGTAATTAAATCTCTTCTAAACTTTTAATGTGCCCTCTTGACTCTTGGTTGGATCAATACTAGCAAAAAGATAGATACCTTCTCCAGTGTTGCAACCTACACATTAGCTCAGAAAATTCCTGCTTCAAGGAATACCACAGGTTATTAATTGTTAACATGATATTTTAAAAATGTAGATGAAATTAAAACCATAAAGAACATCGTGTGTTCAGTAAGCCTTATTGGAGATACTCATGGAAAGTTCCTAGAAATAATACTTTTTTTCTGGTTCAAGAAGTTACTAGTGAACTGGTTAGACCACAAAGATTCAAATCAGGAATTGCAAAATATTGCTATGAAATAACATTATAATACAAATTTTCAGATTTAATCCCATACAGTAAGTGTCTCTGTGTGACCTCACCATACAGCTTTAAACACTGAAACAACCTTTCCATAGCCATCAACTTATATAAAGTTTTCAGGAGAGTAATCTTCCTCCTTCTATGCTATCACTTTGAAAAATGGGTCTGCATAGTGCACTTTCCAATCTAATCGCTCTTAGGGAACGGCAAGAAAAGAGAGATTATAACAGTTATTAAAATTCTTCTTCTACTAATTAAATTTAACAAGAAAAAAAAAAAGGTGAAAACTGATTTGTATATGATGTACATATTTAACTCCAGCTGCAGATTTTGTAGTGCAGATCCAAACTTCTCCATTTCCCTGGAAAAGTTCAGAGCTTGGGGGAGGAGAGCAGGGAAGAGGGTGAATGGCTGACCAAGCTGCTCAAGGTAATTTTAAAGCCAAATATCTGTTAGATGTGTTTTCAGTTCACACGCCTTGTTTTCCTGTTTCTTAGTCTACTGCATACTAGCAGAGACGTTAGAGGGAAAGGAGGAACACTCAGAGCTTCAGAAACAGTGAGTAATTTGGGGACAAGTGAGATATATCTAAACTGGGCTGCTCTTTCTGCTTCTGCAAATCACCTTCCCAACGTTGGCCAACTGGAAGCATTTTCCTCCCTTTCCACACCTCTCGCAGGGAGCTAAGGTGGCTCTGGCTCATTTCTTCCCCCTCTTACACACATGGGAAATGGAAACTCTCAATTCAGTATTGGGTTCAAATCAATTTACACCAAGAGGTGTAACACTGGTCACAACCTCCTCCATTGATTTCGCTTGACTTGGGATTTCACGCTTAAGTTCTGGTCAAAAAAACACCCTGTTCAATTCAAGTTTACTGTCGACTTCTACTCCCTTCCATGGCTTTCAAGATGTAGCCATTTCACAATATCTCATCCCAAACCTTTGCTTAAATATCAACAGCTGCCTTTGTTGGCTACTGATATAGTCAAAAGTTAAATTCTCTTCTGACCCTGGTTTTAGGGATGGCAGATATTTTAGACGGCTGTCATCAACGTGTCCAAGGAGTTGGAATAAGATTTTCTTTGGTAGAAGCCAGTTAAAAACCTGTAATGCAGCACAATGTGGATTTTCAAAAAGCCTAAGAGGGAGAAAAAAGTAAGTTTGTCCTGTTCTTGATGGGGAAACCAAGAGGAATCCAGGCATTTCTCCTGACTTCACTGTGAACTACATGCGGCGAAAGGTTACAAAATTGGAAGTGGGGGTAAAGATCAGAGGTTAAGGAGCTCATATTTCTACATAACATGACCTTATCTCAGTGGCAACTCAATTCTCATGATCTGCTGCTGTGTTCTCACAGATAAGTCTTCTAAAGACATAGAAGAGTGTTTTAGCAAGGAAAACAGGAGACTGCACTCACAGCAGTTTCTTTGAAAGGTTCCCCTGCCTGTGAGTTACAAGATACTGTACTTAAAATGTCAAATCAAGCAATCTGTTCTGAAAGGAAAATTACCAAAGCAATCACAGACCTTGATTTCCTCTAGACTCATGGAGTACAGACAAAATTATGAAAATCGCTTGGCCACCCAGAGCCTTAATGTTGAAGTCCCAGGTCAAGGAAAGCTCAAGCAATTAGCCTGCTGCGCTAATGACATGCCTGTTTGATATAGTAGCTGAATAGCACCCTGATTGCCTATAATATGATTATGCACATTTTGGGTTGCTTTAAAAAAATTTGATGCCTTGGAAAAATAGACTCTCATTTCTCTGGCATTTCTGAAAGACCTCTGTTTCCTAAAAAGCCAAGGGCATATTTCAGCTCCTTATGTTTCCACAAATATGTTATTAGATTCACTCACTGACCTACCTTTAATGAGTAGAAGATGTCATTGTTGAGAAGGATATTAAAATACAGTAGCATGAAAATGTTGCCCCATCACAAAGCTTTCATAATTCACCGGGCCAGTTTTTCTTCACGTCCCATTAAAAAAAATCTAAGAAGGTGAAAGAAGATTGCTCCAGACTGGATATGCTTAGTAATCCAGTTACTGAATACACCAGGTAAATTCTGGTAATGAGAAAAAGAATCCCTTTCCTCCCTCCTTATCAAGAACTCAAATTCTAGGCTGATATGTCATTTCTGAAAAGTTCAAATGCATTTTAATTTTCTTTTTCTTCCTGTGTGACATAATTCTTCCTTCTGGTTGATACTAAAATGGGTGGCATTGAGTAGGGCAGGAGCAGGATTAGACTCAAACTTTCTGGGTATTCAACATCCTAACGAAAATCTTTGCAGGGTCACCCATAGCTGTACCATTCTGCCACGCGGGCGACTGTGATTTACAGCCAAATGAAAAAAGAAGCAAGGAAAAGACATCTATTCTCATTGAGACATACAGCCAAAACATACCAAGCAGGCACACTGCGAAAAATGTGTTACTGCGAGGATATGTCCAAAAGACACCTAAGCACTCATCATTCTATGGTCAGAAGCTTATTTGTTGGTGATATGTTGAATTAATGTCACAGGTAAAGCAGACCAGAAATCTGAGCACAAACAACAGCTTGAGATATTCAGTATTTTTGCAGGACCTGGGGACAAAGAAGCCACACAGCTGAGACTGGAGCAGCACAAATGTGAGATGAAAAAGGGGATGGAAAAAAAAAATCCCAAACCTAATTCAATATTTGGTTTGGGAGGTGATCTGGCTTCTTTTAATCTAGAGCTGTTTGCATATTTCGACCAGTGGGACCATCACTCTCTTCAGCTGTGCCATAAAGCAGGGCTTGTAGCGTTTGGGGCAAAACCGCAGCGGTTACCTGCACCTACTGCGCGCTGACTCTGGAAACAGGTCAGGGTCCTCCAGTTTGGGGCATTTCAGCTTTTTTCCTGGCATTATGTCCCTGACAGTCTAATCTCAGGCAGGACTATTTATTGACATAAAAAAAAGAAAATCCCCTCTTTAGAAAGAGGAAAGGGAAATCTAGAGGTGATTAATACCGTGGGTCTCGTGTACAATGACTGCCTGTGTCTCACAAATGCACCAACGAGATTTAAAGCTGATACTTTTTGGTTTCCCAAGGAGAGGAGTGGGAGCTTGGGAAAGCTCCTGACCATCTTCATACATATTCAGGGTTTCTCTTTGTTTTCTGATGAAGGGATAGGCTCTGTCCTTAGACTTTTGAATGGTCCCTTGACACCAGCCCTGGAGATTTTTTTTTAATTAGGCCAGCCTGGAATGATTTGAATTTGGATCCAGTACTGACAGCGTAGCTCCTTGGTTTACAAGGGGTTTTAACCTAAAAGGAAGTGGAAATCTTATATAAATTCGCTTCTGCGATTTGAAAGGTTTTTTCATCCAAAAAACTTTCTTTCCTTCCATTTCTCCCTTCATTTCTGCTTCTCCTGGAGATTATCAACAGAGTTTGTCAGAAAGAAGGAGAGGGGAGAAAGCCACCAGCAAACAAAGCACATGAAAACTTTCAAAGCATTTTGCACTAGACTTTCAGCTGATATTAATAGATGTTTATGTTGACATTTATACCCTGTGCTCCACTTTTCAGATGTGACACTCGCCACTGATACGCTTCTGGCTTCCCTGGGGTGCTGTGTCAGCTCCAAAGCAGTGGGGTGGGGGTCTGCGTGTGTCCCCCGTCTCAGGGTGAGACACGATCCCTCGTCCCCACTGCCAGCTGAGGTACATCCACCCCAGGAAAGGTCCCACCACTCCGTCAGTAAGGGCTCCTGAGAAAAGGCTTCCCAAACCACCCGAATTTTGAGGGAGGACCAAAACAGCAGAGGCAAAAGGAGAATCAGTCAAACCTCAAAATGAACTTTAATAAGAAGAATGAGCCGGAAAAGCTAATCAAAAACATATGAAATCCTTGGCATTGCTGATTTTCTCTGTGGCTAGGTGCAGAAATGACCAAAACTTCTTTGCTTTATTTTTATAAGACTTTGTACTAAAACACGGTCACTGTTAATCAGAAGAAAAGACTGCTGCTGCTCTCTAATTTTACAACCACAATATTTCAGATGTTGTTTTCCCATTTTTAATATTGTGAGGGGAGAAGAAAACAAAGCTAAAGATGTATTTGATACACACTTGCATCAGTCCACTGTGCTCACTACTGGAAAGAGCAGTGCATCAGTGGATATTTACTGAACTTTAACATATGGCACTTATCTAATACGTTCACACAAATGGACTATATATATGTTACTTGGGAAGATTTTACATATTCTGGTTTCCCTCCTTCAGACTTGGAGTCCGTCATTAGTGTGTTACAGAAGGATTATTTGAAATTCAGACTAGCAAAAAATGAACTAAAGTTCAGCTGCGATTTGTCTAGTGCAACATGCCTTATAATTATTTTGTCCTTCCCTGCTAATGACTTTCTGACTCTTTTCATCCACTTGGTACCCAAGGGATGTACAGCATTATCTGTGCACATCAATATTTTTCATGGGACATATGTTTTTACTTTGTAGCAGACTTTCTTCATTGCTTAAAAGTAGCAAATAAAGCTCTAATAAAAATTGATGCTTGTATCCCTTCAACACCAGGTATAGGTTTTCAAGCCAGCAAGCAGGATTTCATGTTGGAATCCATATTGCTGGTGTTCCTGGTTCTCCACACAGCCAGGAAAATAAAATCAGGCTGTTGAGGCTTTGGAAGGGAAAAGCAAATCAACCAACAAATATTTGGAGAGGAGTAATTTGGGGAATATTAGATAAACTTTCTTTCCTTACTTTAGTACAGGAAAATTATCTCTACTTCCAGTCTCTTTATATCCCTAATGTTATTTCTGCATCTTCTTGGTCTCTGTTTTTTGCTGACTCATCTGCCATTTGAGACTTTTCCTATGCCTCTAACTCATACATCCTTTATTCTGCTTGAATCCATTTTAGAGCCCTAAACTTGCCCTGTGGGATTCATTTAGATTTTTTAAAAACACTCAAGCTCACATGAAACCTCTTAGTCAATATTTAATTTAGACTCTCCTACGTGAAGACCCTCAAGTCATTCTGATTTCAAAAGCAAGAGGGAAATGTTGACACAGAAAAGAGTTTGCTGCTGCAAGAAGCCAAATGCCTTTGTCTTGCAGAAAAGATGAACCCATGTGTAAGTGAGAGGCCAGCGCATCGCTGGAGCTGCCACCATCAGCTGTAGCTTTCGTTGTCACTCTCTTATCGGTCCCAGTATCTACAAAGTTTGTCTGACAGTGCTCTCCTTATTGCAGAAATAAAGCTGGAACATCTTAGACATCCCTCTGGACTGCTCTACAGGATGCAGCCTGTGGGTTGTCCTGCTGCCTTATTCTTTCTGAAGCCATGAATCCCCAAAGGTCCCCAAATTCAAAGCTGTTTCTATATTGGAGCAAAATTTTAAATCAATCCCATACTAAGATTGATTTGGCAGAATGAATGGTATTGAATGGCAGAAGCCACTCCAGTTTCTATGAAGTACCTACAAGAGATAAGAGAACCTGAATTAGAAGGCTGAGGTTCTGTATGATGTTTGAGGAGTATCATCTCCGCTCCCTGGGCAAAAGTCTCCCCCGACTTGCATTACCAGGAGTCTCTTTGGTCTCCAAAGGCTCTTATACCACTCACAGCCCTAAAGGAAAGGGGTTTTCAAGCCGCCCTGCCAATAGACGTGGCATTTGCAGACAGCTCTGATGAACAGTTGGACTCTTTCTCCTCCTTTTCTTCATAGGCAGGTTTCTGGGATGCTTTGCAGCTGCTGATCGCTGTATTACTACCCACGTGTCTGACAGCTTTTGGCTTTCTTGAAACTGTTCAGTTTGAGGTTATTTGGGTTCATCTCTCTTCTCTTCTTCCCCATACATATGTTGAAGGGAAATGAAATGCTGTTGAATGTGAAGGACGCAGACCTCCTAAAGCTCTGGTTGGTGCCCAGCAGATATTCCCCAGGGAGCTTTGATCCTACTCCGCGGCATGCTCTGTCACTCCAGTTTTCTCACCTTTTAATGCTATTCATCTCCATAAAACCACCAGCCCAATCTGCTGCTCCAGCCAAGGGCCCTTTCCAGCCTGTGAACAGAGCTGAATGTTGTAATGGAGACACAGATCAACACCTCACATTCGCTCTTGATCTGCTCTTGATCGACTCCGGGGTTTCTGGCAGGGACACGTGGAGGCTGAAGGTCCACAAGGGACATTCCATTGCAGCAATACCTGCCTGCCCTCCGGGAACGGCAGTCAGACTCCTCACCCTGCAGTAGTCTAGAGTTTACCCTAAAAGACTGTAGTAAACTCATTACTGCTGTGGCTCTCCTTCATCGCAACTTAACAGCTTTTTATAGATTTTTGTTGGATCTGAGTTAAAGTGCTGGAAAAGCAGTGATGTCCTGCCAGTGATTTAACTCGAACCTCAGACAAAAATGTTCCCTTTGCTCTCTGCTCAAGCCTGCGGACCAGGGATGTGTTTCTTTTTAACAGAAACACTTTTTTCCCAAATCCCTAGAGAAAAAGCAGACAAACTTGCTTCAAATATTTTACCTTTAATGCACCGAGTTTTGTCGTAAGCCCAGGACAGTGAGATGGGCAGGATTCACTCTGAGCAGACTCGGGCTCTCAGCTGCTTTGCAGCCCTTTAAAATGGAGCGAAGAAACTCACACCAAAGGCTGCACTTACTGGAAACCAGTCCCTGAGAGGTAAAATGCTGGTGTTCCTGCTGTATTTTTACAAGCCAGGTGTGCTGGCAAGAAAGCTGCAATGGTCCTGGGGGGCAGGTAGCTTGACAGCTTCTCTCCAACACGTCTTTGCAGGTTCATGGAGCCTCTCCAGACCCGAAGTGGTTTGCTCCGAGCACCCTGGTCCTCTTTGGTGGCTGTAGAGTTTGGAGTGGTATAGGGTATAGGACACGGAGCATTCTGCCTGATCCTCATTCCCTGCTGCTCTGAATTTGGGACTGCCTGAAGAGGATCAGTGCCTTGGGTGCTGTGGGTGGCAAGGAGTCAGGAGGGGGATTTGAGTGGTCAGATCAGAGCCAGGGGACAGGTTTCTGAGTAATTACAAGACATCTCTTATTGGGAAATATAGATGCCAAAAGTGCAACGAGGCAAAGGCCAAGGCAAAAGCATGACCAGAAAGCCATGAAGGCCCCGCTGGGACTGGGATAAAGAGCTGGAGGCAGCAAGGAGCAGGACTTCCCTGTGCACCCCCCGGTCCCCATCAGCGCAGCCCCCGGCCCGGCTCATCAAGCCCCTCTTGTCCTGCGGTGGGAGGTGCTGAGCCCTGGCTGCCCCAGGCAGCACCCGGCACACCGGGTCGCCCAGCAGTTAACACAGCCTTGCACACAGCGCGGTAAAACATGCCCACTTTTTTTCCTATTGCCTAAGCATAAAAATCCCCTTAAAAAATAATAAAAAAAAATCATTTGGGAGTTTATGCTCTTTCCACTCACTCCTAACAAAGAACTGTTTCTTTCCTTTTTTTCTGGGAGAAGTCGGGAAACTCTGAGAGTTTGCAGGGTCCAAGCAAGGGTGAGCATCTCCGCTTTTCGGGCTGGTGACAAGGGCAGCAGTGATATAATGAAATGTACATGTTTTAAGTGGGGCTTCTTCATTTTTAAACAGTTGCCAAAGCTACATAAATGGGACTCCTTCTTTTCTGACCCTTTGCCCTACTTCAAATGAGCTTTTAAACCCTTTGGAAAACATGCGGTTTTACTTTCAACTGCATTAACGCTCATAATGTGTTATTTTGGCTCTCCTTGTATATTCAGGTTGAAGGCATAGATTTCATAGATTTTGCCTGGTAATGTTGACAAGCAAGCCTTACGCAGAGGCTATCAAGCACCCAAGTCAGCGTCTTTTAAAGATCTGTTAGCTCAGCTGTATTTTTCTTTGTACACCCAAATACTTCTGGACATTACAGGAGCCTCCACACTCAACATGCTCCAAACAGTTCATATATAATGCAGTGAGTGTCCGCCAAGGGTATGGATGGTGTCAAAACTCACCTGGGGTTTACAACGCACTAAAGAAAATACTGGTGGCATCTCGCCCCGCTGGCAGCCCTCCAAAAACCCCGAGCTCGGTACTTGTGCCAGCGCACGGAGGGACAAAGCCGGTGTGTACCAAAGTAGAGCAGACCTGTCCACCTTCGCCGTTGGTATTTATTCAGCTTTGTGCAACGAGAATTTGCATTTTGAAAGAGCGATCCTGCAGCTGGAGTGAACTCAGGCTGCAAATCAGAGGGGAGAGGGCAAGAGGGCAGGACATTGCTGTGCTTTTGAGGGACATTGAGATGTCTTTCTCCTTCAAATCCCCCATGCAGGAGACTGTGCAAGTGGCCTGTTTGCAGATATCCTGTGCCATACAGATTATTTTAGTTGTTGGTATATAGTAGCTTCCACGGTCTGTGCTTTGTTGATGATTTTCAAAGCTATAGACATGTGGCAGCTAAGTCGTTTTACTGTAAACCACCAGAAAGTCATCACGTAGTGAACAGGGTTTTGACCTGATATATCTAAATAGTGTCTTAGCGGAGGATTACTGAGTCTATTCACACCACACATAAGGAACACAGGTCCAGCGCTAAGGTTTGAGCCTCGTCTAATTAGAGCTCCCTCTATAAAGAGCAGAGGCAGTTTGGTTCCTCCAAAAAGTGGCTTTGAGCAGCCCAGCTCTCACCCATGAGTTCTGGATAGGGGCTTTTTGTTGAACTATTTTATCAGCTCTGGTGAGGGATCTCCCATTTCTCTTTCCCACCCTCCACTCCCACCGAAGGGGTGAGTCCCATTTCATAGTGGTCCTTCCCTCCGGGCATCCCAGGGAAGCCACTAAGCATCAACAATTACAAGAAATGCAACCAGAGAGCAAGGTGAAATCAAGGGTCTTTACATGAGAACTTGAATAAATTTAAGGCTGCAGGTGACAGTCAGGCACATAAGGTAGCTACTTCCCTCAAAAATCCCAATATTTTATCCACAAAGAAATAGAAAGGGGAAGAAAGAACCCTTGCCAGAGTACATTTATGGAGAAGCATCCCGGCACACAAACGTTTTTGGGTATGTGACCAACTATTTAAAAATTTATGGTGGATTTTTCTTCAGGAAAGCTTTTCATTAAAGTCGTATTTATTTCTTCGGGCTTAAGTAATAACTTACAGCACTCCTACTTCTTCTAACACACTATTAACAGTATAATTAATTCTCAGCAACAGGAAACAGAAACCTTTCTTTTTCACTTCATCATCTCAGAGTCAGACCTTCAGTCTTCTTCCAGGATCCCTATCAAACAGATGGCTTTTATACTCATAAACATGTTGAGCTCCATTTTCCTCCTGCTGAGCGAGAGATTCAGACAAACCGAACTTCCATACTACTGCTAGGAAATTCCAAACATCTAGAAATACTTTTACAGACGTTTCTTGGCAAGTGATTCTTAGAAATGTGTGTGGTTCAAAAAAGCCAACCCCAAAGCAATGAATTTCACTTATGAAAATCGCTGATTAAAAAAAAATGGGGGGAAAAAAAGGGAAAAATAGAAAATAAGAGAAGAGGCAGACTTCTATCTGGATAACCAAGGTTGGGAGGCCTGGGATGAAGCATTTTTTAGTTCATGCTCATTTGCAAGATGGAACCTTTCAAGCTAAACTGGATTGACTTTTTAATGAACAGTGTCCAATTTTGAGACAGCCTTGGCAAATTTATTGGTTCAGGGATGGAAGTTGGTGGTTCAACCACACTTGGAGCCTAAGCCAGGCAAATTTTTGGTGGTTAAGTCTAATTTTAGAGGGTGAAATTTAAGGGATGCAAATCCATGCAAGATAAAATCCTCGCAGATACGAACAATCGCAATTCAGTGTTGCTTTTTAGCAGAGCTTTCTGATTTAAGGTCTACGTGTTTTCATAAAGACTGTTCTCACTCCTGTTTACGAGATATTTATCCTGTTAACTAATCTTTGGGTACAGCTAATGCTGATACATGAGTGGATACCTCTGTTGAACGCTGTGACAATAATCCAGATGTTTCACCTAGTAAATACATGAGACATTTTACTGTCTGCCAAGGGTTGCGTTGGCAGACAGAAAACCTATTCTCTCACCGATGAATGCAGGGGAATTTCCAGAGGGACTTAGCCATCAGCAATGTAGGGAATGGATGAGAAGTAGGGAAAATTAAAGAAAGTCAGACTGATACAATAACCACACAGCCCAGCATTGGTTGGAAACTCAACAAAAAGTGCAGGATACATTTTTACAGGCAACGTTTTCTGAAGGCGAAATGGCATCCACGGGCACGACTCCGGCATGATGAAATATCACAGTGCTAACCCCAGTGTCTGAGTCTTGGGCTACTTTGGATGAGTAAGATATACTTAATGAGGTTTGGAAACCTGTGATGCCACCACTTCTCCCTCTCGTTTTCCAAGCATTAACCCTCCCCACAATTTTTTTATTATAATCGCTCTCTGGTTTGGTGGGTTTCTCAGTATTCTGCATTTTCCTCTCTCCGAGTTCGTGTTTGTTACATATGAAACCATCTCCAGACCCCTGGGAAAGGCCTCATAAAAATTCAGGAATTATATCATCTCCATGCTGTTTTTAAGGAAAAAACAATCTGTTTTTTTGGAAAGACTCTACCGAGCATTAACAGCGCGCTCTCATCCATGCTCTATGTGTGTGTCTGGTTACCTTGCCCTGAGCCAAACAGCTTCATTAAATCTCATTTAAGTGCTGGCTGCGGTCAGCTGTTGTGACTCCAGCCCAAGTTGGAGCAGAAAATCGACAACCTTTAAACACAAAGCCCATCTCATTGGGCCAATATTATTTTCATCTTCCTGAACATCACTGTCTGATCTGTACAACCAATTAGACCTGCTGTTAGTCTTGGCCCTGTGTCAACAAAGTATGTGTGGATCAGACAAATACGGGACTTCAAATACACAGGCATATTTTTTAGCTAATACTGTCAGATAAGGCAGCGTTATCTGCACCTTTTCTCTGAGCTGGCTCTAACCCTATTGAAATTGTTCTATTTTACAAGCCGTATGTCAACAGTACCTGTTTATGGAAGGTGACACCGTCTCCCCCCTGCTGCTGGTGTTATCGATGAGGAAGCACTAAGTGGGCGTGTGAGTATTTTTAAAGTACACTGCAAAAATAAAATAACAAGGGAGTCCTTGATTTATCCATCTGTTAACAAAATAATGAGCCTGCCACCTACAAATGTATTGTTCTGTGCAGCATTCCCAGGTCTTCTGTATTCATTTGTAGAAGAAATCCTTGTTTCTTCTCACAAAAGAAAATATTGACTGTATCTTGGAAATCAAACAATTTATTTTCCTGATGTTTGGTGGTCAGCCTTCAGCTACAAGCTTTTTTTTTTTTTTTTGCCTGTTATGACAAGTGGTGCTGGTCCTATGTGTAGAGTGGGAGACTGAAATTGCCATCTTCATCTAATTCTGCTTTCCTGAAGCCAGTCACCGAATGTCTCGATGAACGTCAGAACCAGCGAGAAACCAGGAACTACTTGAAATCCTACCTGCAGTGTCTGCACAAGAACCAGGGACACTTCCGTTATTTTCCATATTAAGAGCCTTAACTAGGTACCTTATAGTAGTATAAGGTATGTGTATCTTATGCACACACATACAGGACTATGTATATGCAGGAGTTAATCAATTCCAGTTTTTAAAGGGTTGTGTTGCTGGGTTGATAATCAACATAACACAGTGCCTTTCAAAGCAATTTTTAGAGCTGCATTAACTATTTCTGTCCCTGCCTAAAGCAAACAGACAAAAATCCCAGAGGTGGATGTGTCCATGAGATGCTCATAGATGCGATGGCACGTGCTGGTAGCAGTGTTACCATGCCCTGTTTTGGGTCCCCAAGACTCTGACGGAGAAATGGCCTTCTCTTATATGCATTCATAACTGTGACAAAAGCTGTAAACGATTCGCAAAAGTGTGTAGCTGCACTTGGAAAATTCAGAGCTTCAGTTTTCCTATTATATGTATATGCAGGTGGGTGTATATATGCGTATGGGTGTGTATTTGTGTTTGAGTGTACTGTTAGACCATTGCACATGCGGGCAGCAAGCAACAAGATAACACAGCTATAGAAGACATCAATTTTGCATTTTGGGGGTCAAACTTTAGGAAGAAAAACTGTGGATATTATTTAAGCAACAGAAGGGTAAACAGGTATTCATGTACACGTCTAGGATGCATATACTTGTATGAATAGTCAAAATATATATTCATATGGTGGTCAGAAGGGTTAGAATATGATAATATATCACACCAATGCTTCCTTATCTACCCATGCTTTTTTTCTGAACATTGTATCCAAATGTATAGTGGGACTTCTACATTACTAACCTCTCTGCTTAACTAAGCAAAGAAGAAAACAGCTTTTGGCATATGATTTCATATTCCAGCTCCACTTACTCCATAGATATTTTTCCTACTCACACTTGGGTAATCTTCTAAGCCTCCATATTAAGACGCATTAATTACTACCTGGAAAACGATGATCTTGGAGGTAGGGGCAAAAGAACTACTACTAAAGTGATTCCAAGCTTGCCCAAATCTAGGATCAACAAACCAGAAGTTCCTTGACATGTCAGTGATGTGTTAGTACTAGTCCCAAAGAAGAAGAAAATCGATTTGGCCATATGTTTGCCAAAACAAAAAATGAACTTATTTGCATTTCTTTGCTTCATGCAAGATTACGGATGCCAAACACTCTTTGCATTTGGCATATCTGATGTTCAAACACACCAAATTTCCAATGCCCTTAAATTTCTTTTTGGATTAAGTGAGGAGCTAACAGCATGGCAGTATTATTCTTATTTTATAATCAAAATCAGTTATTTTTATTGCATCTTTAGAACAACATTTTTGCCCCCAGGCGTGCTGAAGCCCTAAAGGACACTCACAGCAACCAAGCTTTCCTTGTGACGGCTGAGGACAGTGCATATACGGGCGGAAAACCTTTTCATCAGGGAGCTCTGCTCGTTTTACTAACAGAGTGTCCAAATGTGTTTTTATAGAGAAAACAATGTGTATGTGAGGTTTGCTATGGTCAGACAGCAGTAGCCTCTTGTTACATGCTTAATGAGCTAATAAAGACAAGCAATGAAGAGACCTGGTACCAGACACAGTCCAGCTGTCCCAAAATTATTCCTCCTCCATTTCCCTTTTACCGCAAGGCTGGGTTACAACCGGGCTAATGCTCACCCTAGCCCAGATGAGGTTTTCCATGGACCGCAATGGGATTTGGGTCAGGCTCACAGTAGCTGAAACCGAGCAATTGCATTAGAGGGAGGAAAGGAAGGAAAAGCAGTTCAACAGTGTGTGCTGGGCCAAATTCAAGAGATGCACTAGGGAAAAATCGTCCCGTCGTTGCTTTTCTAAGGAAATGAGCATCCAGCACAGAGACACTGAATTCATTTCAGAACGATTTAAAATCAGCTTTCTGAGGGGGTGTGTGCACGTGGAAAAGCCGGTTTGAGACATAAATATATTCCTTTTGTTGATAGTGGAAGAAACACTGTTTCCTTTGGTCATAGCAAAGAGCAAACAGTTACTTTGATAGTCTTGGCAAATGAAAAATTTTATTTTTATCGAACAGCGAAGGAAACACTGCGTGACCCTTGCCAATACATTATACGCTACGTGACATGTCCCATTTAGCCCCACTGCTCCTGATATACAAAATTCTCACAGCACATCTGTTTCACCAGGGGAGTCTCTCATTGCTCTCCTCCCCTTCTGGGTGGGTATGTCCAGGACAGTCTTTCTTGGCTCATGGCAGAAGGAAAGGGTTCTTACAAAAAGGAAGATTTTTTCAAAGCAGTCCCCAAGGTCAGGGAGAGCACGTTGGCAGCTGTTTCATGTGCTGCTCTAAATGGCACAGCATCAGTACAAAGGACATTGATTTGAGATCTTTTCTGCAGGTTGCAGCCAACGGGCTGAAGGTGAGGATGGTCGGCCAGCTGGTTGTGTGCAAGGCATAGCCATCACCGGGACCCTGCCCTTCACCTCTCTCTGAAGGAAACGGCTGCCAATCTCCTGACTCATTTGGACCAGAACAAGGACTCTAGAAAAGACAATCATTGAAAGACAGCATTGGCAATATGGAGATGCTCCCATTTCTGAGCCACTCAGCCCTTCCCTTGAGCTGAGCACGTGCAGGCTCACCTCTCCAAGGAGATATAAGTCACTATGTGTGCAGGAGTGAGCTGGTATTAGCTAAATAATCCCGGCTGGGCGCAAGATAGGGTTGGAAGGACTGAAGAGAGTTGTCGCTCCCAGCTTGCTCCACTGAGGGTTTAGGAGGGAGCGACCTCCGTCGCACACGTGCTGTCGGTGTGTTTTTCCTCCTCCCGCCGCTGTGCGGAGGGCAGCGGTGGAGATGGCAATGCTCTCCGGAGATCAGCTTGGTCGTAAACATAGGGCGCTGCTTGCTGGCTCTCTGCTGCACAGTTACCGGCCTCTACTCTTGTCTGGTTTTCGAGGAAAAGAAAATTTTGGCTTCCTGCTTCTTTCCACATTTTCCTAATTTAATATTGATACAGGGACGAGTGTTCTAAAACACCCGCACTCACCATTTTGCCATGAAACCTAATGAAAACTGCAGAGATAGCAGCAGCAGCTTGCCACTGCAGGATTTCTGAAAGCCTAGGCTTTTCATGGGGGAATTTCTCTTTCTTTCTTTCTTTTTTTAACTTCACAACAGCTGGCTCTTAGCAAGCAGACTGGTGCTTAAACCGTCTGATATGATGTGAGAAAGCAAAATAATCACCTGCCAAGGATTTCATCTTCATAAAAGGCAAGGTGTAAGATCAAGTTTCAAAACGTGTAGGAGTTCAGCACACGCTGTGACACCGGCATGAACTCTGAGGAACCAACTTCTGTTAACTTTAAAAACACAACATTCATCTCCTTGCCCCGTCGGACCCTGATTTTGGCAATGCTAGGCTCTTCTGTGAGGATAACTCAACAGAGAATGGAAAAGAAAAGATAGAAAAAGGGGGGAGGGAGGACGAAGGCTTCAGAAACCAGTGCAATCCCTAACCAGCTCCACCAGAGCTGTGTGCTCCTCTCCCATAATAATATATGAGAGCACTCCTCGTGTGCAACTCAGCCCAAAGTACTAGCTTCACACTCGGTTACCCAGGGAGAATTTGACCACGTACACGGATGATGGAAAATGGAGAATAAGGGCTTTCTTCTCAGTAGACACATGAAGGGAGTGGGTTCCTCCTGTGAAGAAAATTGTTTGGACGCAGTTTAAGCCTTAATAAAAAGTTGGCAGGGTAGCTGTCATGATAAAACTCCCCTGTTAAGCAAGACGTACTTGTGTTACCATTCCAGCTCTGGAGAATTTAAGAGGCTGGTTTACTTTCCATCTTTAATTAGGTTTTTGCCTCATTCGGCTTGGAAAGATAAAAAAGATTTAAGGGACTCATTTGTTCAGACAGTGATTTTTCTGGCTGAATAAATATTTACATTGTTACATAATATTTTTATTGGTTTAATGATGGATGGATGGATGGATTGATGGATGGATGGATGGATGAAAACAACATCTATGGTTTCAGTGAAAAACTGTGAGTCTTCCTTCATTGATTCTCATCTTCATTTCCACCTCCGCAAAGGAAAGGCCAAAACAGGTAGAAAAGGATGCAATTCTGATTTAGTGGCCACCAAGCATTTCTTTCACCCCTGGATCCCAAAGTTTTTTCCAAAAGAGAAATCCACCCCCTTAGCAGATGGGGAAACAGATGCCTGCTGCTGTAAAAGACTTGGGAGGGATCACCCCACTGGCCATCCTCCCCGTTGCCAGTACTTGTGGGGTCTGTCCCGCTGGTTGCAGCTTGGTTTGGGCCATGTGCACCACCAGCCCATGCAGATAAATTTTCCAGCACTTAACTGCACGTTTCCTGTGGATCTTCAGCATCTGCACACTTGGCAAGCCAAAACACAGTGCTTCCTTCGTCAGCTACAGATGATGTATTGTCAGCGGGAGCAACGCTGTGGGCCAGTTGCACGCGTGGTTGCGAGGAAGAAGTCTTGGCCCATCGGTTTTATTTGCTTTGGGCACGCTCCGTGCTGGGTGCCGAGGCAGGCAGCAATGATGCGGGCTCCTTGCATGCAAGCTGAGTCCCCTCTCCCTCCAAAACTGCATGCAGATGAACTGCCCTAGGTAAATTAAAACCTGCTCTGAAAACGCGGTAAATAATGATCAAGTACAGTGTCCTTGATCAAGTACATCAGTACAGGATTTCCCCCTTCTGCTCCAAACTGTCTGGGTCATAATTTCCAAAAAGTTTCTCAGCTACACTCATTCATGTATTTCTGAAGACTTTTTTTTTAATAAACATGCAGTCCTGACAGCTCGCCGAGACATTATTTCGGTAGGTCTCATAAGAATGTGCTCCTGGTGGCATTTTGCTGTAGCTGTGATGGTCTTGGGTAAAAGACAAGAAATTTGCTGCTTCTATTTCAGATTTGTGTTCCTGGGAGCTTGTCTGATTTTCCAGCTTAGACTTATAACAGATATTAAGAAATTACCTCCTCCTATAGACTTTAGCTGACCCTTTACACCCCAGATACATACATATTACAGTGCGCACTCAGCTACAAAAGTGATTGTGCTAATTAGTGGGTAATTACATGTATATGTGTGCATGCGTAAAGTGTACAGAAAAGTCTGGTTAGGGGAAAATTTTAGCATGATCTTTGTAGTGTTGGAGTGGTAAGAGATCCACGGGGAGGCAGGGATCAGCTAATTAGACTTCTCCCCCCTCCCCTTGATTTTTCTTGTCTTGTCTTCTATTTTCTATGTTTCTAAATGAGTACATTGTAATTACTTCATTAGGAAACTATTAGAAGGGAACAAGAGAAGATGAGTCACTTGCTTTTTGTCCACGCTTTTATCTGATTGTGAGAACTGAAGGAATCTTAAAAATCTTTTCTAGGTCACCGATCCTTCCAAGCGCTCGTGCCCATCTTCCCTCCTCCCTTCCCCCCCGACTCCAAGCGATTCTGCAGAGCCTGGTGCAGACACAGGAATCTTCCCACAAGGAGTAATTTCCAGGGCCTGCTTTTCAACAAGAAAACCATTTATTTCCTTTTCATATTTCGCTCTCTCTAGATAAGGAAAAACAGCTCGTCAGTACCCTTTTTTTTTTTCTCTTGTAATAATAATTTCTTGTGAATTACATTTTATGGCTCCCAGGCTTTGGCTCCGTTCAGAAGTTCTCTAAGATTGAAAGTACTGGATGGAAATATTTAAAGACAAGGAGAATCATTTCAAATTAAAAAAAAAAAACCTTTTAAAACACGTGTGTTGCAAAATACTCTTCACCCACATCTAGGTCCTAAATGACAATATATTAAAAAATTGCTTAATGTATTTTGGTTACTTTCTTTTTCCATGAACATCTGGGTGTCTTCATTCTTTCATTTCAACCTCCGTGTCAATCATCTGACAAAGACGAGCCCCCAGATCCATATATAAGCTGTAAAATAAGTGATCTGCTTTTCAGAAAAGCCGAGCGCTCTGCATTCATGACCAGGGAGGAAGTTTTCAGCCCTATTTAAAATGGAAGCCTTAATATTTTTGCATCAGAAATGTATTTATCATCTCCTGGAAAGGAGGTCTGGCACATTTTGGAGAAAGTTCCCTCAAAGAATGGGAACTGAGTCCCTTCCTGGCTATTTAATCACAGTATCATCTTGCCTTGGTGTTTTCCAAGTCACTTTACCACTGACTTGCCAAAACATGTGAGGTCTGCCTGCCCTAACTGCCGCTTGGATTAAAAGTGATTGACAAGGGATACAATTAAGGTCTAATTCAGAATTCAACAGGCTTAAATTCCTTTGGTAAGAAAATACTTTGATTCCAGAAAAAAATGCTAAAAATACTCCTTGGGATAATCATCACAAGTTAATATTTGAATATTTAAGTAGTATTACAGCAAAAGGCAAAAAGAAAATGAAAAGTAATGCTGAGTGGTGGCTGGCTGCAGTTCCTTGAAACAACAACAACAACAAAAACATGAGGCATTTAGATCAAAATCTCTTTGTGTGTTTCCTTCTGTGCCGAACTGATTTACATATTGATATATACCAGATGTTTCAGAAACAAATGCTGTTACATCCGCTGATGGATTGGCTTCAGCTGCTTGCAAACGGCCACTGGAAGGAGTTCAGTGGGGGTACAATGTCACATTAGTCATTCTCATTTACTTTATAAGTCCTATGTTGGCCCAACAGTACCTGAATAATTTTTTCACTGCAGTAAATTACAGATGGAAGCCTACAGGGGCAGATGTGGGAAAGGGGGTATTTTTCCCACATGACAGGATAGGTTGGCAGAGGCTGGAGGGATGAATTTTTCTGTTTATTTTTACACTGTTTTGCTCAACTTTCTTCCCTGCGTTGGTTAAAAGGCAGAAAATAAAAAGAAGCGGTCAAAATATTGCCCTCTCATTCTGTAGCTGTTGTTATTTTATTTTCACATCAGGTTGTTCTGATGTGGCCGCTACCAGCATTGCTGGAGGAGAGATGTGAACGCATCCTTAGGAGCTTTGATGTTTCAGCTGATGTGTATTAAACAGTAAGCCTGGGCCTCGGGAGTGTGTCTTGGTCCAGAGTAAAAACCGGGTAATGAAATGCTAGTGGTGATGGTTTAAATGACAAATTTCTCATGGGCTTTGTGGGGACAGAATTTCAGAAGCAAAGGCCAAGGGCATAGATGTGGACTGGCTGAACTTTCTGCTAAATAACAACAACAAACAAACTGAAGTCTCCCAGAGAAAGAAGTGAGGGCATGTGGACACGTGTGCGCTTGCAGCTCCTCGGGTGTGTTGCAGCGTAGTTAAAAGCAAAATGAGTGTTGCCTGTGCACAAAAAAGGGTAGAAATTCAGGGGCATAAAACCTTCCAGCTCCTCTCCTTAGAAGAAAGAATTTGCTTAGAGGTGCAGCACCATAAATGTGCTGTACAAACAACACGCAGAATCCCGCATTAGAGAAAACCAAATAATCGGTGCCTAAGGAAATAGCCAGGATTTAGAGAGCTTAAATCCAGGCCCTGCTGTGATACAATAGCCTTATTAAGCATGATATTTTATATACAATTTTGAGAGTTTGAAGGTTTTGCGCGGTGTTTGGGTAAGGATCAGTGGGATTTCGGAAGCTGTGACCTCATCCCGCATTTGATGCTATCAGGGTTCAGCTGCCGCTACGTGGCGAAGGGCTGAGAGGTTTGGCCAACTCGAAGGCAGAGCCGAGAGCAAGCACTGCAAGCCTCAGTGTTTACCAGCCCGGAGTCTATAATTGTTTTTTTCGTGGGGGAATTTCAAGCCCACCCAAAGAGCATTTCATAGTGCTCACCAAACAAATAAATGTTATACTTATGAAAGGCCACATACCGTAGCTGCTGGCCAAGGCTTAGCTGTGTGGCTCCCTTTGACTTTAAAGCAAATGGTGCAGCTAAAACCTCATGCACCTCTTGGAAAGCTTTGGGCTTGACCTACCCACCAAAGCCAAAGCATCTGGAAGAGAGGAAAAGCTCCCCTGTGAGCAGGCATGGCAATTTTCCCCAAAAGGATGAGGTCTTTGCAAGCTCAGGACAGTTCTTGCACTATCGCACCTCGTTGGACTCCTGTTGATTTCCCCTATGGGAAGGGATGGTTGGAGCAGCGTGAAGCAGGGAGAACATCAGGGTGGACGTTGCAAGTCTGACTTGTCTGTTTGTATCTGACTACACAAACTTGCATCCAAAATGGAAGCGCCTGCGCATGGTGGGAAGTGGGAACGCAATAAGGAAGCACTTACAACAGTGAATTGCCAACAGCGATTTTTATAAAGCTCTAATTTTGCATTAAAGCAAAAGGAAAAAGACCCAAAGCCTGGGAAGTACCACAAAATGGGTAACCTTGAAATGTCTGCCTTTGGGTCCAGTTAAATCAGATGGCAAAGGATGTTTTCAGTGTAGGTTTGGGATTTACAACTGATGAGAGATTATGTGTGGAAAATTCTGTCCGGATTTATTCTGCCTCATAAATTGGGCATTTGGATATGAGACTGCTTGGTTTTAGGCTTGCTTACAAAGTTATCTTTCACCATCTATGTAAACACGTTCTCCAGATTAAATCAGACTTGCCTAGAGGCTTTTTTTTTTTTGTGAATGACATTCTGAGCATGATACAAACACAGACATCAATATTTATTTCCCTAATAATTGAACACCATCACTTGCTCTGACTGTATCTGTAAATCTCAGAGTATAAATACACCCAAATTTTTCTTCATGCACAGCACACTTGGTATACTGCTGTACCTTTCCTTTGTATTGCATTCATTTTTAAAATCCAGAGTGAGTTTCCAAACTTTCTGACACGGGGACAGGACTCTGGAGCCATGGAAACACGGATTCCTTAGGGATTTCTTATTTTTTTCTGAGTAAGAGCTTCATGTCAGAATAATTTATGCAGAATGCTTGGGGAGCACCAGAGCACACAGAAGAGGACAGCTGGCCCTGGGGCTGAGACCATGGGACGGGAACACGATGCTATGGCTTCGCTTCTTGGTACTGCCACCGTTTTCTTCTGTGGGCATCAGCCAGTGAAAGAACCGCACTCAACACAAGAGTATCTTCATCACGACAGAGATTTTCCTGACATGCTGCTACTACTTGTCAGAGGCCAATGTACCTTATGTACAAAATCTACTTCGTTTTGGTCTAGATAGCTAAATGCTGAGATCGTTATCATCTGTCATTATAGATATTTCTGGTATTGGATAGGTTGAGCAGGACTATGTGGGAGCATAGAAAAAAAATCAGACTTTTCAAAGTGTGGTATACATCTGCTCTCTGGGCAGAACTTTGGGTGTATTATCTCTGAAACCTTTCTTAACCCAGATATACTTGAGCAACTGTGCTCATGGGTGTAAATAAGGTTCCTAAAACTGCATTAAAGAATTTAAATACCTTCCCTGTGATTTGCTGAGGACAATCTATGACTGTCTCTTCACTGGCTTTGATGACCATTCGGTCAGGCTCTAACAGCACAGATAAGTCAGACTGCCATTAGTAAAATGTTCTTTCTGCCTGAAAATTAAATTAGCCAAGTCTGATACATTTTATATCCTTTGATGACCCTGCATGGCCAGAGCAAAGGGGGAATACACAAGCCATCTGACGTACTTTGTCTTCTGCTGTTTTGGGAAGCTTCTCAGCTGACATGAGAAGCAAATGTTCTACAGTCTCATGGGGTCTTTCTTGGGGCTGACTGGTTTATAGCTGGAAAAAAAATCCTCAGCTGGTTTCAGTAGCTATTTGTTACCAACTTAAAGATCAGGTTCTTCAAGGTAAACTGAAAATGACAATTGGAAAATAAACATGAGCCACTTGGTGTGTGTCCTCTATTGGACTGAAATGTGACCCGTGTGCTGAGAGGTTAAGGGGTTAAATTGTGCTTCGGTCATTACAGCCCATGAAAAAAATCCTGGGTAAACTCAGAGCTCTTTGCTGTAATAGTGGGGTGAAGTAGCTCTGAAACCTCTTGTGCTGCTTCATACGGCTCTCTAATGATATGTGATACCCAGTTTCTTGAGTGTCATGGTTATCAACTGCTTAGGCTTATAAGAACCGATGTCAAAAAGCGTTGAGCCGCCGCTCTCTTCTTGCTCTGGTTGTCACTCTGAGCTCATAAGAAAAGCATCAGGCATGTTTACACATGGCAAAGTTATTAAGGGCCCTCACAGAAGGGTTTTAAAGGATGGAGTCTCACCTGGAAGATGGCTGGCTTGATCTTAGCCCTTTTCTTCTGGCTGGAATACCTACCTCATAAAAAGCGAAATGGGCCCCAGAGAACATTTATGTTCCCCAGCCTCATCCCTCCCTCTGATTTAAACCAGCTCCTAGTAAGAGATTTAAGACCACCCTGAATATAGCTGCTTGTCAGCCCACTCATTCAGGGTCAGAAAGTAGCAAAGCATTTCAGCATGTGCCCAGAATTTGGGCACCTGCTCAGCCCTGTTGGCTACTGACTCTAAGATGCTCCTGTCTTACAAACATAAAGCACTTCCTTAAAATTGGCATTTAAACATGTATTTTTGCAAAAACAGAGTCTAAATATGGATTCATGGCAGAAGTTGAACTTCAGATGTTCATTTTTTAGATTCTTAGCCACAGGTTTTGGGAAGAAAAAGTGTCATCTAACAGCACATGTGCTACTTTTCTTTTTCAGCAGAAAAAAATCTTGTTGGTAATTAGTTAAGAGAAATAATTTATTGAAAGATAATGCACAGTGGTGCTCATGGGACCCAAGTCATGCCTGTTAACAGACATTCAGAGATAAAGTATTGATTCCTGTTCCCAAGTGGGGCACTTTGAGCAAGCTTTTGAAATGCATGTAAACATCTTCTTGCTGTGGTCATATTTTCTGCTGAAATACTGAATATGTCCTTCTTCCAACTGTGTTTTAGAGACCTTGCCTTTTCTGTCAAGTCCCCCAAAATGCAAGAATTTGAACTGTTAAAATGACCAATGCTGGTATTTGACCAGAAACAATATTTTCCAGTTGTTTTGATCTCTCCAAAACTGCACTTTTTGGTCACCAGTTTATCTGCCAACAAAATATTGCCTTGCTCTGGTCATTAGCTAATAGTGGTTAAATTCTGGGATGCATATATGTTTTAATGCTTTACACATGAGCCTACTTGACTTCTTTTCAAGAAGAAGCCACTGGATCTTGGAAAAAATCAACAAGCTGTCAGCATTAAGTGTAGGACAAGTTAATAAAGGCTTGAATAAATCATGCCGAGCTTGCCTACTCTTCATGATGATTGGTGAAGTATATATTTTCAGAGGTAATGAAATATGAATTCACAGTACAATTCCATTATTTTAATGTAGCATTGACTCTTTGCCGTATTAAGTCAGACCCTTTGCCTCCTCATTTTTCATTTAAGATGTGTGGTGCTCATTTCTGTAGCTGTTCAGAGCAGATGTGGATTGGGTCCAGGGTAGATGGCGAGCGATCGCGGCTATTCTTGGTGTTTGTGTTTGTGTGGGGTGTTATTCCTTCCCTCCTTATCTCAGCCAGGTGAAGGACCACATGAGAGCTTGTCAGAAGAGCAACACGCTCATGACTGCCTTTCTGTATTTTCCCTATCTGTTATGTGTGCTAACGCATTTCGACTGTGTGCAACAAAAAATGTTAGCCATCAATGGTCTAAGGAAAGCTTTGAAATCATTTCAGGTTCTGGACTGCTCATTTCTGGGAGGAGGCAGCACATTTTCAGAGGTAGGGATCTTGGTTTATCCCCATCTTTTCCAGCACATAAAAGAGTATTATGGATTAATAGTGAAATTATCTCAATCAAAATCAGGTTTTTGAGCTTCAAGCTGTGACTTTGTCACTAATTTATAGAGCAATTGCTGAGTTTATTTTTCCCTCATTTTGGCTGTCTGTAAAATGGGTTTTATTTTCTTGATTGTTTGTCTATTTAAGGAACATCTATTGTAAGATCTCTTCCTCAAAGGGAACTTTGCTATTTTAAGTACAAGCATTAAGTGTTCCAAAACCCTTGATTTCTCACTGCAAACAGTGCGCCCAGCCAATTGCTTGTCACAGACTAAGCTGCTTTATCAACAGCATGATCAATGGTCTCACCGCATTACAAGTTAAAGGCAACAGGGAAGAAGGCTTCACCTACAAGACGGTGGTGGTTTACTGTCTGCTACTGCCCTACGTGGATAAGCCATTAAAGGGAAGGCAACAGTCCTACACTCGACATCAGCACACGTCCACAGCAAATTACTCCCATTTAGTACAACTTCTTTGGAAGGTCTGATCCCAGTATTTCTCAAAAGCAATGTGAGCTTTCCTGAGTGTTTGGAAGATGCATCTTTCCCCCGTGGCAAAGGAGAATGAAGCAATCCGTATCTGGAGATTCAAAAGCAGAGATTAAACAATGGCAACACAGCCTGGAAATCATTCCGTGTGCTCATTATTTCAAACGCCTTTCAGTGAGGAGCTATATGAATAAGAATGGCCAGTTTTTAAGTGGAGGAGTAGGTTTCTCTGTAACAATATAAAAATGAAGTGCAGTAGCGTGACCTTTTCAGAATGGATCTAAACTTCCTCTAGCCCCCCGGGTTATCTCATATCTGTGTGGTTCACGTTACCCAGAGCTCTGCTCCCAGAAACATTTGCTTCCAAATAGGCGGGTATTGTTAACTTTCCTCTCTTCAGGGTTACTGCTTTTAGAGGTCCAACCAAGTTCCTTTTCAGTTCTGCCACTGCCTTTCCTTGCACAATTGTTTAAAATATACTGTTTTCCTTTTTCTGGATGAAGGGGGTTGTATATTTAAATTTCTCACGCCTGTTAAAGCTTTAGAAGGTATCATTTACAAAGTCAATACCCGGGAATGGAAAACATCTTATAAAGTTTCAAACAAATTCTGGCCATATTTAGAAGACGGTGTGTGACTTTGCTCCCCATCTATAAACTACATACTAATAGAAAGAGTTTGCTACATCTTGATCCTGCCCCACCAGCCTTGGGTGTGATCGTAGATAAGTCTCAGCCGAGCGAGGAGCCGGCAATTGGCTTACGTTGCACGTTATACCCTCTAACCTCTGACATGGCGAACATACGATAACAAGCATGAGTGAGCTCCCAGAGGGACGGTGCTAAGGGCTGCAGTGGATTAAACGTTCTCAAGCATGACTTCTTCCAAAAGCAAGAGCAGGGGAAGAGCTCAAAGCAAGAGGCAGAGACTGCCGATTAAAGGCCTTGAAGGATTTTCCAATCCCATCTTGTCGAGCTACTTGCTGTATAACTACCCAAAATCTGCTTTGACAGAAGATCAAGTTTGCTATTTAAAGATCAGCAACAGTGGAGAAAGGCTGAAAGATGTTTGTTTCACTTTGTCCTTTCACTCAAGCTGGATTTTTTTGCTAATGTTTTAGGAATGTTTCCTTATCAGGATTATAAAAAATAAATATAGCCAGCACTTTGGCAGTCAAAAAGAACAATATAGATTAGAAAATGATTTAGTACCCTTATTTCGTTAACTAACCTAGATTGCCTGATCTTATGAGCAATTATGCATGTGAGTAATTCTCCTGTGTGAAGATCTTTGTTGAAATCAATGGAAATGTTCACATAAGCAAAGTTACTCACATATCTTTAGATTCAGGGCTTAATTTCCTCGTGTTAAATTTAAGAACAGATTGTTTCCTTTAAAACTTATTTTCAGTGAAAAACAGTTCTCCTCTTCAGAGGAGAAAGTTAAATGGAAATATTGCAGTTTGATGAAAACTCCCTGTATCCCTTAAGTACACATTAATAGAAAGAGTTTGTTACATGTAGCTCCCCCACCAGCCTTAACTGTGATTATTAAGCAATTCTCGGTAGATTTATGAGTTGGTGACCAGCCTATATGTGACTCTTCTTGACCATGTTCATAAGCTTTGAGATCTACACAGGTCCACTGACACCAAAGGATCTCCACCAATTCCCACCAGTAATTTATGGGGTGATACAGCCAAAGGTTGGTAGCCTAACAAATGCAGAAAACCAAGAAAACAAAACTTGCAAAACAAACTGGTGAAATATTAAAAAGCTAAAAATGAACAGATGAAAGCTGCATAATTAATAAATCAATCAAACAAATCACCCAAAGCACAATATTTACCCATGAGATACAGGAAATGAGAATTTCTGCTAAATCCACCGGAGACATTGCTATTGCTACCGATATAATTTAGATTATGCTTGGATGTTAGGGTGATAGACAGGTACACAACCCCTGGATTTATAGGTTCAAACATTGTAAAGATGTGAATTCTGGTGATCTGGGTTTTCCACCACTTCATTTGTGAATAATGCTACGGTAGCTACTCTTAAATATGCCCTCTGACATTGTAAAGGGGAATAATATGCTTTATATTATGAACCAAGGTGTCAAGTCATGAGCTTCATGTTTCATAAAGGGTTCCAGAAACTTGGGCTCGTTACTGAGTACTGTTCTATGACAACTTATTAACACTTCTAGGTATGAATGCTTAAGGCAAAACAGAAACGAGAAGCATGACCCCGCTCACTAACAATATCCGCACTTGGATACCAAGCTGATGATTTCAGTACAGCCCTTCTATGCAGAAATCTGTGATACTTCAGCTTAAAGAAAGAAAAACAAATTTAAAAGTCACCTAACAATAAAAGGAGGTTAGACGCAATTATTATAAGGTCCCACCTGACTTGGAAATGTATAAATGTATGTATGTGTTTGTATAATTTTAGAATTTTTGTGAAGTCTAAAGGCACATTTTAAGATAAGCGCTATGAACATTTGGCAAGCCTCTTTTAAACATGCTGTAAGATTTTTGGACATAGCGTGTATTTATAAAGCACAAAAAATACATTCTATCTCTTGTTTTGTCTCAACATTAATGTAAGATGGTTAGCTACATTGAGAAAGTTTAGAAGAAACTTCAGCCACTTTTTGGAGGATAGATCTGGGAGTAGCACATTCACCTCACTGTGGGGCACCTTTTCACTTTGATTGCTACAGATTTTCTCTGGTTGAAACCAATGAGAATCACCTGAGAATTGACAGCAGATCCTATTTAAACAGCAAAGCTGTATTTCAAAACCTTCTCTGTCCCAGCATGGCAGAGTAGTACAGATGCCTTTGGGGCTCTCCAGCATTTTCACAGAGAGCCGATTAACTTGGATCCAAAACTGTATTTGGCCAGACACTTCAAGTCCACAGAGAAAAGATCTGAGAAGCTTTATCTGAGCCTGATAACCATCACAGCTAAAGTATGGCTTTACTCCTGATTTACATCATTGCAGAGGAAAGGAGAACCAGTCCCATTATGCTGATAAAGTTCTAGCAAAGTGAAACGGAATAAATCCTTAAGATGCCTTCAGCTTGTTTGTTTGCTTGTTGTCCGATGACATCAGTCGAATGCCCAGTTTATCTTTATTTTTACTTGAAATGGATCCTTGTCAGGGTTTGCCAGGGTTGTGCCAAAGGCATGTAGCAAAACCACATGAAATTCATACAGTCTGATGTTTTCTTTGTAAATGCTCTAAAATGGGCTTGACTCTGTCCCAAAGGATCATTAAAGTTCCTGCACTTTCTGGGGCAAGCACGACCAAGTTCAAAGCAAATCTGGGGTTGATTTACGGTTCTGATTGGAGACCAAGGAAAAGTCAAATTTACAGTCTGAGTTTTACGTTGAGTTTCTTGTGTGCTTTCAGTCTGAAACTTGAAGCAAACATCAGGGGGTTGGAAGTCCACGAACACTGAAACCATTGCTGGTACGATGCTCGGCTGGTGAAAGCTGGCACAGCCCGGCAAGCTCCCTGGCGGCTTACGCATGCTGACGACTTTGCTCCAGTGCCAAATGAAGCAGTAGGTTTTGTTGGTCTTTGTTAGGAGTGTTTAAAAGATGAATAAAGTGACACTGGAGCATGGCTAAATAGTTTCTTTAGAGATAAGCTGGGGTTTTTGTAGGAGTTTGGCTGGTAGGACATAAGTTCCCAACCACTCCAAGCATTTTGAAACATCCCAGGCTGAAGCAAAGAGCATTAATTACTACCAGAGTCATACTCATGAGAAAACTGTTCCTGGTAAAAGGGTCGCAACAATTCTGAAAAATTTGGGAGTGTTTTGGGAACGCCATGTCACCATTTTGAGATGCAGATGCCAAATGTGTAGGGCTTAGCAAGCGAGTCGGGAAGTAGGTGCTTTGCTGTTGTCACTTTTTATGGATGGCCGTCATTGAGAACAATGGCTCTAGCAGGAGCCATTGGGAGGGGAGCCAAGTGGAAATATCACATCACAGCCAGTGTTTGCTGTTAGTCTGAAGCCTCAGCGCCTTGCCATGACTTCATGGACAGAAAGTGCATATAACAAAAGAACAATGCATTTTAGGCTTGGAAGAGTAATCCTTGTTTGAATGCATAATAGTGCTTATTGGACAATGAACTCCTTGTAAGATCATGGAAAAACCATTGTTGAAGGTCTGGAATACCTTTTTGCTGCCAACCCTGGCCCAGATTATTGTAGATTTTATTTCAAAGAGCTTCTGAGAGTTTGAATGTTTAGTTTGTTTCAGCAGGAATCACCCCCTTGTCAGTGATTTTCTGTTAATTCTGATCTTTGCTTTGCTCCAACCTTCATATCCTGAGATGAGTTAATTCCAAGCCGATGAGCTTGAATCAGTGTTTTTCTTGGAAAAAAATGTTCCAAATCACCAGCATTTCCCTTGCCACGAGTGCAGTTGTGTAGCACAATGAGGAAGTCTGTTTGAAGGAACTGTCTACTCATATGGGATCGTCCTGAGGGAAAGACAGCCATGGCTCAGGCCCAGGAGTGAACTCACTCTCAAGAGTGCAGGGTTGCTCAGCATCGAGGCCGCACGTGAATGGGTTGCCATAACCTACAAAGAGTCATTGTACAAAGCCATCCAAGTCATCTTGGGATCCTACATATCGGATGGGTAAATAAAGAACCTGTCACACGACAGGCTTAGAGCTCAGTCCTCGCTTTGAGTTGAAGAGACCTAAGATCTCTTCACTCTTGGATTTGTTTGTGCAGCACAGTGAAATACAAGAATAGGGTTTCCAAGTCGTGGCTTAATGGAAACCCCAGTCAGTAGCTAGGGTTGGTTTTAATTCTTTTTTTCTTACCCTTCCTTTAATAATTCCTTCCAAGACTGACACAACTTTTGAAGAAGTTGGTGTCTTGTCAAAATCTCCCTAACCAGTCCTGTTCACTAGTAGGAAAGGACAGCTAGGAACAGCCACCTTTCCAGGAGACTCACAGTTCAGATGTAGATGGACCCCCATAGCCTACATCAGCATTTCACTGGTGTTGTTACAGCAGGATAGGTGAGCTTGTACTGTGGCGTGGGAGCAGGTGATGGGCTAAAAGGAAACAAGTCCCTTTGGTTTCACTTTGATGCAGGAAATCCATGCATCGCTGCAGGTTTTAAGAGCTCCTATAGGTATGCACGTCCTTCTGCATTTTCATCAGCTCCCAGCATTTAAATTAAGGCTGCCAAAATTCCTGCAATTCCCCCAGACCTCTGCCATCCACTAAAAAATAGCGTGGGGAAGAAGGAAGAGGAGCAAAGGGAGGCACGCAATAAAGCCTTGCATATGCCATATGTGGATCAGTGTCCAGTCATTGTTATCAAGCAGGTATTATGCCCGTGGCCAGGCTGACAGTGAACCTGCAAAGGCTGAGCTTCTCAACGCTTCCTGTTAACATGGGGTGTGATTTGTTTTGGATGCTGAGGGGGGAAAATCTGCATCATCCAGAATGCTTTTGTACAGGCAAAGTCAGGACTTTTACTATGAGACATGATGCAAGTCAATAGCATCCTGCTTGTGCCGTGTAGGGAAGGAAAATGAAATATTGCACGTTAAAAGCAATGTTTCATTTGAGTTCTGTTAAAGGGGCTGGACTGTGTCTGAGTACATCCAAACAAAAAGTCTGTCAGGGCTCTTTTAGGAAAGCAATTTCAGACTTTTTCTCTAACATTTTTGTGTTTTTAACCACCCTTCCAACCATCTTTCTGAGGGAGCAATACAGACCTTTTGAGGGTCGGAGGAGACTACCAGTTGCACAGTTGCATTACTATATTAGCTTGGGCATAGCATGACCCTAACATGGTCATGTGGCTTCCAGGCGCAGCAGAAACATATCCAGCCCAGATGACAGTGTGGACAGGTTTGTCTGCAGCCATCTGTGTAAATAGAGGGACCTCCTGTCCCAGATCCAGATGTGCCTTTTCCAGATGTGACTGTGACCTTCTGCTCTTAGCCACCTACTATGTGGAGGCTGCTGCCCGTTTCCTAACCCTATGTCCAGCAAATTCACCAGAGTTGCCCCAAGCCACCCATTTTTAAATAAGCCCCTGCGTCATATCTGACCTGAATTTGGGAGAGCCCACATGGCCACCTCTGCCAGGAGAAAGATATGGGAGAAGAGGAAAATTGAGAAAAGGCCAGTGTTTACAGGAATGAGAGTAGGTCAACTGATGCAGATAGCTGTTCTTACACAGTTTCCCCTTGAACCTCACACAAGACCCCAATAAAATCAGCAAGATTTGGGTTTTTAAGGCATTAAACATTTATGCTAAACATGAAACATTCTTTTTGCATTGAGTTGAATGGTTGGTTAATTCTCAGTCCCCAAATATAATACAAATCATTTGAGCTGTTTGGCATGAGTCATGGCTTGATTAACATTTTTGGCATTTTTAGTAGGACTTTTAAATAATAGAAGTGGCATCTGAATGGAAATCGGAATAGGCCAGTGAGAGGAAAAGTGCTTTTAAGGCTTTGGAGAATTAGCAAAAGCCTCCAAAATGTCAGAAGATGTTAAAAATTCGAAACCGGTTGAGGTCTTATTTTTAAAACGGTGTCAAAAGTGATTTGTCCTTCATTTGTTTTTTTGTCTCCAGCACTGCCATTGTAAGTTAGGCAGACAGTAATGTTTCGAGTCAACACACAATACACAGCTCCCTGCCTCCACTTCCATGCAAGTCTGAGCAGCTAAGGCATGTTTCTCCAAGGACTGTTTATGATGCTTGACAATGTTACATCATCATTAAAAATCTCCCTCTTTAACTGATGTGAAAAACACATTTTGGAGCTTTCTAGGCCATTTACTTTGTCCGCTCTGTGGATATACGGTGGACTGTCATCCCTCCCAGGCAATGATCTTGTAACTGGATCCAAAGAAAATTCTTCAAACTTTATTGGCCACGGAAAACTAAAGTCAATTGGTTAAAAAGAAAAGTGTTAATTATGTTTACTCTGGCATCCTAACCATGGAGAATTATTAATCATTAAGATCCAGATACATAAAGTTTGCTTTTTTTTTTTCCTAAGCAGGGCTTTGCCAATTCATTAAACATCATTAAGTTAAAATAAGCCTCGGCAATAATGTTTTTTCCTCATCTTTTTAAATGATTTTCCGTTATCACACTGCACTTGCTGCACTCCATCAAAATAGTCACCACTATATTCCTGAGGGCCTGGAGAGGGTAGAAACACTTCTTCCTTTTGTCCTGTATAATTTCTGGGGGGTCCTAAAGATGGACACAAGAGTGTCCATCAATTTCCATTGATCTCATCTCGAGCTGAATCAGACTGAAGCTATGGAAAAGTGTGGATTTGTCTCCCTTGTCCTCCTATTGCAAAGCGAATTAAGACCAATGAGGTCCCTCTGTACACAGGACGTATTAAAGGAAATAAATTCACAGATACAACACTAATGAATCATGATTGTTGTACTGGATCTCCATTCTCTGCTGAAATGTTTTCTCTTGAGAGCAATAGCAGAGGTTTTGTAGGGAAACAGCCTCTCTCAACCTCACCAGCAATCAGAGATTTGTTGCACTTCCAGTTCTGGCATATGCTCCCTCTTTGAGTGGCCCCCAGTTATCCTTCAGGCTGGATGGTTTAGTGCATTATAGTTTTGGTAACAGAAGATTGGCACTATTCCTTGAACAATGTTTTAATAGCGTCAATATAACTGCTGAAACAATATTTTTATTCCACTGACGTATGTAAAAATGCACTAGCCAGGGCTGCCAGGATCTCTCTTTCCGTCCCTTTCCCAGCTGATACCACTAAGGAAGAGCTGAAATTGCAAATGAGTGTATCACCTGGTTTGCAGACTCCTGTCTCCTTCAGATTTTGCCTTCATCAAAGAGATTGTCCTTCCTTTGAACGTGTGAGTCAGGAACAGAGAAATTACAGGCCCCCATATGAACTAAACTAACAATGACCTGGTCCATGCGGTAGCCCTGTCTTTGGTGATGCGTTCACATTGCTGTGAAATACGGAGGTACTGCAGTGAGCCTTAAACAACCTCACTCAGGTAATGGGAGCAGTTTAGTCGAGAGAGCATCATCCTGCCAAAAGGTGGCCCAGTTTTGGCTTTGGACTCCCTTGCTTGATGTTCAGGGCACATCATGATTTTACACTGAACTTTGAACATCTCCGGTAACATTGCCTTTAGACAAGTGTTGATCCTGATACAAGGTCCAGTAAGAGCAGGGTCTCCTTTCCTTTCCTTCTTCTCTTTGCAAATCCATCATATTATTTCTCCTTTCCAATGTTTGGACTGAATTGTGCCCTTGTGCTCACTGGTTTGCCTTCATCCTGGCTGAGTGCAGAAGGAGAGTGGGTGTCACAACTCTACAGGTCAGAAGTGGGATATTTTACCAGTTATTTAACTTAGACCTGGCTAGATCCAACCTGCACACACTGGATGAGCCAAGAGGCATCAGCAAATGCAAATGCAACAAATTCATCTCCTGGAAGATGTATCCCGCAGAGTGGTGGCCGGCAATTGCAACTCCGTATTGACATAACCGGTCTTGACAGCCCCTAGTAAGGACATAATTCAGTGGTATATTAGATAACTTATAAAAAAGTTAAACCATGACCTTTCCTTCCTCCCTCCCCTCCTTTTCCCCGAGGAGGAGGCTGTAGGGCTGTATCTGGGAATTAGAAAGCAACATGGGTGGTGACCCCCTGGTGCCAAGACTGTCATGAAGAATAAACCATATGTCGTGTCTTTGCATGTTGGGAGGTCCCAGCTCTGAACACCTAACAACTGTTTTTCAGCCTGCACAACTTAGTGTGCCCAGGAGAACCATTTAGGAAGCAAGAAATGCCTGGGGAGCACAACCAAAAGGGGATGACCTATTCATTTGTTTTCAAATGCAAAGCCAACCAGGGCAACGTGATGTGCCACTAACCCCGGGTTTGCAGCCTTCTGAAAAATCATTACAAATGCCAGCTGCAGCTGCGCTGTGACAAAATTCATACTTCGACCAGCTGGCAGCCCACTAGCAAATGCTCTCATGCTCTATCAGCAGCTGGTGATATCCCTTTCTCGGACAACTGGCAGTCCAAGGGA